>NC_079134.1:92017493-92381909 GCF_945859705.1 Episyrphus balteatus | reverse complement strand
AAACTGACTGGTTAGGCGATTGAAAAAACACCGTGTAGCCAGGCACATAGACGAATGGAACAGGACGTAGACGTACAAGATCACATAAGAGTAAAGGAGAATTCGATATTTCTCTCTCGCTTGTTCTCATGTGCAGCTTGGGCGTCTATGGCTTCGTGTACGTGTACAACCAGACATAGATGTTAGACATTGTGTTAGAGAAAAAAATGTTTCGTTAAGTCGGGGTGTTATTTCGTGGAAGTTAGACATGTCATTGAGTTAAAGTAAAAAAATTTCCTTTGGGTCGCCGGCGGGGTGTTTTTATAAAACGGAAATCAGCAAATATTTTTTAACGATAAATTTTCGGTAAGTCTAGAAGAACGAGTTTGCAGTGTCTTTTTAGTTACGACAGCGATACTGATTGCATGTGAGTATAGTGCGTGGTTAAAAATTTATTAAATATTTACTGTGAAATTTACAAAACTAATGTTATTCTCAAACTTAAATTGAAAGGAAGCTTCCAACTAGAAGATTGTTTTTTTAATCAATCGAATCTTCGGCATTCAATCAATTCGGACAACAAAGTACTTAACCCAAAAATATTCTTTTACCGATAATGGTGATAAGTTTGCGAACTGACAACCAGGAATGCCATTTTATTTACAGTTTTTTTTTAATCCACCAATGTTTTTTTTATCTTTTACTGAATGTTAAAAAATTTAAATTAATAATATCAATTCAATGGATACACATTATATCCGATACTTTTGGTGTAGCTTTCTACAAATAAAATTGTTCCGACTTGGTTCTGATTTTTGTGTCGAGTGCCAGTGAAATTATAATTATGTTCATTTTTTTTGTCATGTCCCAATAACTTGCTGGCCGTGTTCTTCAGAATTGAAAATCCCTGTAAAAATTTCTATTAGACTTTCTTTATTATGTTGGCATAAACTTGCTTTATTGGCTGAAATACCATTTTCCAAAAGAATACCATCATAGTTCTCGATTTGTTAATATATCATTCTTAAATATTGACTAAAGACAAATTTATTGTTTTGAAGTAATAGTGACCATTTCCTATCTATCTAACAAATTGATAAATAAAAAAAATAAATAAAATAATTCTTGATTGAGAAATATTGTCTGTGAACTGCACTTGAACTTGTTTTTTACTTTATGTACTGACATTTATTTTATTCTATTAAGTCCTGATTTTTCAATCGTCCGTTGGACTAAGATCTAACTGAGGTTTATCTGACTATTGAAAAATTGGCCCTAAATTAATTATTTAGTTTTCATTTATATTTGTAAGCTTTGTAAAAAAAAAACGCAAACATGTTCTCTAAACATTTTAACAGCCTTTTAACATCATCTTACGTTTAAAAAGTAGTGTTACAAATTACTTTGAAAAACATAGTGGAAGTCATTATTTGTTTGCTATCTATTTATATAAACTTAGAGGGATTTGTACTTCAACTTTGAATTTGTATTCTTTGTGAAAAATATCAAACCCATTTGCTCATACGATACATATAATATAAGTATAACATAAACCCCAATATTCCATATCGGTTTTTAAAACTTCAGACTATTTACGTCCTTAATCCCATTAAGTTGTTTATGTTCTAATTAAGTTCTTTTATTTAACTACAAAATCGGTGCTAAAAAAATTATGTAGAAAATTAAAAATTAATTTCGATAATATGAATCTATAGATGGTAAAATTCAAGTTTTAATTTTTTTGTGAAAGGTTTCATTATTTACTTCATTCCATACAAGTAAAAACACATTAACATAATTATACAGTAAACACAAAAATATTGTTACCAATCAAACATATTTTTGGCTTGATTGCACTTTTTAAAAATAAGATCACAAACTTTAATATTGTTAAAATTGTTAAGATTTCCAACAAATAAAATAATTTATTTTTTCAATCTATTTAATTTTCGAGTTGAAGTTAAGAGCGATTTATGGCATGCAATTGAATCATTGCTAGGTTTAACATAATTTTTTTTTGTTTAGAAATTCCTTGCTTCCCGGATCATGAGGAATAACCAAAACTATCACCCAGCTGCAATTAAATTTTTTTTTTTATCTGCAAAAATATTACGTAAAATTTTACAAAAAATATGTGTATATTCGAGAAACCCACATACATATGTATATTAGACTGGGCCAAAAAAATAAAATATTTTTTTTTTTTGAAAGTTACTTCGAAAATCTTGTTCAGGATGATGAAAAAAAAAATTTGGTGAAAATTTGAGCCGTTAAAAAAAATTTTAAGAGGTCTATCTACGGTGTTTTTTATTTTTATACATGATATGATGTTTTACAACAGAACTGCTAGACGATCAAAGTAAAAAAAATTTTTGTTCATTTTTTCTTATATAAAATTAAATTTCCTACAAAAAAGATCCAATTGAAAATTTTCGTCAGACGAGCCGTATTCGAGTAATTAAGCTTTTAAAATCGAAGTGTTTTTTCAATTTGCCTGTTTCACTTTGGAATTTTGTGATGAGCAAATAAGTGAATAGAAAAATAAAACCTCGACAGATTCTTATAGGAAATTTAATTCTCTACAAAAAAGGTCTTGTAGTAATTTTCCCTAAATTGAGTTTTGAAGAAGTTATTCACGATTTAAATCGAGAAAAAAATTAAAAAATCAATTTTCAATTTCAAAATTTTCTAATTCACTGAAAATTCAATATTTTCAAATTAGCAAGATGTTTTCTTGTAGGGAATTAAACGTTCTATAAAAAGTTCCTTGGCAACAAATTAATTGCTTTAACCGTTTAGAAGATAATCGTATTCAAATCGCAAATGCATACTTGTCATAAGAAAACTATTGAAATCAGTGGGCATTGGTTTTGATACGAATATCTTCTTAACGGTTAAAGCAATTAATTTGCTGCAAAGGAACTTTTTATAGAACGTTTAATTCCCTACAAGAAAACATCTTGCTTATTTGAAAATATTGAATTTTCAGTGAATTAGAAAATTTTGAAATTGAAAATTGATTTTTTAATTTTTTCTCGACTTAAATCGTGAATAACTTCTTTAGAACTCAATTTAGGGAAAATTACTACAAGACCTTTTTTGTAGAGAATTAAATTTCCTATAAGAATCTATCGTGGTTTTATTTTTCTATTCAGTTATTTGCTCATCACAAAATTCCAAAGTGAAACAGGCAAATTGAAAAAACACTTCGATTTTAAAAGCTTAATTACTCGAATACGGCTCGTCTGACGAAAATTTTCAATAAGATCTTTTTTGTAGGAAATTTAATTTTATATAAGAAAAAATGAACAGAAATTTTTTTTACTTTGATCGTCTAGCAGTTCTGTTGTAAAACATCATATCATGTATAAAAATAAAAAACACCGATGATAGACCTCTTAAAATTTTTTTTAACGGCTCAAATTTTCACCAAATTTTTTTTTTCATCATCCTGAACAAGATTTTCGAAGTAACTTTCAAAAAAAAAATATTTTATTTTTTTGGCCCAGTCTAATGTATATAGATTTATGTTCTGTCTGATTCCCTAAGAGCAACTGACTCTTTGTTTATATATTCTTACTTGCGATTTACAGCTATAGCCAAAATAGTAGGAACAACCTCCAAAGAAAACTTTTTACACTTATGCCCCAATTCCCCCCACAAGTCAAAACTTGTGAGAGGCACAAAAATTCTCATAGTTGTGATCTCCTATAGAGCTGTCACAATTCACAATAATTAAACGAAGAATAAATGCTTTTTGGGACTCTCAAAGGTTGTGATTGATACGTTTTAATAATAATAAATATTTTGTCATACCTATATTCAATGCATAATTTTGTGAGTAAACAAAAAATATTAGTAATACACACTTAAATGCCTAAGTTTCGATTTAGTTCAGTCAATGGGTCAAGTTTGAATGTAGTGTTGAAGAAGGGTTTATCCTGAGTACAAATCTCAGTTTGCTTGTTTGGTATTGTGGGGCGTCCGCCATTTTGAAAAACGTATTAGTCTCAATATGTCGAGAACGACTGGGTGGACAGAAAACTTGCAAGACTGTTTAGATTGGAAATATAATTTATCTTTCTTTCTCTTGTGTGTTATTTTTCTCTTCGGTTATACTTTCAGAGTTGCAGTACCGCAAATTGTGTATTTTTACTTGCGATATAGGTACTATAGGGCAAGTTTAGGATTCGTAAAAAAAAAAAATCGAACTCGAGATAACAATTTTACATGACATTACGATGATGTAGAATGCCAAAAAAGTGGGTCCAGCAATTCTGTCTGTCCGTCTGTAAGTACCTTGAGCTGCAGCCTAAACTAATGGAACGATTTTCTTCAAACTTGGTAGTTAGCAGTTTTTGGTGATTCCCTAGAGGAGAAATTGAAATTTTTTTTTTTGGGACCAAAACTAACGGTACCTGTCATATAACGGAAATAGAAAAGTTAATTTTTTTCAAAAACGGCTCTAAAGATTTTGATTAAAATTTTTGTGTGTAGTGAAGCACATAAAAGCTTCCTTTGGAAATAAAAAAAATATTTTTTGTACCGTTATTAACGGTACCTGCCATAGAACGGTTTTTTTGATTTATGAATTTCTCGTAAACGACAAAACAGATTTTGACCAAAATTTTTATACAGAATTCATTATTTGAAAAAAAAATTAAACTTTTCAAAAAACACATTTTTGGATTTTAAAAAAATATATTTTTGAAAAATCAATTTTTTGTAAACGGGTTGGTAAAATATTTTGAAATTCCGTTTTTATGTGTAAATTAATTATTTCTTAAAATTGGCAAACCAACTTTTATTTTTAAAAATGTTAGAAAATTTTTATATATAAAAAATTATTTTTTTAAAAAACGGCTCTAACGATTTTCGAAAATTTTTTTCTAAAAATTCCTTTTTTTAGTTTTTTGTAAAAGACCTTTAAAAACGGTATTTAATTATTTATAAAAACAGATTTTATTTTTTTTGCACCACTTATGAAATTCCGTGAAAATATCAAATTTTAAATTTTCCCTTATTTTAACATTAGAGTAACTTTTACCATAAGAGCAAGTACGTGCGACCCCAGTCGTGTAATTTATTTGATATTTTAAATGTTTTAAACAACTATTTGAGTTGAATGGGAAATTACTGAAAATGAGATACTTTGCGGTTCTCTTACTGTGAAAGTATAACTCCTAGAGAAAAATGATGAACTAGAGAAAGAAAGATAATTATATTTCAAATCTAAAAAGTCTTGCAAGTTTTCTGTCCGACTAGTCATTCTCGAAATATTGACACTAATGCGTTTTTTTTTAAATGGCGGACGCCCAACAAGACCAAACAATAGGCAAACTGAGATTTGTACTTAGGATAAACCCCTCTTAAATACTGCATTCAAACTTAGCTGACGTCACAACTCGGATCCCCTGCATTTGACTCCTCATTGACTGGACTAATTCAGCAAACGGGTCTAAGTTGGTTTCAACTATTTTATTCAGTATTACTCAACTTCGGGCAAACTCATAAGTAAGCTTACATTAGATTTGACTTCCATTACTCTAGTTAAAGCGTCATTTGACTTTTCGCTCAGAGGCACTGTCAGTTTTTATTTCATGGATCGATAGGGGTATATTTGAAAGGCTTAACGTCAATTTCTCACCACCTGATCATTCTTTTTAGCGGAGTTATTCACAAAAATTCATTTTTTGGGGTATTTTACTTCTAAGCTAATATCTTTCCAAATTGTCGTAGACCAAAAAATAAACATACATTCTCTTCATTATAATATTTTCTATCGTTTTATGTAATTTCATTACATTTGAGTGAGTAAATACAAAATGGCAGCCATTTAAGTCAAATTCTTGGTGTTAAAAAACACATTTTTGTCATTTTTTCGAAAAAAGCTTTTATTATGGTTAACATTTTTCTAACTTATTTTGTAGCCCTATTCATGTCTATTGATTATTCGTTACAACATTTTCTATCAATTTAGTGCACATTATTTTTGTTGAAACAAATAAAAAATAAGTAATATTAAGTCAAAGACGTTTTTTTGTTTAGCAAACTTTTGCCAATACTGTTGTAGTCCTTTAAATTATCTACAATTAAAAAAAAAACTAGCTCTCTACGACCCACAAGAGCCGAGAAATTAATTTTTTAAAAAAGTTCCAAAAGCCCAACGAAAAACAGAAAAAATTCAATCAAATTCAATATGAGCTTTTTTCGAAATAATGACATAAATGTGTTTTTTAACAACAAGAATATGACTTTAAATGGCTGCCATTTTGTATTTACTCACTCAAATGCAATGAAATTACATAAAACGATAGAAAATATTATAATGAATATAAATATTATAAATATTATAAGGAAGAGAATGTATGTTTTTTTTGGTCTACGACAATTTGGAGCAAAGATATTCAGCCCTATGATGGTAGCCGATCGGAAAAATATCCGATCGGAGAAAAGTTCCGATCGGAAGATTTTTGTATTCACGGTACCCGAATTTGAGGAGAAAAATTGACTTCAAACAACGCACTCACTTGACATCTACCAGTTTGCAAAAATATTTTTTTTATCGTGAAAATAACATTTAACAAAACACTAGAAACACAAAAACATACAATTACTTGCTCATTACTGTTTTGTGCACTCAATTGTGTGTTTTCGAACAATTTATTTGTTTATTATTCCAATTTTTTTGGTTTTTATATTTTTCGGATAGTATTTCACGTTTGATTTTCTATCGGAAGGAATCGGAAAGAAAAAAAAGCACAAAGCACTACCCGTCGCAAATATTTTGACAGTTCACTGCATAGCATCGCATGTATTTTGAATTTTCAACGCACCTAAGATTTTTTTCGTAAATCTGTCCGATTTTACAGTCGGAAGGGTTAAAATCATATGAAAACTGAAAAAATCGTACAAATCGGATACAAATCTCTTCCGATCGGCTACCATAATAGGGCTGATTAGCTTAGAAGTAAAATATCCCAAAAAATGCATTTTTGTGAATAACTCCGCTAAAAAGAATAATCAGGTGGTGAGAAATTAAGGTTAAAGGCCCCAGCCCATAGAATCCGTTGCGTCCGTTCCGTCTACCATCCGTTGAAGTTGAAGTTTGGGACAGAAAGGGGTGACCCATAGAATACGTCGTACGACGGATTGCTTTTTGACAGCTCACTTCAAATTCCGAGGTGTGTTCGATATTTTATCGCTGAATGTGCACTAAGGAAGTTCTGATGCAAGAAATTTTTAACTATTATTGTTGTTCTTTTTTTTTAATAAAATAAAATGCGCGACTAGATTTCATGTAGGTACTTGCTCTTCAGTTAAAAACAATTTTTAATAACAGATTATCATTTGTATATGACTTTTGGCATAGTAAAATTGAACTCTACAACAGAATTTTAGTTGTGCACTCTAAAACAGAAAATTGAACAGATCTATTGTTGACAACCAATGTCAAACCATACGACGGATGAAAAAGTAGAAAGTTGGGCAACTTCTTCCGTCGAAACCGTCCGTCTCCGTCCGATCCGTCGCTTATGGGTCGCTTCCCATAACAACGTGTGTATTTTATCGAGCTGTCAGTCAAAAACTTCGACGGAACGGACGCAACGGATTCTATGGGCTGGGGCCTTAAGCCTTTCAAATATACCCCTATCGATCCATGAAATAAAAACTGACAGTGCCTCTGTGCGCAAGGTTAGGCCCTTTTTTCCGACGCTTTGACTGGAGTACATTACAAAGTTGAATTATAAGTTGACAACTTATTTTATTCACTATTTTTTAAATTTCTAGTTTCTCATCAAAAGTTGACCAACTTTCTGTTTTAAAAATATCAATTATTAAAAATACTGTCAATTTAAAATTTCTTAAAGTTGTCTCATTCTAACTGAAGTTTTTAATATTGATTCATTTCTCAACAGTGTTAAAAAAAATTACATGGCCAGTTATTCACTAGTTTAAAAAATACATCTGGATGTAAAGAAATTGAAATGTCAAAAATAAATCCAAATCCATGATATTCACTATCACACAGAGAAAAAAATAGTCATTTTTAACTATTTTCATAGCTAAAAATATTTTGGATCTGGATTTATTTTTGACATTTGACAATTTTATATCCAGATGTATTTTTTAAACTAGTGAATAATATGGCCGTAAGTACGTATAGAAAAAATAGTGGGGCGGCTTAGCATCGTGCACTTTGTGATGAAATCATGAAATTAACGTCGTTGGTAGTACTCAATATAAGAGTTATTTTGAGATATTGTGCCACCTTGTATTTCATCTAAAAGGGTAGATACAAGAGTTTTTCTGTGTTGCACTTTCTTTGTTGCATATCATAGTATAGGTAATGAAACATTTTTATTAATACTATACGCCTGATCGAATAAAATTAATACCAAAATGTCTCGACGATCAAAAGTTGTTGGACTCTTCATCAATAGTCTTTTACTTAAAGAGCAAGAGTCACAATTTTACCAATTACTCTTTGGAAATAAGTGGTAGGCTAATGAAATTTTATATGGACATTTTAAATGTCATAGAAAAAAACAATAACATATGCGCATCAAATTATTTTAGGTTAAAGGGTGTTTTTTTGGTGACAAAGAACGCTTTTAAAATGTTACCATTGCACCACGCGGAAAATGTATGCATTTTTTTTTGGAGTGCATACAAGTGTTATACAGTTGTGTTCATAAAACAGCAGTGCTGCCTAAATTAACGTCGAGGGCAACTCCATAACGCATACCTCGAGGGCAACTCCATAACGCATACCTTTTTCTCTTGAAACTATGGTTTTGCCCTTTTCGAAGTTTGCTTCGGGTCATTATCTAGTTGGTATACCCAAAAAACAGCATTTTCTCTTCAGTACAGGGTAACATACCCTCCTCAAGAATTTTTACAGATATCCTCTTGGGATTTAAGGGTTCACGGGAGTATGTGAGAAGACAAAAAAAATGCAGCAAAGGATCCACGATACACCGTGAAAACGGTGAAGCATGGCGGTGCAAAACTGATGCTTTTCATGCAACGGGGTTGAGCTTATTTATTCCATCAAGGGTATAATGGCGTATGTAAAAATTCTGTACATACTATGATAACCAAAAATAAAACAAATTTCAATTATATTTACCATGGGACATTTAATTTTCATGACAGACTTAAAGAGCTTGCTCTATCTCTAAATTATTCTGGTATTGAGTACTACCAACGATCTCAATTTCATGCTTTTATCACAAAGCGCACAATTTACCTCTTTTTTAATGCTAAGCCGCCCCACTAAAACGGGTTTGGCAGAGAACCGGAAAAAAACATGAATTTTATTAGGTGCGTCCCACCAAGTGAGATCTCTGAGGGCTCAAAAAATTTTATAAGTGAAACCAAAAATCTCAGCTGAGCGCTCACTTTTTTTTCTTAGATTTCTGAGACGAAAATTTTTTGTATTCAATTTCTCAGTTTTCTTTCTTTAATTTTTTTTTTGTTATTGTTTTGACGTTTGTTTTTTTGGTTGTGTGCGGGCAAAAAAGTGCTAAAAACATGAACAATTTAATGAAAATTTGAAGAAAATGTTATTTTTTGTTCTTGTTTCACGAAATAACTTATTTTGAAATCATTTTTTATCGCAATTTAATATTTGAAGAACAGTTGCAATTGTGTGGAGTTGCAGTTGAAGTGTAGGATTTGAAACAAATTTGGATTCATGTGAGAAACTTGTCCCACAAAATTATTTTGCTCTCTTTCAAAATGACATTGAGCCCTCAGAGATTTTTTCTCGGTGGAACGCGCCTATTCAAAAACTTTTTTCCCTTTACATTTTTCGTATATGCATACGAGTAAATTAATATATTTGTATTAACAGCCGAAGTCGTTTCGTTTTGTTTAATTAGCAAATTCCTCTTAATAAATGGTTGAAAAACTTATTATTTGGAATATCTTAATTCATTGGTTTTGGCATAGAATCTACCCATTTCTGGTTGCAATTTTTACCGAAGATCAGCACTTATTGGAGAACTAATTCTGCAAACCTCTGGTGCAGGGCAATAAAACTCGCGGCAATAATCCCTGCAGGTATTATTACCCAAATGAAAAGGAAATATCCCCTGCAGGCTTTATTTTCTTTTTAATATGGCAATTATACCCGTGGGTGTAATAGCCTTTTCTTATTTCATTTTCCAGTTTTAACTGATCGAAAAACAAAAAAAATTGCAACGCTACGAGCCATACACTTTAAGAAAGGTATGGGGGGCATGTTGCTTCTCTGCAACCCCCCTGCTTGGGCACACTATAGGATTTGGAGTGAGGGCAAATTTTCTTCAAAATTTAAAAGTTTCTAGGAATCCAAAAGAAACTTTTTACATACCCAAACTTGTCCCCACTCCAAATCCTATAGTAAGCCCAAGCAAGGGGTTGCAGCGGGGCAGATACCTTCCTTAAATTTTAAATGCCTTACTACAAGTGGAAGTGCTTATTATTCACATTCAGTGGCTTAATACCTTTTCGATGGGTGTTATTACCACTTTAAAAGAAAATAAAGAATGCAGGAGATATTTCCTTTTTGTAATAACACCTGCAGGGGGTATTATCGCGGGTGTTAATGCACTGCATCCAAACCTCTATCTTCAGCTAATTCTTAATTATTATTATTATTATTATTATTATTATTATTATTATTATTATTATTATTATTATTATTATTATTATTATTATTATTATTATTATTATTATTATTATTATTATTATTATTATTATTATTATTATTATTATTATTATTATTATTATTACTATTATTATTATTATTATTATTATTATTATTATTATTATTATTATTATTATTATTATTATTAATGGTTTAGGTTAGATTATTGAAAAAGCTTTGATTTTGTTTCGTTCAAACAAGAGCTTTTTTACATTCTCCCTATAAGCAGGAGGGCCACTACAGGCTTAACTCACCGAGCTAAAGAAAAATTAAAATTGTAAGTGAAAGAGGACTATTAGTAGTTACGAAAACCATAGGTTTTTCCCGTCCGCTTGCTGGTATGGCAAAATGCAATGAGCATTTCATAGAGCTAAAGGCCGATATAAGTGTCAAATTAATAGAAATAACATCTTCCCATATTCAGAGGTTTTCCGAGTCAAAGGTTGTCAGTTTCGTAATGTAGCCTTTTTTATATTAGAAGCGAGTTTCTTCACAAAGTCTTGTTGTTGATTATGTTTTTCGAATTTTTTTCGCTATAAAATAAAAGTCATTAACATTTAGATGCAAAACGATATTTTTGAAAAAGCTTGATAGCTTCTGAGGACGACCCAAATTATGTGCGAAAGTACGAAAAATTCAGGAAAAATAATCAAAAAAAAAATGTGCTCCTTTGTACTTATCGAGTTAGGTGGCGAAATTAATTTTAAATTAAAGTAAAAAACGTATACTTCTGAAAACCAAAAGTTTTCCCAGTCAAAAATTACAAGTTTGGTCATGCAGCCTGTTTTAAGGTAAGGTGCGTTCTTCACTTCTAACGTTGCCCCAGGCTTTGGACCTCTAAATTTTGAAAGAAGACGTTATTACCTTTATTTTGACATCATTGATCCTTTAATACCAATATTATTCATTACCAGCAAACTTTTTGTCTCATTTTTCCTCGTATTTTTATAATTTTTAAAATACTTTGCATATACATATAAAAAATAAACACAAATGGCCTAACAACTTGTATTGTAGGAAGGTTTTACCTTTGTATTGATACCAACAAAATTCCTTAACTCGTCTACCAACACATCAAAAAACAGGACTTAGCAAAAAAAAAAAAAAAACATGTTCCATCGCTTCTAACCTTTAAACGGGCTGCATGACAAAACTACCCGATCTTTGATCCGGAAGACCTCTGAATTTTGATAGCTGACAATATTATTTTTAATTCGTCACCAATATCGTCTTTTAGCTTTATGATATGCACAATGCACATTACTACGCCAATCGTGCGGACGGGAAGACATGTAGTTTTCGTAACTCCTAATAGTTCCCTTTCACTTCCAATTTTAATTTTTCCTTAGCTCGATGAGTTAAGAATTTCTGTAGTGGCCGCCCGGTTTGATGTCGTTGTTTTGGTGGAATCGCCCTTAGAATATCTTATTTTGATCGGTCCATGAGAGGTAAAATGTTTGAACTTTTGAAAAATATCGTCAAAATTATAATTTTTTTAAATAATGTCAACTACAGGTAAATAAGGGCTCAAATTATATACCAAATTAATGCTGATGTAATTTTTTTGAGTAACCTGGGGTGGAATCGGCTAAAGTGATAGTTGATTGTTACCTTTTTGATTGTCACTTTTGACCATCACCTATTCTTTGCTCTGAGTAAAGTGATCACCAAAACCCTACAAGTGCAGAGATTTCGATGAGTATTCGACTCACATGGGGAAGATCGAAGTTAGATCCCTACCGGTGCCCATTTTTTTTTTATTTCTTAATAAATATTAAATATTTTATATTTTTTCTCCACAAGAAACCATATTTTACTCATCGAACTAAAAATTGAGGTTCGGCGTTGAGGATTGCAATAAAAATAGAAAGTGATGATATGTAAATAGCTGTCACCCACAATCCATAACAATAAGGTGATCGTCACTTTGATAATCACCTTACGTGGAGCAAAAGAACTTATTGTGATGATCAACAATCACCTTAGCTGATTCCACCCATGCTTGTCAGGTTAGATGATAGCATTACGTTGCGTTTTCGCGAAAAGGGGTATCAAAATTTTCAATATAATTTTTTTTTTACATGGAGTATGAATCAATTTTATTTGAGTAGTTTTGAGTATTTTTATGAAAAAAATAACTAAATAGAGATACTGTGGGTAATGAAAGATTGTTGAAAATAAAATAATAAAGTTTGTAATAAGTTATGCATTATATTTTGTAATTTTATGCCATATAATATGTAATTTTATGCTTACAAAGAATGGGATTTCCTGCGGTGTTCATCGAAGTATTTTCGATGAAGCTTGGAGGATAAAACGCTTTTCTGCTTTGTTGACATTTTATTTGATGATGTCGAAAAGGATTCAAAGGAAGGGATTTCCTTTCGTTTGAATCTCTCATTCAGTGTTTGTTTCTGATCGCAAAAGGGAATCTACAACAAACGTTCAAAATTTTAGTTGCGGCATTGGTGTTTTTGCAGATGCAATCTATTTTCCATACTTTTAGCAACGCTGCATCCAGTGCACTTGATAAAACTGACCAGTTCCATTTTTACTTGCGATATAGGTACTATGTATCAAGTTATGCATTCGTACAAAAAAAAAAAAAAGTTGAGATAACATTTTTCCATGACGTAACGATGGTAGCCAATGCCAAAAAAGTGGGTCCCGGAAGTCCGTCTGTCTGCCTGTCTGTACGGATGGACCGATTAATGTCAAACTTGGTATGTAGCGTTATTTGGCGACACTTCAGAGGGGTTTTTGGAATTAATTTTTTTGGACCAAAAATAACGGTACTTTTCATATACCCATTTTAGTAAAATTGAAATATCTCGAATACGGCTCCAACGATTTTGTTTAAAAATTCAAATGTTAGTTTTAAGCTAAGGTCTATCTTTCAATGAAAAATTTTTTTTTGAAAATCATTATTAACCGTACCTGCCATAGAACCGTTTTTTTTCAAATCCGATTATCTCCGAAATTGCTTATTCGATTTCAACGAAACTTTTTGTGAAGAAGCACAATTATATAATTTAAATATAAACCAACAATAAAATTTCGAAAAAAATAATTTTTGGATTCCTAAAAAATATTTGAAATTTTTTTTTTAAATCAAATTTTCCAAAACGGGACATTGAATTTTTTGAAATTTTGTTTTTAGATGTTGATTAGTGATTTCATTAAAGATGATTTTATTGACCAATTTGTACTAATAGTTTTTGTTGGAAAATGTATTTTCCGTCGGCTTTTTTGGTCGTATTGATTGTTGCAATGAAACAATAAAGTTACATTTACTTTCCCGACGTTTCGGCAGAGATTGCTGCCTTCTTCAGGGGAACTTTATTTAAACAAAAAATTACGTTATTAGTTAATTTGTATAATGACAATATTTTTAAAACAATAAATTAACTCACTTTTTTGAATAAAATTATAATTATTTTAACATTTAAAAATAAATAAATAAATAGTTTTTAAAAAAACATTTTAAATAAATTAAAAGAAAATTTGCACTTCTGATGAAGTTGAGTCCATTTTTATTTTTGAGAGACAAGAGAACAGTAGACAGCAGAGATGTGTTGTGTGTCTTGCTTTCTGTTCATGTTGTTGTTATCCAATATATGTAATTTTTCGAGGGTATAGCGTTTAGATACATGTTTCTCTGTTTGTAAAATTTTGACGTCTTCAAAATCTGGAGAATGTCCGTATTCAATAATGTGGCTTGCCAGTGCTGTCTTTCCGGAGCTATTTGATTTTATATCCGATTTATGGTTTGCGATTCGCTGCCGAAGAAGTTGTTTTGTGGTTCCAATGTAGCACAAGTTACAGGGTTCGTTTTGTTTTCCTTTGCAGTTTATTTTTTAAATAACATCTGTTTGTTTGTCTTTATCAGGTTTTGTTATTAATTTTGAGAAGAGATGGTTTAGAGTTTTGTTTGACTTAAAAGCCAAGGAAACATCGGTAATATTTTTACATATAGAATCTTTGAAGTTCTCACTTAGATTCTCGACATAAACTATACTTTTAAAGTATGTTATTAGTGATTTCTACAAAATGGCATACCAATTTTATTTTAAATTAGTTTTTTTTGTACGAATGCATTACTTGATACATAGTAAAACTTTTTTTTCAAAATATTTTTTATAAAATTTAAGTTAAACCAAGAAAAAACAAAAAAAAATTCAAAATTAGGAAAAACATCCAAAAATGGTATAAAAAGTCTTTTTTCAAAATTTAACTTTTTTCGTAAACTTTTAATTTTTCCTTGGTTTATCTTAAATTGAAACGATATTTATCAATAAAATGTTCGAATAAACTCAAAAGAATTTGATTTTGCTCATAAAAAAGTTCAAAGAAGTAAGTCATTTAGACCTGCAGAAATATGGTGTTTTACTTCATCTCAAAAATTCAAACCCTCACAACAGAAAAACTGTTTGATGAATAAGTCTGAAACTTTGCATATTAATTTCAGGTATATTAAGCTTCAATAATTATGCCTCAGTTCAATCTTATCACCCATAGAAATTAAATAGCGGTAAATTTTCTAAAAAACCATAAAAATGCATATTTTGATAGCTTTTCTAAATTAATTTAAAAAATAAGAAAAAAATTTGTTTAACAAAGCAAACTTAATTTCTTTGTAGAAAATTGAATGAATTTTTTAAATGTGTCCTTGAATATTCTGTACAGTGATCCGTTGTTGAGATATTGATAGTCAAAGTAGTCCAGTAATTTTAGGTTTCATCTGCGGAAAAATTCCTACTGGGCTCGATTTTGGTATAGACCTTCATTACGGCGTTGTTATGAAGATGTCAAAAATCGACATTGATATCGCGTCCGCGTTAGAAGTTATAGAGGTCAAAAGGTCACGAAAATAAGTTTTTCGCATTTATATCGCGACCTGTTGCTCGGAGGTCAATAGGGGTCTATAGAAAAATTGTTCGTCATAAATTATACAAATATTGCCTTATGCATTTTTCTGTGAAATCAACCGTTTTCGGAATAGAGCGATTTCAAGCGTAGGCATAATACGTGATACGTAATAATAGGTTTGTTTTATTAAGAGTGAATAATTTTGTATTTGAATACTGAAAAATACATGTGTAAGCTCTTTTTTTTATTATATGCATTTTTTTAACTTTGACTTGTAATTGACATTCAAACTAACTTACTAAACTTGCTAACTAGCTTACTAATTAACTATATAATTAAATCTTAGCAGTTAGTTTAGACCTTCTTCCAACCATCGTGTCGAACTGAAACTTTATATATGTATGCAGTTTGGATGACAACATATAATTTTGTTGGTTTGGTCTCAGGGTAGCGGCACTCCAAATCCGCACATAAGTAAGTTAGTTAGTAAGTTAATTAGTAAGTTAGTTAGTAAGTTAGTTAGTTAGTTAGTAAGTAAGTTAGTTTAGTTAGTTAGTAAGTTAGTTTGAATGTCAATTAAAGTGAAACTTATAAAAACGTTTTAATAAAAAACAAAAGAGCTTACACATGTATTTTTCAGTATTCAAATACAAAATTATTCACTCTTAATAAAACAAACCAATTATTACGTATCATGTATTATGCCTACGCTTGAAATCGCTCTATTCCGAAAACGGTTGATTTCACAGAAAAATGCATGAGACAATATTTGTAGATAATTTTATGACGAACAATTTTTCTATATACCCCTATTGACCTCCGAGCAACAGGTCGCGATATAAATGCGAAAAACTGATTTTCGTGACCTTTTGACCTCTATAACTTCTAACGCGGACGCGATATCAATGTCGATTTTTCACATCTTCATAACAACGCCGTAATGAAGGTCTATACCAAAATCGAGCCCAGTAGGAATTTTTCCGCAGATTGGGGTAAAAAAATGCCTAAAATTACTGGGCTAAAGTCAAAAGTATGGTTTTTGGTTTGATGACTTATATTGCAGTTAAAAAAAATCGTAGAAGTTTAAAACAGAATGAATCTTAAAGCCAAATAAATAGCCTTTCTAAAAATAATAATCATTTTTTCAGAAAAAATTTTCCCACTTTCTTAAGAGAAAAGTAAAAACAAACAAAAATTGGAATATTTTTGTTTTTTAACAGTTTCAACGATTTAGCTATTTTACCGTTAGAAAAAAAATATTTTAACATTTAATCCTAAAACTAGAAGAATAGAGCTTTTACACGCTTTTTATTTTGTCATGATGCGATCATTTTTTACTGAGATACAGCCTATCGAATATCACTAAAAAAATCACGATTTTTTTTTTGTTCCCTTAATTTTTTGGGCTAGTGTATATCAATCAAAACTGCATACTTGGAGGGCAATTTAATTTCAGATTTTTTTTTTTTTAAACGAATTTTATTTTTTTTTCCAAACCTTTTTGCCTGATTGATTGGTGGGTTCATCAAATGAAGACTTTTTTAAATTTTTGTTCCAGCTATAAGGTGCAATGTCATTTACGTTATCGAATGCAAAATCAATGGAACCACGACTTTTTTCATTAGTTTGGGTTCGGTCAACTTGCTTTACCAATTCTATTTTCAAGAACTGTGAATTTAAATAGAAGAAGAGTTGGTTTTTCAAACTGTTAGACTATACCACAATACCTACTAGGTAATTAATAAAAAGCTCAAACATTGAACAAAAATCTTAAAATAAAAAAAAAAGTTCAAAACTACATAACATATTTTTTATTCAAAAAATCAAGGGGCACGGTAGTGCCCAGCCAAGTTCTCTAGCAACTTTGGCACTACACCCTTATTTACAGGAAACAACTCAGGCCATTTTCGACCCCCCTCTAACTTCCACACCAAAGATGCTAGAAATTTCAAACTCACTACATTTGTTGAGCTCGGAAAAACCAAACTCCTCACAAAATTTCAGCCTCCTACGATGAGTAGTTTCTGAGATATAGGGCTTCAAAAATCGCAAAAACCGTAACTGACTCACTGACTCACTGACAGATCATCAAAATTATGGAGAACTTCCCGATATCGTAGAAACTTGAAATTTTACACGGTGATAGGACTTGTGGTGTATACAAAGGAAAAAATCGAAAATTTGAGATTTTCAATTCAGGGGGCGTGGCATCCGCCCATTTTCACTGAATTTTCATCATATATTATAGAGCACTTCTGATTATCGTAGAATCTTGAAATTTGGTAGAATAGTAGAGCTGGTAGTTAATACAAAGGAAAAAATTTAAAACTTGAGAATTTCAGCCAGGGGGCGTGGCAACCGCCCATTTCCGCTGAATTTTCATAAATTATTATAGAGCATTTCTGATTGTCGTAGAATCTTGAAATTTTGTAGAATGGTAGAGCTGGTAGTTTATACAAAAAAAAAAATTTAAAATTTGGGAATTTCAGCCAGGGGGCGTGGCAACCGCCCATTTCCGCTGAATTTTCATAAATTATTATAGAGCACTTCTGATTGTCGTAGAATCTTGAAATTTGGTAGAATAGTAGAGCTGGTAGTTTATACAAAGGAAAAAATTTAAAGTTTGAGAATGGACCTATCACTGTGCCAAATTTCATGATTCTACTGCACTCCAAAGTGCTCCATATAATTTACACTAATAATATAAAAGAAGGCGGCTACCACGCCCCCTGATTGAAAAATTTCAAATTTTCGATTTTTTCCTTTGTATGTACCACATGGCCTATCACTGTGCCAAATTTCAAGTTTCTAGGACAACGGGAAGTGCTTCATAATTTTGATGATCTGTCAGTGAGTCAGTCAGTCAGTCAGTCAGTTACGGTTTTCGTGATTTTTGGAACATTGTATCTTAGAAACTACTTATGCTAAATATCTGAAATTTACTGAGGTGCTTCTTCTTGACTAGCTTAACAAATAATGTGAGTTTGAAACTTTTGGCTTCTTTGGTATAGAAGTTAGAGGGGTGTGGAAAATGCCCTGAGTTGTATCCTGTAAATAAGGGTGTAGTGCCAAAGTTGCTAGAGAACTTGGCTGGGCACTACCGTGCCCCTTGATTAAAATAGAATATAAATAACAAAATAAAACAGGTAAATATACATAACATTAAATTAGAGATATCACAATTGATTTAAAAGTATCTCTTGTACAAATCATAAAAAAATCTACTCTTGAGCATATACTATTAGCCTCTCTGATGCAACGGGAAATAGGTTCATTGCGCCCATAGTTCCTGCGATGATATTGTTCATATATTACAAAACGTTCACGTGTTAATCTAGATGGTGCATTTCCTTCAAAAACTAGGTTTTTTAAAGGAGGGCATTGTATATGACCGGTTAAAATATCTCTAACAAACATGACTGAAAAATATTTCCGTCTTGTTTCCAGAGTTTTGATTCCAAATAATAAGCATCTGGTTTCGTAAGAAGGTTTAGGAATTCTCCAATTTAACTTAAAAAAACAAACCTCGTAAAATGTCTTTGAACTCTTTCGATTCTTACCGAAGAATTAGAATAATATGGATTCCAAACTGTACAGCAATACTCAAGCACAGATCTCACTAATGAATTGAATAAAGTTACCAATGTAAAAGTATCATTGAATTCCCTAGTGTTTCTTTTAAGAAAACCTAGCATTTGATTTGCCTTATTGACCATATAGTCATAATGCGGATTAAATGACAAACTTACATCAAAGATAACTCCTAGATCTTTTTTCTGCATTACTCTTTCTAGCTCAGTGTTATTAACATTATATTCAAAAGTAATTGGACTATGGTTTCTGTAACAGGATAAAACTTGACATTTGGCCACATTGAGATCAAGGCAATTTGTCTTGCACCACTTGACCAAACATTCCAAGTCAGCTAACAAAAGATTACAATCATCTTTGTTTGAAATTCTACGATAAAGTTTCAGATCATCGGCAAAAAGAAGACAGTGCGAATTAAGAAAAAAATTGGGGATGTCATTAATGAAAATAAGGAAAAGCAATGGTCCCAAGTGACTTCCTTGTGGAACGCCAGATGGAACATATATATTATCAGATTGGTAATTTAAAATTTTTACAACTTGCACTCGTTCAGTGAGATAAGACTCTAACCACATTAACAAAGATGAGTGAATGCCAAAGCATTTGAGTTTAAACAAAAGAATTTTATGATTTACCCTGTCAAAGGCTTTAGCAAAATCTGTAAAGATAATATCTGTTTGAAAACCTTTTTCCATATTTGTTAATATGGCATTCGTCATAATCGTTAAATTCGTTGCAGTTGATTTGCCCACAACAAAACCATGCTGGTAAACTGATATTTTTTCTTGAATTGTTCCCGATATTCTTTTATAAACTATTTTTTCAAATATTTTCGGTATAGCTGAGATTTTACAAATTGGTCTATAGTTAGTTATATCTTGCTTAGATCCAGACTTAAAGATCGGAGACAAGAAAGACATTTTCCACGCATCTATAAAAATTCCTTTTGACAAAGATAAATTGAATATCATTGTTAGTGGTTGAGCTATCGCCACAGCACATTTTTTTAAAAGAATAGGAAGAATGTTATCAGGCCCATCACTCTTATTAAGATCTAGACTTAATAAAGCTTCTTTTACTTCATCTTTGCTAAATATAAGTGATCCAATATCAACACATTGACTAACCCTCGGCAAATCTTGATTTGTCAGCGATTCTGAAGAATACACTGATTGAAAATATTTCGCAAACAAATTGCAAATATCCGATACTTCACTAGATGTAGTGCTTAAGTACTTCATACAACTAGGTAGTCCATATGATTTTCGTTTAAGATTAATAAAACTCCAGAAACGCTTACTATTACTTTTAAGATCACTTTCAACTGAAAGTACATATATATAGTTTTGATATAAAAATTTATTTAAGTAATTAAAACTACGTTGGCAGTTCAAATAAATTGCACGAAGACTTAGATTTTCTTTATTTTTTTTGTAAGCATATGCTTTGTTTTTTTGGTTCTTCAAATTGCTTAACCTTCTATTAAACCAGATAGGATTAGAATTCTTTTTAACATTTTTTTTTTTGAAACATATTTTTCAATCGCGTTTTTTAAAATTGATGTAAAGATAGCGTAATCATTTTTTAAATCAGAAACGGTTAAAACATTTTGCCATGAAATACATGACAAATAATCTACCATTGCATCAAAGTTAGCATTTTTATAATTGTATTCAGTTATATCACTAGTATTTTTGATTTTTAAATATTTATAAAACAATAACTCTCCTTCAATTGCAAAATGATGAACCGAATTATTTACTACAGGAAATTCCGATTTTTCTATACAAAACAGAAATTCTTTATCCACAAATATTAAATCAAGAATGCGACTTAAATCATTTTGTAGAGAGTTAATTTGTATTAAATCGTATTGACTCAAGAAATCAACAATAGATGATTCAATTTCGGTTGTAACATCGAAAGGAATTAAATATTTGTCCTCGGAGTCTAAAATCCATTTAACATTTCCAATATTAAAATCACCAGCGAAAACAATATGCTGGGAGTTATTTAAATTATCTAAAATTATTTTAGAATTGAGCAACTGGGAACCACTGTGCGGCACTTCAGTCGTTTGAACTCATGATATTACTATCGTTTATATATACAAGGATTTTGTTCATTTCTTCATAAAAATACTCAAATAAAATTGATGTATACTGCCGTACTAAGCAAAAAGTGCGTATGAGACAAAAATCCAAAATTGAGTTAAGGGTATATTTGACTTCCTGAAACAATGCCCCATTTATATGTTAACTAAAAACATCGTATTGCCAATTCCAAGTGGCTCAAAATAGTCAATGAAGATGAGCACAACGATATTACTCCGCTGTATTCCTTAATGGAAAAATGCATTTTTTTCTAACACTAGGAATTAAAAAAAACATTTTTTTACGCATTTGGGAAGCTTGAATAGCTGGTCATAGATCGGATATTAACAACGGACATTCACAAAAAACTGCTCTAGCTTTACATTGTGTAGATGAGGGACATAGGCCAGATTATAACAATGAAGATATTTTACAAACAGAGAAGCATTTTGATAAAAGAATGGTTTTAGAAATGCTACATATTTTAGATACAGACAATACTGTAAATAGGAGATCGGATTGTGAAGGGCTTAGTAGTATTTATAGTCAGTTTGTTAAAAGGAACTATTTCTCAAGGTGAATTTTATAATCAATTGGAGATACAAAAATCTTCTATAACTTATTTGAAAGGTAGTAATGTAAAGGTGAATACTACAACAGGATTCTTAAAAATTCAATCATTAAATAGCGTAAATAGGGGTAAAACGAAATTGCAAAAAGTGGCTATTTTCTTAAAGCAACGTTGTAGAAAGCTGATTGGTATTGGTATTAAAGGTATTGAACAAATTCTAGAAAATTTCAAAACGAAGTTATAAACGATTTTTTAAAACTAAAGCATGAAGTAGACCTTTGAAAAAGTGGTGGTTATAGGTAGGGGACATTTTGCAAATTTGAAAAATGCCATTTGAAAGATAATGAACAAAAATGAAGGGTCTCTGCGTTTCAAAATATGAATTTTTGAAAAACACTTACTTTTTTAGGGGTATTTTTCGGTGATTTTTATTTTTAGCAATTTTTTGGAGCTTTCAAAAAATCTAAAATTTATAGGACATATAGGCTTTGGCCATGGTAAAAATGGCAGTGATTCCTTTATGGTATGGGGCTTTTTGCTAGCTTTTGGTGTGGGTTACTTGGTCTCCTTGAGGAAACAATGGATGGGTATTCTTTTTTAGATATTTTATAGACAAACCTGCACCAGAGTGTCGAATAATTAGGCTAGGACGGATTGTTTATCTTCAATAAAGGTAACGACCCTAAGCAAAACTCGGTCTTTTTGAGTGAATTTTTGCTCAAAAACATTCAAAACCAGGTCCAAACGCCCCCCAGTCACTCGGTTTGGATACTATTGAGCATATGTGAGCCCATTTGGTGAGAAAAGTAAGAAAGCATTCAAAGGATTAGCTGAAACGAGTCCTATGGGAAGAGTGGATAAGATTCGGCCCAAATGTTGCAAAAAACCTATTAAAATCAATGCCTTCAAGTGAGTTTGACCTCGTCAAGTCTAGGGGGTAGACTAAAATGTATTAATTCCCAAAAAAATTCAGGTATTTATACATTTAACATCGATTTTCATTGTTTTTTCTTCTCTGTATACTTACTTTTGTAATGCGAAATTTTGTACTGCGTTTAGTGTTTTGTCAGTTTTTCATTTAGTATTGTTTATTTGACAATTTTTTTTTTCGAAAATGTGTTAGATTTTTTTTTGCGGTCTTGGTTAAACAAAGTTAGGGGTGTATACTTACTTTTGTGACTGAGTGAAGTTTCTTAAATATGAGTAGACTAATGTTTTCCACAAAAAAGCTAAAAATATGCTTTAGTAACACTACTTATCGTTTTAAAGGTAGTGCGCTCAAAAGAGTGGTATATATGTATAGAAAATATGGTTTTTGTCTATTTTCGTCAAATGGTCAGTGTTATCTAAACAAATTATCATAGTATGTGTAGATTATGGTTTTTTTGCATATCGTCGGACTCATAAGGAAGCCTCGTTACTCCACCTTTTTTCGAAAATGACTTTTGAATGCAATTTTTTAGAAAATATGTAGTCAGAAAATTTGAGGTCATTCCGAAAACTCTAAATAGACTTAAATTCAAATTTTGTAAAGCACTTTACTCCCCAACTACTCTGTTGTTTCTCTACTCTTTTGTCTCTCATGTAAAATTTTGACTTCGGGACTTACGAGGTTTCCTTATAGTCCGGTCAAATTAGACTAAAATAAGGGGGTGAGGTTACATTAATTCCCAGCAAGCTGAAATTCGGTCGGATTGTTGGAAACACCATCATAAATTAAATCTAAAAAGTCCTCATCGATCCGAGACCTGGAAAAAAAGTTACTTGGGGTCAAAGGTCACAAAAACTGGTTTTTCACGATTTTCAGCAAAATGGTAAGTCTTATCAAAAAATTTTCCATGCAAGAATTGTAGACCAAATTATTATATATAAAAAGTGTCATGACACTTTTTTTCCTAAGACCCACCGTTTCTTAGGTATAACGATTCAAAAAGTTGAAGTTGAGTTGTAATTGTCATAATCAGGCCTATTCTGAAAAAAGAACTCCCAACTGAAAAGTTCTTGAAATTTCATTGTTTTTTTAAGTTGGAATTTGTTTCTTCGATGGTTAAGAATATGGGGAAAGGAAAAAAAAAATGAAAATTTTCACCATTTATCCGATTGGGGCACTCCTCCCGAAACCATTTCTCTGGGAATTTTTGTTTAGAATAGGTCTGAAGATGTACAGGGTGTTCGATAGAGAATGGACAACCCTAAAACGGCTGATAGCTACACTTAAGACTGTTCTAAAACCAGATAGAAAAAAGTTCTATCGCAACCAGTTCATAAAATATTGGCTTTTTTTCGTTCAGTGCATTTTAAATTTTATCATCTTATGTTTTCGTTCACTACAACCACGAATGAATGATTTTTTTTTTTTATAATTTTCTACAATAATTGGATGAGTACATAAACACTTTAAAAATTTCGTAGCTATTGCACACTTTCCTTAAAAAGAATTTGAAATCTGTTTTTCGATGCAAAATATAAAAAAAGTATTTTATGAAAATTTTTAAACTCCTGTGGTATAAATAAATCTATGGAAACCTAGGTGGCCAACTTTCTTAAAAATATTCCCCTTAGATGAGAATATTTTAAAGATATAAATAAATCTTTCGAAACCTACGTGGCCAACTTTCTTAAAAATATTCGACTTAGATGAGAACATTTTTAAGAAAGTTGGCCACCTAGGTTTCCATAGATTTATTTATACCTAAGAATATAAGAACTTTTCAGTTGGGAGTTCTTTTTTCAGAATAGGCCTGATTATGACAATTACAACTCAACTTCAACTTTTTGAATCGTTATACCTAAGAAACGGTGGGTCTTAGGAAAAAAAGTGTCATGACACTTTTTATATATAATAATCTGGTCTACAATTCTTGCATGGAAAATTTTTTGATAAGACTTACCATTTTGCTGAAAATCGTGAAAAAACCAGTTTTTGTGACCTTTGACCCCAAGTAAATTTTTTTCCAGGTCTGGGATCGATGAGGACTTTTTAGATTTAATTTATGATGGTGTTTCCAACAATCCGACCAAATTTCAGCTTGCTGGGAATTAATGTAACCTCGGATGTCTAAATTGACCGGACTATTATGAGGGCGACGATAAATTCAATTCAGTTATTATTTCTCAGAGCAATAATTGATTTGGGAAAAAAAATCAAAAGTAAGAGATTTGTGTACTTAAGTTTTCTAAAATGCAGTTTCTGAAATATATTTTAAACTTATTTTGTAGCCCATGATGTTTTCCATAAAAAATATAAAGATGTGTTTTTTCATAGCTGCCAACGTTTAAAAGATATTAGCTTTCAGAGAAAGTCCAGAAATAACGCTACATACCAAGTTTGACATTAATCGGTCCATCCATAAAGGCTTCAGCTTCGTATACAGACAGACGGAATTCCGGGACCCACTTTTTTGGTATACTCTATCATCGTAATGTCATGTCTAATTGTTATCTCAACTTTTTTTTGTACGAATGCATAACTTGATATATAATACCTATATCGCAAGAAAAAACAATCTAGGTCGACTTTTCTATGAAAAAATACTTAAAATAAACAATCGAAATAGCAATTTCCAAAGATGGTTTTAAATAAAATGCACGACTTGGTCGCACGAACTTGCTCTTAGAGTTCAAGTTGCTTAAATTTTTAAGACTTTTTATATAGAAATTTGGGTAGGTATATAAAAACAAAACAAATAAGATAATATATAAAAAAAAAAATAAAAAAAAAAACAAATTAAAAAAAATAAAATTAATTTTTCACAAAAATAAAACAACATCTGAAATCAAATCGCGCCACAAAACAAGTATGCAGTTTTATTTGCTATATTAAGGTGCATTTTTAGAAAAAAAAAATTTTCAAAATCGTTAGAGCCGTTTTTTTAAAAACTAATGTTTTATAAATTACTTTAAGTTTAAAAATAAAATTGTTATGCTATTTTGTAGAAATCACTAATCAACGTCTAAAAACAAAATTTCAAAAAAAAATTCAATGTCCCGTTTTCGAAAATTTGATTTTTCCAAAACAAATTTCAATTTTTTTTTTTAAATCCAAAAATTATTTTTTTCAAAATTTTATTTTTGGCTTATATTTAAATTATGTAAATGCTTTTTGTTGAAATACAGTAAGTAGTTTTGCAGAAAATCCGATTTGAAAAAAGCGGTCCTATGGCAGGTACCGTTAATAATGATTTAAAAAAAATTTTTTTTCTTCAAAAGATAGACCTTGTTTAAAAACTAAAATTTGAATTTTTTAAACAAAATCGTTGGAGTTGTTTTCGTGAAATTAAGCTTTTCCGAAATTTTTGTATGACAGCTACCGTTATTTTTGGTCCAAAACATTTAATTCCAAAAACCCCTCTGGAGAGTCTCCAAAAACAGCTACATAGCAAGTTTGAAATCAATCGGATCATCCGTTTAGGCTCTAGTTCCTTATACAGACAGACGGACTTCCGGGACCCACTTTTTTGGCATTATCTATCATCGTAATGTCATGGAAAAATGTTATCTCAACTTTTTTTTTGTACGAATGCATAACTTGATACAGTGGCGACAAAATAAATAGCACATGTATCCTAAAATTTCTAAAATGAAAGTTTTTCGCACTTTTTTAACTTAAAAGAGCTTTTTTTATTAATGAGGAAGTAAGAAAACAGATATATTTGATTTATTAAAAAAGAAATTAAGTACATTGAAATCTTTAACAAAAAATAACAACAAAATCATTAATACAGCTCAAGTTTTTTAGGACAAAATAAATAGCACACTTCCTAAAAACAAATTAACAAAAATTTTAACACAGTTAAAAGAAAATAACTAGTATTTGGCTGGGTAACCCTTATTACTTATCACAGCATAAAACCAGCGGTTACTGAGTACCAAGCTCGTCGAAAGTTTGTCCAGATTTCGCTTTTCCCACGTCACTCTACAAGTCCTCAATAGGATTCAGATCTGGGGACTGGCTTGGCAATTCCATAACACCGATTTATTGAACGGATAGCAATTGTTTCACAGACTTAGTCTTATGTTTTGGATCGTTATCCTGTAGAAATGTCCACTTTAAAGACATTTCCTTCACAGTAAAAGGTAGAATAGTGTCCCTTAGGATTTCCTTGTACTTAAGGTGGTCCATAATACCCTCTATCCGATGAAATGGCCCCACACCATGCCAAGAAAAATATCCCCAAACAAGAATACTAGCCCCACCATCCTTAACAGTCTATATTTTATACTGCGGGTCACATTTCAACTGCCCCACGCGGGGAATTTCCGTATGGGGCATTTGGAAATGCTCCCTATGGGGCATTTGGAAATGCTCCCTATGGGGCATAAGAGGCCTTTTGAACGATTTCGGAGTCTTGTTACGTCTATTAACCGCTGGTTTTATGCTGTGATAAGTAATAAGGGTTACCCAACCAAATAATAGTTATTTTCTTTTAACTGTGTTAAAATTTTTGTTAATTTGTTTTTGTTTTTAGGAAATGTGCTATTTATTTTGTCCTAAAAAACTTGAGCTGTATTAATGATTTTGTTGTTATTTTTTGTTAAAGATTTTAATGTACTTAATTTCTTTTTTAATAAATCAAATATATCTGTGTTCTTACTTTCTCATTAATAAAACAGCTCTTTTAAGTTAAAAAAGTGCGAAAAACTTTCATTTTAGAAATTTTAGGGTACATATGCTATTTATTTTGTCGCCACTGTATATAGTAGCTATATCGCAAGTAAAAAATCATATTTGTTATATACGATTGATGGTCTTTCAACCTGATATAAGGCAAGCTTTTAAAAATGATAAATCAGTTCCAAACCATACGAATATTTACAGGTTGCTGTTCAAAAATAAAAGTTGGAAATTGAGTTTATTGAAATAATGTAGCAAAGTAGCATACGAAATGAAAAATATTTTGAACTTTTTGCCTTAGAGCCACTCAAATGAGATCTAGACATTGTCGCTAAAAAGTCAGAATCAATCAACAAAATATGAAAATGTTTGATTTATTTTATGATGTAAAAGCAGTGTCATTTTGAATTTAAAATTGAGGTCTTTATTTTAATTTTGAACTTAAGAGTGAGGTTTACGTCTTTCTTAATATTTGGTTGCTACTTTTTCAGGATTAAGTAAATGATGAATCATACATTTATTTTTGTTGAGTAAAATATTAAGTTTGTAGACTTCTAAAAAAGATTGCAAATGCAAACGCAAACCAAAATATATATATAAAAAAACAGGACATTAAATCCATTTGGTTGTTCAATTCTGTTTAAAATGAAGATCACGAACAAATAATGAGTATTCTCAATTAATTTAAAATTTATAGCCTAAACACAAATTATAATTTATATTTTACAAAAAGTCACTAATAAATAATTAATAGCAAAAATACTTTTTACTTTAATTTCAGAGTGATAATTATCAAAAATGGCAGAAATGGATGAACATCATTTTGAAACCGGAGATTCCGGTGCCTCCAACACTTATCCTATGCAGTGTTCTGCCTTACGTAAGAATGGATTTGTCATGCTAAAGGGCCGTCCATGCAAAATCGTAGAAATGTCGACCTCTAAAACCGGCAAACACGGTCATGCCAAAGTTCATATGGTTGGAATCGATATTTTTTCAAACAAAAAGTAACAGTTTTTAAATTGTTCAAATTGTATAGCAAATCCTTCAGTTTTGTCTTTTTTTTAATTAAGATACGAGGATATTTGTCCCTCAACGCATAATATGGATGTTCCTCACGTTAAAAGGGAAGATTACCAATTGACCGATATTAGTGATGATGGTTTTCTTACTTTGATGTCAGACAATGGAGAAATTCGTGAAGATCTGAAAGTTCCAGAAGGTGATTTGGGAAATAGCTTACGTTCAGACTTTGATGCAGGAAAGGATCTCTTGGTATTTTAAATCTTTTTTTAAACTAATACAATTGATAATCCCTTTTTCTTCTATTTTTTTTAAGTGTACGGTTCTAAAGTCCTGTAACGAGGAATGTGTCATTGCAATTAAAACAAACACAGCCCTTGACAAATAAAACCAATTCTAAAAATCTGGCATTATCCGGTTGCTTAATTAACCTATTGTATATATATGTATACGTTTAAAAATTGAAATGCATATGTATACAAGAGACTAAGGTAGCGTTTAGTGATAAAAAGGTGAAAACAATAAATTTTTGCCAATAAAATATTTTTTACTTTAACTAAATTTGTATCTTTTAATTCTAAAACATTGCGAAAATGTTAATTAAGCTTTCATATAAATGTATAGTGCTGTTATCACAATTGATGCTTTTTAATTTGAATTCTTTTGACATTTAATTAAATAGCAAGATTTTTGCCATAAGAACCGAAATATACTTTTCTGAAGGTTTTGCTGAACTCCAAATATTACCGTTATAAAATACAATAAACAACGTTAATTACTGTTTTTCTTTCAAAAACTATTTGAATCTTTCCGATCTCTTACGGCCATATTATTCACTATTTTTAAAATGTATCTGAATGTAAAGAAATTTAAATTCAAATCCACAATAATTCACTACTTAAATCCAATTTTTTAAATCCAATCTTGTTAAATCCAAATAAATTTAAACTGCTCTCTGGACGTCTGTTTAACTTTATAAATCCAAATGCGAAAATTCATTTTCACAGTTCTCAGTCGTTATGGCAAATATTTTGAGAAGGAAAAATAAAGATAAATGCAAATTATAAAAGAATTATTGAGAGATCACATACAGCCCTATTCTACTATTCGATTCACGTGAATCGGAAGATTTAATTCATTAACCAAGTCGAATTGTCTTTGATGACATAATACTTAAAATCTAAGTTAATTACTCTAAGCCTAAGCTATTGAAAACATAGTTTTGAATTTAGTACATTCAAAATTGTCATTTACAGACTCGATGCAAAAGTAAAGTATAAATTATTAGGCCAAAGGGACTTAACAATAATCAAATTTACAGCTGACTTAAATATTTTTAGTTTCTATACAATTTAACCGGGTGGCAATGGTGCAGTGGATGTAGTGCTTGAATGCTAATCTGGAGGTGTCGGTTCGAGCTCTACCACAGGCAGCACTCTTTTCTTTATTCCCCAGCTGGGAAGCCACCCGTGGGATTATATGAGATAATAATCATCTTATTCTCAATTCACTGTACCAACAAAAACTCTTTCATATCTTTCTATTCCTTCTAACAAGTGCAGTGCAATTTGCATTTAAAAAACCTTTGGTCTTACAGGCATATAGTTAAAAAAAAACCTAGCGTTGGCCTTTAACTATTTGGCTTTTGGTATGGTGAAATCTGTAGAAATTAGTTAAATATTTAAGTGGTCTTTAAATTTTATTATTGGTAAGGCCCAAAGACTGACCTAACTTAATCTAAAGCCAAAAACTTACACAAAGGTTGAGGTAAATATCGTAAAAATTTAAACTGTTTTCAAAACAGAAAAACAGTTTCTAGATACCGCTACAAAATATGTTGAACTAAATTACCTCATTTCAAATTTTTTGTTTTTTTTTTCTTATAAATTTATGAAGGGGCCATTGCGCTGGAGACGAACTTCCCCTTAATTTCTAAATTACAATATTTGTTACTTTTTTGTGACAATTGCAAGTGAAATAACTGTTTTTAATAAAAACAAACGAAAAATAGGGCCTAATTAAACAAAAACATTTGTTTTATTGCGCTTGGCAAGGCTATAACCTATGTATAATGCAAAAGAGTTGTTACTAACTGCAAATATCATGGCTAGGTACGAGTTGCAAATACAGGCTCAAAATCGCTATTACTGATATCTTGAGGTGAAACTTTCTTCTTAGACATGTGGTGACACATGTTAGGTAGTTGTTTGTAAAGAAGGCAAGAGTACGATAACTAAGGCGGTGAAAATAAAGGAATTTTGTATAACAGTCAAATACAAGCATTTTTCACTATGGTAGGGAGGGGTCTATCTTCCCCCGTTTAGGCGGGAGGGGCAATTTTCTAAAATATGACGAAAAATAAAAAAAAAATTATTAAAAAACAACGGCAACACTTACAGTTATAAATGATTCCTTTTTCAAAAGCCAGAATTGCACACTTAATTCTAATTTAATCAAGTTTTTTCAGTCAATGGTTTTTGAAATAATCGATTTCAAAGTCAAAATTTGTGAAAAAAAAAGTTTGAAAAAACACATTGAATACAATTTTTATCATGACTGTGAAATAAATTTGTAAATATTAAATTAAATATGAAATTACTAGATGAAATAAGCTGCCTTAATTAATTTCTAATCAAATACTGAAAACCATATGCTTTTATGCCTTCTAGTTTTTGAGAAAATTAAAAATTACCTTTTCATCAGATTTTCATTTTCTTGGCTATTTTCGCCAATATTAACAGCTTTTTAACTTTAAAGTATCATGCCTGGCCCGCTTTAAAGGCTCTCAAGATTTAAACTCCCTTTTGTATCCACTGTCCCGCTCAAACAACTTCGTTGCTTCGCTTAGGCCATTAAATTGGTCCTAAGAATCTCGCGATATTTTAAAAAAGAATACTTAAAAATAAATAAAAATGGTAGAAGTATGAAGTTCAAGGCGTATCAAAGTGAGATGCCTAATGCCTGCAACCCCCCTACTGGACCATAGGATTTGGAGTGGGGTCAAGGTTGGGTATGTATGTACAAAGTTTCTTTTGGATTCGAAGAAACTTTTAAATTTTGAAAGAAACCCAATTCTTAAAAATTAATAAAGACGCGGTATAAGTATGAAGTTCAAGGCGTTTCAAAGTGACCCCCCTGCATGGGCACACTATAGGATTTGGGGTGGGGTCAAGGTTGGGTATGTACAAAATTTCTTTTAAATTCGAAAAAACTTTTAAATTCTGAAGAAATTGCCTACACCCAAACTCGCACCCACCCCAAATCCTTTAACAGTGAGCCCAAGCAGGGGGGTTGCAAGGGGGCATACTGCTTGCAAGCATTATGTTTATGTGAACACGAAAAAAACTTTAAAAAAAATACAAATTTGATAAAAAGGAAGTTTTTCAATTTTCTCAAAAACTAGAAGACATAGAAGCATATGGTTTTCAGAATTTGGTAAGAAATTAATTGAGGCAGATTATTTCATCGATTAATTTCATATTTAAATTCATAGTCTTGGTAAAAATAGTATTAAATGTGTTTTTTAAAACTTTTTTTTCCCAAATTTTGACTTTGAAGTTGATTATTTATAGAACATTTAATTAAAATAATTCTGGCTTTTGAAGAAGGTATCATTTATAACTGTAAGTGTTGCCGTTGTTTTTTAAAATTTTTTTTTTATTTTTCGTCATATTTTATAAAATTTCCCCTCCCGCCTAAACGGGGGGAGATAGACCCCCCTCCTATAGTAAAAAATTATTGCATTGAACTCCTCTACAAAATACCGTTATCAATTCTTACCGCCTTAGTTATCGCACTCTCCCCGTAAAAAGGAACATAATACTTTTTTAAGTGTTTTCCTGGCCGTTACTTATTTAAGATAGCCATTGAAGACGTGTTGCACCCGCGATAATTTGAAGTTGCACCTGCGTATACCGCGATGCCTTCGAATGTAAGTGACTCTTTGTATATTTATGTTTTCTTATTTATTTTTAATGTCTAAAGATGATTGATTCAACGTCATTCGATATATGTAAGTAAAAAATTAAAAATGTTTGAAAATTAAAAGAATTTTTTTGTTTTTGTACTCAGATCTAAAAAGGTAGGGCCGATTTGGTTGCACCCGCGATCGCACTTTGAACCCTTCCTAGTGACGATTTACTTATTTAATTCAAATTTTTTGGCTGAATCGAAATTTAACAGGTTTAAATGTATCAAGTGATAGTTAAATTAAAATATTTTTGTATTTGTTTATAAATAAACTTTGAATGAGTATTGCCGTGCTAAGCAAAAATGACGTATGAGCCAAAAATCAAAAAATGAGTGTGGCATATTTAAAAACGTTAAGCAGCACTTTATTTTTGGGTGAGATAAAAAAAAATCGCATTTCCATCTTGAAATAGCCCAAAACCGCAAATGAAAAAGGGCACATATCCATTTTCTATCATGCAATTAGGCAAAAAAGGCGTATGAACCATTTACTAATAGTACAGGTAAAATAGGCATTTAAAAAAGAAAAAAATTGTTACACTCGTGAAACTTGGCAAAAAGTTTGCTTTTGGGATAAGAACCAATACAAAATAGTCTATAAAAAAAAGTTGGGTGGGAGGGTGTTTTTTCGCGGACAAGAGGGAGGAGCTGAAGGTCAAAAATATACTGAAAAAAATTGTTTGTTGAATATAATCATATGATACATGTTTTCAAGGTATTTTTTGATGCTGAATCTAATGACATAAAAATACAAAAAAAAGTCAATACGATTGCTCTAAGAAAAGTTATTGTTTGTTTTTTGCTTGTTTTTTGACTTCAACAAGTAAAATATAATAAAATTAAGGAGAATGAGCAAAATATAAAATATAAAAACCATTTAAAAAGTAATTTTCGTCAGAAGTAACTTTGAATACTTTTTTTGAATTTATTATAAAATATAAATGATAAAATATAATAATAATTGTGTCGGCCGAATCCTTTTACCATCAGGCACCTATTTCATAGTAGCCCAATAAATGAAGCTAAAAAAAAGGGGGTTACCCTACAAAAGGTCCGGTAGTTCTAAATTTTTGATATGTTGTTAGGTATGGTTAGTAGATAAAATAACCAAATTTCCACAACCACGCCCCCTCCGCCCCCTTCAGCAACACCGAAAAACCATAGAAATCTGGCACTTTTTTCACTTTTATGCCCATAACTTTCTTCTGGTGCATTTTATTGAAAAAAAATTACATTAGTAGTATTTTTATACAACCAAAAACAACGAAGTTATGAAGCTTTCAAAAACATATAAAATTTTGGATTTTGCAATATTTTCAGTTTCTTGTCACTTAACAGTGCTATAACTCTTTAACAATTGACTTTTACGCAAAAGTCATAATCAATCTTACAGACAGTTTAATTACCTAAAATAAAATGTAAACCACTTTGATTTTGTGAATCAAATAACCGAGTTAGGTCTAAATAGTAAAAAAGTATTTTTGATAGTTTTCGACACTTTTTGAATTATCCATTAAATGAAGGATTTGTATCCCACAAAAGGTCGGGTGGTTCTTATTTTATATTTAATCAGGTTTTAATGGTAGATTGAAAAATAGCCACGCCCCCTCCGCCCCCTTAACCATACTCCAAAAACCAATTCTGCATTTTTTCAGTTTTATGAAGTTTCATACATGAGTTGATAAGTTGACAAGTACGATTGAAGGAGGTTCAGCCTTATTGCTACATAGAATAGGGTGGTCCTTAGGAACAAAAAATTGGCGACGCCCTCTAGAATGGTTCCAAATCAGGAAAAAAAAGCCCTAATTTTTTCAAGTTTTTATTCCTAACCCTTCCTGACCATATTTCATTAAGAAGTTTATATCAAAAATCCGCCATTTACCCAACACTGGACACAGAATATCGCCCCGGAAGGGTCAGAGATAAAAATTTGAAAAAAATAGTGTATTTTTTCCTGATTTGGAACCAATCTTGGGGGCGTCGCACTCAATTTTCGAAAAAGAGTAAAATAAGGACCACCTTAATATACAACTATCAATCGATAGTTGATACAAATTAAAATTTAATATCTTATTACTTAATTAAAAAAAGTTTTGAAAGCAGAGAATGGTCCTAGTCGTTATAAAGAAATCTAATTACAAAATTCCAGTTGACCAGTTTTCCTAAAATTTTGGTTTAAAAATCCCAAAATTCAGTATTTATCAACAATCGATTGACAGTTGTAAATCACAATACGGCTGATAATAAAATTGATAATAGAACAGTCAAATCCTGTTTGCCTAAGAAGTATGGAGAAGGTTAAAAGGTTGAGAGTAGTCAAAGCAGCTGCAGGCACAGTTTTGGAAGTCATTCGGTCTAAAGTTTAAAATACAGATGAGTACCCATCCTCTATTTTTTGAAACTGTAATACTGAAGAATAAGAGTGGCCCTTTGGATAAATGGAAAAGGAAATGTTTGGCCTTATCCCATGCTGTTATAGCTGCTGCTCGTCCCCGATCCTTCCTTTCCCCCCTTCTAACAGGAATAAGTGTATATATATAGGAAGGTCCTAGGCTTTTCATTGAAACGATTACATCCCTTGGCTTTTCATCAAGTCACCACGAGGTGCAGCTACTTGAAGTTTCTACTATCAACCACAACCACCCCTGATTCAACTCAAACATACGGATGCTTTCTTCCAGTTGCGCCAGAATTAGTATCTAAAGCAGGTACGATAGAACTTCAAAGATTTTGGGGCGACTTTCCATTAGGGTCGCACGCCTAGAGTTGTGATTTTATTTTTTACAGTGAGCTTAGGGTCTCAATAGAATACCTTTAAAATATTAAGGTTAGGAAACACCCCTAAGTATGATTAAAAAATAAATATTTAAATTTTTCATACAAAATGTATGCAAATGACGACCACGAAGAATTTGAAGTTTGAGGCGTATAAAAGTTGAGATGCGTATGGGGGGGCATGCTGCCCCCCTGCAACCCCCCTGCTTGGGCTCACTATAGGATTTGAGCTGGGGACAAGTTCGGGTATGTAAAAAGAACTTCAAAAAAAATTTTTTTTTCTTCGCGGTCGTCATTTGCATGCATTTGTATGAAAAAATGAACTTTAAAAAATTAATTAAAAATATAAATACACGTTTCCTAACTTTAAAATTGTTATTTTTATTACTTTTAGTCATTAATCTTTCACATAAAATTATTCGCGTATTAAAATTCGTGCGACCCTAAAGGAAAGTTGAGCCAAGATTTTTGAGGAAGACATCGACTTACTATACCTAGAGCCGAGAACGTGTACTTTCTCATTTTTCACATTCAATTCTATGGAGAACGTCTTATCACTCATGCCATAAGTGAATGTGACACCACCTCAAAAATATTTGGTTTCGGAAAAAAACAAATTTTGCAAAATGTTTCAAAACCCCCTCTGCACTTGAAGCCGCAGAGAAATTAAGGACCCAAATGCCAAAATTCAGAAAATATCGGAGGGGGAAGAACATATCTTGTTGGCTTTATATGGAGAGGACAGTGGTCAATCTCTAAGCTCTCTTCGATATTTCAAATTTATGAGCAGTTCAACAAAACTTAATTTGTGCAAACTACCGCCTACAACAGATGCAGCACACTTTCATTTTTTTGTGGACAATCCTGTCAAAATCGTCCACATGAATTTTTTATGAAGATGACGACGAAGAAGATCAGATATCATCGATCAATATGAAGAAAAATTCAACGAAGCCAACTTTTCTCATAATTCACCATCTTCAACTCCACCTATTACTCCTATTACCCCGTTTGTATGACCGATTTAAAGATCGAATTGAAACTGAATCGAAATTTCGATCCAGGTATATGGAAGTACCAGATCGAGGAATCGAATTGAAATAGAATCGAAAACACAATTTTTCTTTTTAATATATTTGCAGTAAAATAGAAAAATCTAACCAAAAACAAAGTGCAAGTAAAACTAGATATCATTAGACATACATACAGTGAATTTGCAAATAAAAAAACAGTCACACACAATTAGCATCATAAATTATATCTCGAGTATTCAATTCGTTAGGTATATATGCATATTTTCGATTCGATTCAGCTCCCCGAGTCGGATCGGATCGACAAATCCGGATTCGATTCAGGTATATATATACCTAAATCCTGATTCAATTTGGATTCAAATCGCCATACAAACGGGGTATATATTTCTCCACCTGCTACCCCTATCTCTCATACCCCAATTCTTTTACCTTCGTCCACTCATAGCCCACCACTTTATAAGCGCATGAGATATTAAACTAGGTTAATAAGAAATATGATTTTTATTAAATAAAAATACTTATATTACCTGGTTCTTATCAAAAGATAAAAGTTGTATTCATGAAAATGAATTCCCTACAAAAGGATTTTTGGCTAAAAATTAAAAATTAGGAAGTTATAGCGCTGTAAACAGGTAAGAAACTGAAAATAAAGAAAATCGGAAATTGTAACTTTTTTGAAAAATTCTTAGTTTGGTGGATATTGGATGTGCAAGTTGTAGAAAATTTTGTGTTCTACAATTTTGCACATTTAAATGACCAGAAGGAAGCTATGGACATAAAACTGAAAAAAATGCAGAATTGGTTTTTGGAGTATGGTTAAGGGGGCGTGGCTATTTTTCAATCTACCATTAAAACCTGATTAAATCTAAAATAAGAACCACCCGACCTTTTGTGGGATACAAATCCTTCATTTAATGGATAATTCAAAAAGTGTCGAAAACTATCAAAAATACTTTTTTACTATTTTAGACCTAACTCGGTTATTTGATTCACAAAATCAAAGTGGTTTACATTTTATTTTAGGTAATTAAACTGTCTGTAAGATTGATTATGACTTTTGCGTAAAAGTCAATTGTTAAAGAGTTATAGCACTGTTAAGTGACAAGAAACTGAAAAAATTGCAAAATCCAAAATTTTATATGTTTTTGAAAGCTTCATAACTTCGTTGTTTTTGGTTGTATAAAAATACTACCAAGGTAATTTTCGTAGGAAATTATGTTTTCTACAAGTCTACCAACAACTTTTTTTTCAATAAAATGCACCAGAAGAAAGTTATGGGCATAAAAGTGAAAAAAGTGCCAGATTTCTATGGTTTTTCGGTGTTGCTGAAGGGGGTGGTGGGGGCGTGGTTGTGGAAATTTGGTTATTTTATCTGCTAACCATACCTAACAACATATCAAAAATTTAGAACTACCGGACCTTTTGTAGGGTAAAACTCCTTTATTTACTGGACTATAGGTGGGATCTTTAAAAATTTGTCACGAATTTCCCGAAAAATTTGTCGTGGCAACTGGCAATCTAGAATAAATTGCACGACTGTGGTCGCACGTACTTGCTCTTATGCTTGAAGTAAATATAATGTTAAAGCTTTTTATTCAAGAAATTGAAAATTTGATATTTTGAAGAAATTTCATAAGTAGTATAAAAAATTAAATCTGTTTTTATAATTAATTAAACTCCGTTATCTTAGAAAAAAAAACAAATATGCCATTTTATTTCTTGTATAAAAAGGTATTTTTAGAAAAAAATTTTCGAAAATTGTAGGAGCCGTTTTTTAAAAAATTAATTTTGTATATATAAAAATTTTTTAACATTTTTCAAAAAAAAAGTTATTATGCCATTTTGAAGAAATAATTAATTTACACATAAAAACTAAATTTCAAAATTTTTCATTGATCCGTTTTCAAAAAATTGATTTTTCAAAAAAAAATTTTGAAATATTTTTTAAAAAACCAAAAATGCGTTTTTTGAAAATTTTCTAAAATTTTAATATTATCTTTACTTACACACTTTTGTATAAAAATTTTCATTTAAATCGGGTTAATGTTGTACGACATATTCAGAAACGAAAAAAACCGTTCTATGACAGGTACCGTTAATAACGGTACAAAAAATATTTTTTTTATTTAAAAAGTTGGCTCTTATGTGTAGTACTACACACAAAAATTTTAATCAAAATCGTTAGAGCCGTTTTTGAAAAAAATTAACTTTTCTATTTTCGTTATATGGCAGGTACCGTTAGTTTTGGTCATAAAAAAAAATTTCAATTTCCCCTCTAGGGAATCACCAAAAACTGCTAACTACCAAGTTTGAAGAAAATCACTTCACTCGTTTAGGCTGCAGCTCCAGATAGAGACAGACAGACACACAGACAGACAGAATTGCCGGACCCACTTTTTTGGCATTCTCCATCATCGTAATGTCATGTAAAATTGTTATCTCGAGTTCGATTTTTTTTACGAATCCTAAACTTGCCCTATAGTACCTATATCGCAAGTAAAAAATATACAATATAAATGTGTCAGGTTATTGTATTGATAGTGAAGTGACAAGTGACTATTTAAATACATATTTACTTCTCCAATGAAAGTGATAAACATTCTGAAATGCAATTGAGTGAAGAATGCTTTCCTTGGCTTAAAAAAAAGATTTAACAGATTAATGACAGATTTTGCGACTGTATAAGTAAAGCAGAACAAATCGGTCATATAGCGAAGCATCCCATTAAAAGAAATTATGCCCTTGGTGTTAGAACCCAAGTATTATGTGCGTAATACCGAACTAAGTTTTCTGAAAGCAAATGTTAAAATATGGGATCAAAATGCTTGTCGCAAAACAAATTCCTCGAGGAAATAAGCCAGATTTAAATAGAAAACCGGCTTAATTTCTGGTAACACTTCCCGTTTTGTTTGGAAAATGACTGAGATACATTAGCGAAAAAACTTTAGATTTAATAAAATGCTAAACCATTGAATTATTATTTTTGATGTTTTTTTGTTTTTTTTTTCTTTAAAGTTATTTTATTTTTTAAATTATGAATTAATGTCTATTTTTGCTTATAAAATGTTATCAAAAATTTCAATTTTTTGAAATTTTTTTTGGAAATTTTTGCCGTTTTTATAATAAAAAAATATTATTAAATACTTTACCCTTTCTTGTTTGCAACTTTTCTTATGTAATTTTTTAGGTGAATAATTTTTAAACAAAATTCAATAAAAATATTGTAAACATATCTTTTGTAGTTCGAGAAAAATAAATTTAAACGTATAAAAACGGCAAAAATTTCCAAAAAACATTTTCAAAAAATTGAAATTTTTGATTTATTCACAAATTTTTTAATGCAATATTTGAAAGAAGTTAAAAACCAATAAAACTGCATTTAAAATTGTGTGATAGGTGAAAGCAAAAACTACGAAAATAGCTAATAATTTCAAAAGCCGAAATAAAATATAAAAAAAATTTTTAACGGGAAATTTTGAATGTGATCTTTTATAGTAACTGTTTTCCAACCAGAATTATCAAACATTAAAAAAAAAATATGATTTAACTCGAGAGAAAAAAAATTTTATGTATGAGTTAAAAATTTCCCATACAAATTTGTATGGGGAAAGTATGACCCTAGAGGCACGGGTTAATGACCTAAAAAAAATTTTTTTTGCTAAATTCCCCTTATTTAGGCTTTAAGCTTTCGATTCTGGGGGTTGTCCCCCGAAAACATCACTTCGGGAAATAACGGACACCCTATTGTAACCATCATATTGTAGAAGTAATCTTACTCCGAAACTCTCCATGTACAAGTGAGAAAAAAGGTAGTTTTTTGCTAGTAGACCGAGCAAATATTGGGAGTAGAGGTATAACCAAAATAAAAGTACGCAGTTTTGCAGCCATACGCGTCTTAATATCGATTTCAAATGTCTGACTACTCTAATTTTGTGCTTTATACGGTTTTCGGGGGTTAAATAACGTAAGTTTTCCACTTAATGTGAACGGGCTAAATTTCTACTATTTGAAATTATAAATATAAAAGCTGATGCTCTATCATTTTACCTAAATCTGGACACCTCAATCTCTGCGATAGGGTTAATAGAACTCACGATATAAGCTTTTTTAACTAACCATATCACGCTTTTCAATTCATAATAAACAAACAAAAATCTAAACAAAAAAGCCTCTAAAACATAATCGCATCAACGGCTTATATCTTGAGTTTTATTGGGCACATCCTCAAGTTTGGGGTGTCTAGATTTAGGAAAAATAATAAAGCACCAGCTTGTATATTCATAATTTCAAAAAGTATACATTTAGCCCATTCACATTAAGTGGAAAACTTACGTTATTTAACCCCACGAAAACCGTATAAATCACAAAATTAGAGTAGTCAGACATTTGAAATCGATGTTAAGACGCGTATGGCTGCAAAACTGCGTACTTTTATTTTGGTTATACCTCTACTCCCAAAATTTGCTCGGCCTACTAGCAAAAAACTACCTTTTTCTCACTTTTGACTAGTACATGGAGAGTTTCGGAGTAAGTTTACTTCTACAATATGATGGTTACAATAACGATTGTGGTCTCATTTTATAGATAATTATAAATACTATAATTCATTTTTGAAGAATTATCCAAACAAATCAAAAGTTCGTCAGATATATGAACAAATGTCATTTTGCCCCAACCTTGCGATACAAACACGCACTTTGACCATCTATTAAATTTTATTTAATCAACTCACGGAATTGTTTTTTATATCATTTTTTAGATAATTTTATTGTTAATAAGTCTTACCTTTGTCAGTTTTTGTTAAAATGAATAACAATGGAGCTATTCATCAAAAACGATACCAATCTCTTTTCCAAGATGGCGGCTGTTCCCAACCTCCAATTATCCCAACAAATTGACTTTTATGATAAGGACAACCACCCGAACACATTTCATGAAAAAAATTTTGTCCCGCGAAAAATGCGATTTCATGCCCATATTTTGACTACTTTCCCTGAGCTATTAGCCAAAAGAGCACATTTGCACTATTTATGTGTTTTACTTATTAAAAAAGGGCGCAGGTTTTTCCATTTCCAATTTTTAATAACATTTAATTTAAAGGTGCGAAAACCAGAAACAATAAAATTCAATTAACAAAAAACTACAAAAGTGGATATGCGCCCTTTTTGCTTAGCACGGCATTGCACATATTATGTGTTTTACTAAGCAAAAAGGGCATATGTCCATTTCTCTTAAAATACACAACATATTGTAACGATGAATTACTGAACTACTTTTAAGATAAAAGTCTGAACACACTACCTACTACTGCAAAGGTAGAAATGTGAACGGACCTTTAGTAATTAAGAAACTACCCTCGGAACACATCCCAAAATATCCCACTTCTGACACCAATGTAATGTTTTATTCCGGGTTAAGGTGAAGTTGAAGAAATGATATCGACAATGAAGAAAGATGGGCTGATCGAAAATTCCAAAAGCCTTTGGGCATCACCGGTAGTTCTCGTCAAAAAGAAAGATGGAAGCACTCGATTTTGTGTCGACTACCGCAGGCTGAATGATGTGACGAAGAAAGACAGCTACCCACTGCCAAGAATCAGCGATACTCTGGATGCAATGGAAGGAGCACAATGGTTTTCGACTTTGGACTTGAAGAGTGGCTACTGGCAGGTAGAAATCCATCCAGAAGATCGGGAAAGACGGCTTTTTCCACAGGAAATGGTCTGTGACAGTTTAATGTCATGCCGTTTGGGCTATGTAATGCCCCAGCTACTTTTGAGCGCTTGATGGAGTGCGTTTTGAATGGATTAACCTGGAAATCTTGCTTAGTCTATTTGGATGATGTCATCGTTTACGGAAAAACATTTGATGAGCATTGCGAAAACTTAAAGGCTGTATTCCAGAGGCTACGAGAAGCACATCTTAAGTTGAATCCAAAGAAATGTGCACTTTTCAAGACCGAGGTTAAATATTTAGGGCATATCATCTCATCCCAAGGAGTGAAGACTGATCCTGAAAGAGTTGACTATGTGAAGAACTGGCAAACCCCTCAGGACAAGCATCAACTTCGGAGTTTCCTCGGTCTGCGGTTATGTGAAGCTCCTGTGCTGGCCTATCCGACTCCAGGCAAACAATTCATAATTGACGAGATGCAAAGTAATGTTGGAGTTGGTGCTGTTTTATCGCAAGTTCATGACGGAGAAGAAAAGGTCGTTGCCTATTTCAGCAAGGTACTCTCGAAACAAGAAAGAAACTATTGCGTGACCAGAAGGGAACTTCCAGCTCTAGTATTGGCAACAAAGCACTTCCATAAGTACATCTATGGACAGAAGTTCCTTCTTCGCACAGATCATGGTGCACTAAATTGGCTTTTGAACTTCAAAAATCCAGAGGGTCAAGTAGCAAGATGGATCGAGATACTTCAGACGTATCAATGTCAGATTCAACATCGAAGAGGAAAGCTGCATTCAAATGCAGACGCATTATCTCGGTGCCCGTGCAAGCAAGACTGCAAGCATTGCACACGACTAGAAGAAAAGGAAGTTGTCGCTGTTAGAAGAACGAGAGCTGATCCCATTTGCGGCTGGATTAATGAAGAACTCAGAATGGCCCAACAGGAAGATTCGGACATCGAACCCATCCTTGCATGGAAGGAACATCAAGAGAAAACAGAATGGGCCGACATCTCCGACCGAAGCCCCACTCTAAAAGCATATTGGGCACAATGGGACTCACTTCATGTGCAAGAAGGGCTACTCAGGCGTAAGTGGGAATCCGCAGATGGTAAGTCCTATGTAATGCAGCTAGTCGTACCTCAGTCAAAGGTAAATGATGTTCTCCGAGAGATGCACGGTGGAACTTCTGGAGGCCATTTAGGCATCAACAAGACGCTAGAAAAGCTACGACAGCAGGAAACCAAAACAGTTGTGGATAAGATTGTCTTTCATTGGGTGAGCAGGTTCGGAGTACCCATGGAACTTCATTCCGACCAAGGAAGGAACTTCGAATCTAAGATTTTTCAAGAGGTTTGCTCACTCCTTGGCATCAAGAAGACGCGAACAACACCGCTTCATCCACAATCTGATGGGATGGTTGAGCGATTTAACAGGACACTTAAGGAACACCTGTCAAAAGTAGTCAATGATAATCAACGAGACTGGGACCGACATATTCCATTATTCTTGATGGCTTATAGAAGTGCAACACATAGTTCTACATGAAATACACCATCGGAAGTCCTATTTGGCTCAACAATACGCCTGCCAAGTGAGATAAAATTTGGAAGTGTTCCAAACGAGCCACATGAAATGGATGAGTACGGAACACTGGCCGACATTCACCATCGGACAAGGACAAATATAAAAGCGTCTAGTGACAGGATGAAAACAAGATATGACGCACGAGCGACAGCAACAGGGTTTCAAGAAGGAGAACTTGTGTGGTTTTACAATCCCCACCGACAAAAGGGACTATCACCGAAGCTACAACAAAACTGGGAAGGCCCTTACACAGTAATAACCAGAGTTCATGGTATAAAAAGAGAAGGTATGATCATTAGAAAAAACTCAGTATCGAGAACTGTCAAAACTTATGGCTACTTAAGGTTTTGACAGCCCAGCCCATTGAAATTGTTGTTGTAAACAAATTTGTCTAAGAAATTGTTGTTGCTTTTGACTTTGCGAAATGCCAAACGTCAAAACCTTATTACCCCATTTTGTAAGATGGCGGCTCTAATGATCATACCTTGTCTTTTTATACCATATACGACGTGGTTTACCGTATACAAAGAGGGGTAAGAGGCAAACTAAAGATAGTTCATTGTGACCGTTTACATCGTTATAATGGTGAAAGAAGCAATGGAGTTGTTTGGGACGAACAATCCTAAGAGAGGGGCAATGTAACGATGAATTACTGAACTACTTTTAAGATAAAAGTCTGAACACACTACCTACTACTGCAAAGGTAGAAATGTGAACGGACCTTTAGTAATTAAGAAACTACCCTCTGAACACATCCCAAAATATCCTACTAGACTAGAAGTATGAAGCGCCCCTCCTGGAAAGGATGTTTCGAGAAGCAAAGACGAGAACCTTCGAAGATATTCTCGAATCTCGAAATTCCGGTATAAAAGGGCAGCGTAGACACCGACCGGACAACTTATCAAAACCACCACCATTATTAAAATCAACCCCCAAAAAAGGGATTTAAATCCGGACTACCTGCCAGGTACCTGGACGGATTAGCCAAAGAAGGAATCACTACCCATACTAATTAACTTAATCCCTAATCGTAATATATTTTACCGATTAGGATTATTTTAATAACTTTGTCAACAAGAGGATTAACGACCCATCATAAAAATGGGTAAGAAAGAAAAAAGGAAGGACGAAGCAGCCGCTACCTATGACGAGTTCATAGCGAAGGTCAGAGAAGGCATTTCTTCTCATGGAAAGGAGTTTCTCCTCACAATTCATGAGAAGCTAAATGACTTCGATGAGCTCTACAACGACAATGAAGAAGATGAACAACAACCAGAAGAAGAAGAGGAGCAAGAAGAATAACAGGAAGAACAGCCAGAAGAGGAAAAGGAAGCTCTACAGTCTGATTTTGAGGACTTGGATGAGATCACCAAAACGAGACAAGTCATTGAGGACAACAATGACACTGAAATGATAGAAGCCGGACAGGAACCACCAAAAACCCAAACAGAATCGGACTTCATTAAGGTTATAAGGATTAAGAGGAAGAGGAAGCTAGCAGCCAGTACTCCCGACTTTGAAGCCAAGAAACCGACCCCGGCTACACCACCACCAACGCCAACTCCATCAGCCACCATTTTACCAACCACCTCATCAGCCCCAGCAACCCAAATGGACTCTGCCGCATCATCAAAACCAACCACCAGGAAGACAGCAACTACCACCACCACCTTGGAAGGATCACCGAGGGAAAAACTCATGCCACCAATAGTCTGCTTCAAGTTGAACGTTGCAGAACTCCACCGACACCTAAGAGGACTGGGTATAGCTTCCCAACTAACAATTTAGCTTTCATTAGGTTCGATTTTTTCAATTCGGCAAGGTATAGCTAATAAAAAGTTTATTTAAAGTTTTATTATGCAGTTCAACCATTTGGAAGTAAAAAAAGATCTCTTTAAAGCCTTTTCATAGAGTTCTGAACAACACTTGTATATTTAAATTACAAAAGGTCTTCTTAAGAACAACTTAAAGATACTTACAAAAAGACCTGTTTGTTTAAGCGTCATTAAGACCTGTTTAAAGAGGTTCACCCAATACACAACCCATTTTATCAACGCCTTGTTAATAAAGCTATTTGCTGTTGTAAGTAAACGTTTGATAGAAATGTTTGCTTGTTTTATTTGTGACATTTCCAATTTGTGAGTAAACATAATGGTGTCCAATTGGATTTACTTTAATATTTTTTGTTAGTGAATTAAATCTCTTTTTAGCACTTTTGATTGGTTTTGTGGCTAGGTATCATGAAATGATAAAATTGTAATTAGCAAAATATTAATCGCTTTCGCTGATATTTGCAGTCGGATAGCTCCATCACCAAACTCAACTTAAGAAGAAAGTCGGATATTTTTAATGAATTACATACATATGTATACGAACTATAACAGTGGTAAATCTGAATAAAAAAAGTTATAAATAATAAACCTACCCAATTTTATTTTTATTGAGCAAAAATGCCAACAAAGATATGAAATATATATTCAGCTTATTTGAAAAATAATTTTGCAAAGTATTAGCTACCTCAATTCTGGAGAATATAGTAAAGGACAAATTACGAAATCAATATATTCACAATTTTCCACTTCTCTTTTATATTGAGTTTGGTCTGGTGGATGCGTTCTGGGCTGGTATGCGGGACACGTGGGTTCAATTCCTACCTGGGACATGTAAGTAAAGTAATGTTTTTTCAATTAAAATAAATTTATTTCATTTCAGGAAAAAGAAAAAAATGCAGAAGAAGTCCTAAAAAGGGAAAAATACAAATTATAAAAGAAAGAAATAAAATAAATAAATTCACATGTAATTTTTTTTTTTAACATTTTATGAAAGCCTTATTCATACTGTTTTATGATGTTCTTTAAGAAACTAAATAGCGTTTTCCGAACACATTTATGTGTCTTTGCTAACTTTTGAAAGACCTTGTTAAAATGTTGTTAAAAAAGCTTATTAATTTCATAGCACTTGTTAAAGAAAGTCTTAAGGCAACTAAATAACCTCGGTAATTTACGCCAAAATGGTTTGTATAAGATTTGCTGTTGTTACTTTACAAATCAAAAACTAGCCTGTATTGACACTATTGGAAATCAAATTGTTAGTTATAAAGCCCAGAATTACAACAATGGAAAAACTGTCATTTTAACGAAGACAAAGGACAATCACAAGAGAATCTCGGAATACCTCAAGGAAAGGAAGACAGAATTCAACACCTATACCCCGAAGGAAGACAAAAAAGTCCTCATGATGCTAAAAGGAGTACATAGCACATTCGAGGTAAAGGACATAATCGAAGAACTCAAACACGAGGGAATTAATGCCATCAACGTGAGCCCACAAAAAGGAAGTAAGGACAAAGAATACAACAACTTTGTTGTAGAACTGGACAAGGACTGCGACATCCCTGCAGTCTTCAAGAAGGCATTGCTCCTGAACCAGAAAATCCACTGGGAAAAATTCAGGTCAACCAGCATCACCCAGTGCAAGAACTGCCAGGCTTTTGGACATGTTGCCAGCAACTGTGGCATGCGGTACAGATGCGTCAAATGCAAGGACCAACATTTACCAGGAGAGTGCCCAAGGACCAAAAACAACACGAAGGATGACAACGTTTACTGCGTAAACTGCCAGAAAACCGGACACCCCGCTAGCTGGAAAGGATGCCCCGTCCTAAAACGGAAAATGGAGGAAAGGAGGAAAGCCGCCGAGAAGAAGGTGGAACAAGCCAAAGCTGTGAAGAAGACGACAGTGGAATCCATCCAACAAGGACTGAGCTTTGCCACCGTTGCAGCCCGTGCAACACAAAGACGCCAACCCACGAAGACCACCAAGCCCCTGGAAACAGCTCAACAGGCACCAGCAGCAACAACAACGAAGAAACAACCAGCCCCAGCACCAAAACCAGCAACGAAGACCCAGGACAAAGGAGACGTCTTTGCAGCTGCTGAAAGACTATTTGGAGCTGACCTTTTCACTTTAGTGCAAAAGGCCAAACAAATAGTCCCAAGCAACTACGCAAGCCTGGACGATAAGTCAAAAACAGTAATAATTGGCCGTCTTATCTGCCAATTATGTATATAAAAACCTTAAAAATTTTAATCTACAACGTAAACTCTATTTATTCCATAACCAGACGAGTTTCTTTAAACTTGTTTTTAAAGTCAAAGAAACCCGATATTCTTTTCTTACAGGAAACAAATTTACAGACGAGGAACAAATATAACCCAGAGGGATACCAAGTCTTCAGAGAAGACAAAACCAGCAACGGAGGAAGAGGAACCGCCATACTACTGAGGAAGCTGTTCCAAGGGGAACAGATGAAAATCAACGGACTCAACGCCACAGAAGCTACCTGCGTCATCATCAAGACATCGGAATCAGAAACCCTGATTCTGATGTCAATTTACATGAAATGCGCATCTTCTAAAGGAAACATCGAGGAGGATCTTAGAAGACTAATGGACATCGCAGACCAGCACACCCATTGCATCATTGGAGGAGACTTCAACGCCAGGCACCCCAGATGGCAGGACAGCATCAGCTCACAGCAAGGAGAAACCATTGTGGACTGGCTGGACAACAATCCACACCGACACTCACTGGCCATCGTATCACAACCAACACCCACCTTCCCGAGGACACCATCAACGCTGGACTTTTTCTTGGCATCAACGAGCATCATAAATATTCTCTCACAGTTCGAGAACTACCGCTGTGTTACACATCCATCGGATTCGGATCATCTTGCTGTGGAGCTTGATATTCGACTCAGACAGAGGATATTGACCACTCAACCTGATCAGGAGTTTCACATCAGGTATGATCGAGTCAACTGGAGACAATTCCACGATGACACCGAGGCAAGACTTCCTGAAGTGACCAACATCGCCAACTTAACAAATACGGAAATTGACGGAGCGATTCACGGATTGGAGAATGCAGTCAACATCGCCTTGGACAACCAGAAGACCCAGAAGACATCAAAGGATAGATTCTCGAACCTCACAGAGAATATCATCGCCATCAACAACCACAGGCAGAGGCTAAAGAAAAAGCTACAACGGATACTGCATCGGACCTACAACACGGAGAATGATGAATATAGAAGGACCTATTCGGAACTCAAATGCACCCAAGTTATGTTTGACCGGGCGGTTAAACATTTCCAGGACTCCCAGCTACAGAGAAGACTCCAAGATATCAAACCTGGACCAGACTGCTTCAAGAAGATCAACGCCATCGTAGGAAGAAGACGACAACTCCCAGATTCTATCAGCCATGGACAGACAACAGCACACACCCCAGCAGAAAAAGCCGAAGCGTTTGCAAACCACTTCGAGGGAAACTTCACGGACAATCCACCAGTTCATCTCCCGGAATTCATGATGGAAGTAGAAGCAAGAGTGATTGAAGGACACCAGACATCACTAACTACATTCAGCGAAGAAAATCCTGCCCACAACCCCATCAACAACGACGTTTTCACCAATACCGAAGACATCCGTGAGACCATCATCACAGGAAATTCAAAGAAGTCAACAGGACCAGACGGCATTTCCAACTTTGTCTTGAAAAAGTTGCCGAACATCGCCCTCTTCCTGTTGACAGTCATCTTCAACAACTGCCTAAACAACGGCTATTTTCCGGCAGCATGGAAAACAGCAAGGATTGTTCCAGTACCAAAGAAGACCGACAGGAACACCGTGGAAGGATACAGGCCCATCTCACTACTTTGCTGTGTTAGCAAAGTACTTGAGAGTCTACTACTGAGAAAGGTAAAAAGTTTCTGCTTAGAAAGAAATATAATACCAAATAAAACTTCCAGTATGGATTCAAAGGCAAGCACTCGACAATTCATCCTCTTCTTGGACTTCACAGCAACATCACCGTGGGATTGAACAAAAAGGAAACCACCGTAGCATGCCTGATAGACATCGAGAAGGCATTTGACAGCGTCTGGATCAAAGGACTCATCTTTAAGCTAATGGAATTTGGCTTTCCAGGATATCTGGTAAAAATTATCAAAAATTTTCTTACTAATCGTCTTTTCTTTGTACAGGTTTCCAGCGACAAGTCAGGACTACGACCCATTAAGGCCAGAGCTCCGCAAGGGTCAAGATTAGGCCCTTTTCTCTTCAACATTTTTACAGCAGATCAACCCGAAAACCCGCCAGGCACGAGGACCAAACTGTACGCAGATGACTCCATCACATACTCAACATCATTATCACCGGAGATAGCAGCCCGTAGAGTGCAGGAGCACATCTACAATCTCTGGAACTACTACCTCAAATGGGGATTGAAGATCAACGCCAGCAAGACGGAACTAATTTGCTTCAGACCACCACAGACAAGGACGAGGGCCCGTAGAAGGATCGCTGAAAGGAGTCGGAACATTACCATAGGATTTCCTGACAACACGGTAGTGACTACAAAGGACAAAGCCAAATACCTGGGAGTAAACTTCACCAACCGGATGAAGTTTAACAAACACGCTGCAGCCATCTTGAAACGCGCCAGTTTTTCGTTTCACCTGGTACATCCTCTACTAAGGACTCTCAAAGAAGACAAAACTACTCCTCTTCAAGCAGCTCATCAGGCCCGTCATCACCTATGCCTGCCCGGTCTGGTTCACAATTTCACCATCAGCCATGAAGAAGATCAAACTCTTCGAGAGGAAAATACTCAGAGTTTGCACTGGACTATATTGGAACCCCCTAACGAGGAAGTACTGGCCAAATAAGAAGCTGTACGAGGCAGCTGACATCATCCCAATCGACCAGCATATGATGGAACTATCCAGCCGTATTTTGAGGAACCTCGAAGGACATCCAAACCCGGAAGTACAACAACTACTACAGGACGAAATTCTCACCAGCCAAAGGTACCTACACCCAAGAGCGATAATCGATGCCAGATTCCAGGATGTACTCTTCAACGAAGGAAGACCATTCTACGAAAGAGTGGACAGCGGACACGACAGGGGATAAAAACCTTGAGTTATACCTAATTAATTTTCTTATTATATTTAACAAGTCATTTCTTTTCAATTTAAATTTTCATGTATTAGATTAAGTCGACAAAAATATGTATTTATATTTAATAAAACCATCCTTTTAGCCAGTAGAAATAAGTTAGGCCCCTTCTGAGCCAACAATCTAGTAATAGTTAATTATAAGCCTAGTTTTAAGTCAATTGTATATATAAAACTTAAGCAAAATAAAAACAACCCTTAATAATCTAATCTAATAATCGACCGGAGACAGTTTAATCTTGAAAGTGAAAGAGTACAGTACAAAGTGAAATAAAGTGTTGGGAATTGTTAGTAGTAAATAAAGTGATTTAAAAGTGTGTTTGTTTGAGCGAATAATAAAAGTAAATTGAGTTGAAATAAAGTGGTGTTCTTATTTGAACGGAAATATAATTGGAAATTAAATAAGTTTTATTGTGAACCCGGAATAAAACATTACAATATTATAGAATCATCATTGACCTACTATATATGGACTGCTAGTCGTTTGACTTTTCCATACAAAAATTGAAAAAAAAAATGATTCCAGTTCTATCTAGCTATACTAGCGGTATAAACTTAGACGGCGAAAAGAGGAAAGTTTTAATGAATGACATTTGTTGTCAAAAGGTGGTGCTTCCTCTGTTTTTCTATATTTGTTCCTTTCGCACTTCGCACAACATAAACAAAAGAAACTACAAAAATGGCGGTGCGGCTTTTTTCGTCTGTTTTTTTTTATTATTTGTTTCATTTAAGTGGTGTAGTACTTCAAATAAATTAACAAAATAAATAAATAAATGAATAAAATAATGAAGAAAGTGTTTCAAAAACAATACACAAAATTTTTATATTTTTCGTTTCTTGATTTTTTTTTTCAATTTGTGTTTACATTTTTTTATGAATAAAACAAACTGCAAACATGGCGGTGTGCCTTTTTTTGTTTTTAATTGAAATTATTTCGTTTTAGTGATTAAGTGCTTAAAATATCTAAATATTTGAAGAAAAAGTAATAAAAAAAAGTGTTTGGAAAAAATTGTTTTGATATTTTTCGTTTGTTTATTAATTTTTTTTTTCTAGAAGTTTTTAAGCGCGAATATCAATTGTCAAAAATGTTGCACTTATTCCCCGCTTTTGTTTAAGGTGCTAGTTTCGGGAAGAAACAAGTGGAACCAACCTGAGCGTGCTTCTAGCAGTCCATATATCGTCGGCACAACGCCAAAACCGCGAATCTGCATTTTTGGACATTTTGACTTTAATGTGTCAGTTTACTTGTTATCGGTCCCTCTATTCACTGCGTCAATCCCAATCCTCCATCTGTTGCCTAGAAGCCTAAAATATCATTTTTTGTTGCACTAGTTTCCATAAGATTGCATGTGTTTCCAAAACTTTGAAGCCGTTTTTCTCAAAACTAAAATTTTGCAGATTCGTGGTTTTGGCTTTGTGCCCACGATATATTAAGTCAATGAAAATCATGAATGCCATAAAATAATACACTTTTTTAAAAGAATAAATGATTTTTTTAAATTTTGGAAAATATTTAATTTAAGGGGAGAGATCCCTATGGAATTTTTTATTTTTGCTTAATTTTAATAATAAAAATTCATATATGTATTAGACTGTTCAAAGTAATACCGAAAATATTGTTGGAAATGAATAAAAATACTGTAAAAGTTTCAGCCCTTAATATTACACATTAAGTACCGCCGCATCGCAAATTTCTATATCCCATATGATTTACATGGGAAAGATTGTGTTTTTGAGTTTGCAATTTTATAACTTTTGAATGGTTCATTAACGCTCTACGGTCTACAAAGTTGCATTTATAAAATATATGTCGTTTTCTTTCACTCTATTAAGGAGTACTCTAAATTTTTACTCCTTTTTCTGAAGTCATAGAACATAATAGGTGTGTTTTTTTATTACAACCGGTCTTAACTTGACAAAAAAAACGCAGTCTGGGCTAAGCAATTTACATGTTAAATACAACAACACCTTAGCCCCTTGGGCTTAGTTGTTTAGCCCGGAGATTTCTCTGGGCTTAACTTTTTCAAGAGTTTTAAATCTGTGCTACCAAACTATTTTTTTCATAAATTGTTTAGAATTTGTTTAAAAACGTGAAAACTCACGTTTGGAAGGACAAAATGTATTAAAATAGTTTTGCTAGCATACATTTTTGTATCTCTTTGTAAAACATACATGCAAAATACAAGAAAATGACGAAAGCGAAAAATATGACAACTCTAAATTTTTGTTGTGTCTGCTGTTTTCGGAACACTCAATATACAGTGCTGCCAAGATTTCAGGTTAAGCCCCGAGGCGTTTTTTTTGTACATTTTTTTTTTGTCCATTTGTTTATGAATAAAACAAACTGCAAACATGGCGGTGTGCCTTTTTTTGTTTTTAATTGAAATTATTTCGTTTTAGTGATTAAGTGCTTAAAATATCTAAATATTTGAAGAAAAAGTAATAAAAAAAAGTGTTTGGAAAAAATTGTTTTGATATTTTTCGTTTGTTTATTAATTTTTTTTTTCTAGAAGTTTTTAAGCGCAAATATCAATTGTCAAAAATGTTGCACTTATTCCCCGCTTTTGTTTAAGGTGCTAGTTTCGGGAAGAAACAAGTGGAACCAACCTGAGCGTGCTTCTAGCAGTCCATATATCGTCGGCACAACGCCAAAACCGCGAATCTGCATTTTTGGACATTTTGACTTTAATGTGTCAGTTTACTTGTTATCGGTCCCTCTATTCACTGCGTCAATCCCAATCCTCCATCTGTTGCCTAGAAGCCTAAAATATCATTTTTTGTTGCACGAGTTTCCATAAGATTGCATGTGTTTCCAAAACTTTGAAGCCGTTTTTCTCAAAACTAAAATTTTGCAGATTCGTGGTTTTGGCTTTGTGCCCACGATATATTAAGTCAATGAAAATCATGAATGCCATAAAATAATACACTTTTTTAAAAGAATAAATGATTTTTTTAAATTTTGGAAAATATTTAATTTAAGGGGAGAGATCCCTATGGAATTTTTTATTTTTGCTTAATTTTAATAATAAAAAATTCATATATGTATTAGACTGTTCAAAGTAATACCGAAAATATTGTTGGAAATGAATAAAAATACTGTAAAAGTTTCAGCCCTTAATATTACACATTAAGTACCGCCGCATCGCAAATTTCTATTTCCCATATGATTTACATGGGAAAGATTGTGTTTTTGAATTTGGAATTTTATAACTTTTTAATGGTTCATTAACGCTCTACGGTCTACAAAATTGAATTTATAAAATTAATGTCGTTTTCTTTCACTCTATTAAGGAGTACTCTAAATTTTTACTCCTTTTTCTGAAGTCATAGAACATAATAGGTGTGTTTTTTATTACAACCGGTCTTAACTTGACAAAAAAAAACGCAGTCTGGGCTAAGCAATTTACATATTAAATACAACAACACCTTAGCCCCTTGGGCTTAGTTGTTTAGCCCGGAGATTTCTCTGGGCTTAACTTTTTGAAGAGTTTTAAATCTGTGCTACCAAACTATTTTTTTCATAAATTGTTTAGAATTTGTTTAAAAACGTGAAAACTCACGTTTGGAAGGACAAAATGTATTAAAATAGTTTTGCTAGCATACATTTTTGTATCTCTTTGTAAAACATACATGCAAAATACAAGAAAATGACGAAAGCGGAAAATATGACAACTCTAAATTTTTGTTGTGTCTGCTGTTTTCGGAACACTCAATATACAGTGCTGCCAAGATTTCAGGTTAAGCCCCGAGGCGTTTTTTTTTGTACACTTTTTTTTTGTCCATTTTTTTATGAATAAAACAAACTGCAAACATGGCGGTGTGCCTTTTTTTGTTTTTAATTGAAATTATTTCGTTTTAGTGATTAAGTGCTTAAAATATCTAAATATTTGAAGAAAAAGTAATAAAAAAAAGTGTTTGGAAAAAATTGTTTTGATATTTTTCGTTTGTTTATTAATTTTTTTTTTCTAGAAGTTTTTAAGCGCGAATATCAATTGTCAAAAATGTTGCACTTATTCCCCGCTTTTGTTTAAGGTGCTAGTTTCGGGAAGAAACAAGTGGAACCAACCTGAGCGTGCTTCTAGCAGTCCATATATCGTCGGCACAACGCCAAAACCGCGAATCTGCATTTTTGGACATTTTGACTTTAATGTGTCAGTTTACTTGTTATCGGTCCCTCTATTCACTGCGTCAATCCCAATCCTCCATCTGTTGCCTAGAAGCCTAAAATATCATTTTTTGTTGCACTAGTTTCCATAAGATTGCATGTGTTTCCAAAACTTTGAAGCCGTTTTTCTCAAAACTAAAATTTTGTAGATTCGTGGTTTTGGCTTTGTGCCCACGATATATTAAGTCAATGAAAATCATGAATGCCATAAAATAATACACTTTTTTAAAAGAATAAATGATTTTTTTAAATTTTGGAAAATATTTAATTTAAGGGGAGAGATCCCTATGGAATTTTTTATTTTTGCTTAATTTTAATAATAAAAAAATATAATACCAAATAAAACTTCCAGTATGGATTCAAAGGCAAGCACTCGACAATTCATCCTCTTCTTGGACTTCACAGCAACATCACCGTGGGATTGAACAAAAAGGAAACCACCGTAGCATGCCTGATAGACATCGAGAAGGCATTTGACAGCGTCTGGATCAAAGGACTCATCTTTAAGCTAATGGAATTTGGCTTTCCAGGATATCTGGTAAAAATTATCAAAAATTTTCTTACTAATCGTCTTTTCTTTGTACAGGTTTCCAGCGACAAGTCAGGACTACGACCCATTAAGGCCAGAGCTCCGCAAGGGTCAAGATTAGGCCCTTTTCTCTTCAACATTTTTACAGCAGATCAACCCGAAAACCCGCCAGGCACGAGGACCAAACTGTACGCAGATGACTCCATCACATACTCAACATCATTATCACCGGAGATAGCAGCCCGTAGAGTGCAGGAGCACATCTACAATCTCTGGAACTACTACCTCAAATGGGGATTGAAGATCAACGCCAGCAAGACGGAACTAATTTGCTTCAGACCACCACAGACAAGGACGAGGGCCCGTAGAAGGATCGCTGAAAGGAGTCGGAACATTACCATAGGATTTCCTGACAACACGGTAGTGACTACAAAGGACAAAGCCAAATACCTGGGAGTAAACTTCACCAACCGGATGAAGTTTAACAAACACGCTGCAGCCATCTTGAAACGCGCCAGTTTTTCGTTTCACCTGGTACATCCTCTACTAAGGACTCTCAAAGAAGACAAAACTACTCCTCTTCAAGCAGCTCATCAGGCCCGTCATCACCTATGCCTGCCCGGTCTGGTTCACAATTTCACCATCAGCCATGAAGAAGATCAAACTCTTCGAGAGGAAAATACTCAGAGTTTGCACTGGACTATATTGGAACCCCCTAACGAGGAAGTACTGGCCAAATAAGAAGCTGTACGAGGCAGCTGACATCATCCCAATCGACCAGCATATGATGGAACTATCCAGCCGTATTTTGAGGAACCTCGAAGGACATCCAAACCCGGAAGTACAACAACTACTACAGGACGAAATTCTCACCAGCCAAAGGTACCTACACCCAAGAGCGATAATCGATGCCAGATTCCAGGATGTACTCTTCAACGAAGGAAGACCATTCTACGAAAGAGTGGACAGCGGACACGACAGGGGATAAAAACCTTGAGTTATACCTAATTAATTTTCTTATTATATTTAACAAGTCATTTCTTTTCAATTTAAATTTTCATGTATTAGATTAAGTCGACAAAAATATGTATTTATATTTAATAAAACCATCCTTTTAGCCAGTAGAAATAAGTTAGGCCCCTTCTGAGCCAACAATCTAGTAATAGTTAATTATAAGCCTAGTTTTAAGTCAATTGTATATATAAAACTTAAGCAAAATAAAAACAACCCTTAATAATCTAATCTAATAATCGACCGGAGACAGTTTAATCTTGAAAGTGAAAGAGTACAGTACAAAGTGAAATAAAGTGTTGGGAATTGTTAGTAGTAAATAAAGTGATTTAAAAGTGTGTTTGTTTGAGCGAATAATAAAAGTAAATTGAGTTGAAATAAAGTGGTGTTCTTATTTGAACGGAAATATAATTGGAAATTAAATAAGTTTTATTGTGAACCCGGAATAAAACATTACAATATTATAGAATCATCATTGACCTACTATATATGGACTGCTAGTCGTTTGACTTTTCCATACAAAAATTGAAAAAAAAAATGATTCCAGTTCTATCTAGCTATACTAGCGGTATAAACTTAGACGGCGAAAAGAGGAAAGTTTTAATGAATGACATTTGTTGTCAAAAGGTGGTGCTTCCTCTGTTTTTCTATATTTGTTCCTTTCGCACTTCGCACAACATAAACAAAAGAAACTACAAAAATGGCGGTGCGGCTTTTTTCGTCTGTTTTTTTTTATTATTTGTTTCATTTAAGTGGTGTAGTACTTCAAATAAATTAACAAAATAAATAAATAAATGAATAAAATAATGAAGAAAGTGTTTCAAAAACAATACACAAAATTTTTATATTTTTCGTTTCTTGATTTTTTTTTTCAATTTGTGTTTACATTTTTTTATGAATAAAACAAACTGCAAACATGGCGGTGTGCCTTTTTTTGTTTTTAATTGAAATTATTTCGTTTTAGTGATTAAGTGCTTAAAATATCTAAATATTTGAAGAAAAAGTAATAAAAAAAAGTGTTTGGAAAAAATTGTTTTGATATTTTTCGTTTGTTTATTAATTTTTTTTTTCTAGAAGTTTTTAAGCGCGAATATCAATTGTCAAAAATGTTGCACTTATTCCCCGCTTTTGTTTAAGGTGCTAGTTTCGGGAAGAAACAAGTGGAACCAACCTGAGCGTGCTTCTAGCAGTCCATATATCGTCGGCACAACGCCAAAACCGCGAATCTGCATTTTTGGACATTTTGACTTTAATGTGTCAGTTTACTTGTTATCGGTCCCTCTATTCACTGCGTCAATCCCAATCCTCCATCTGTTGCCTAGAAGCCTAAAATATCATTTTTTGTTGCACTAGTTTCCATAAGATTGCATGTGTTTCCAAAACTTTGAAGCCGTTTTTCTCAAAACTAAAATTTTGCAGATTCGTGGTTTTGGCTTTGTGCCCACGATATATTAAGTCAATGAAAATCATGAATGCCATAAAATAATACACTTTTTTAAAAGAATAAATGATTTTTTTAAATTTTGGAAAATATTTAATTTAAGGGGAGAGATCCCTATGGAATTTTTTATTTTTGCTTAATTTTAATAATAAAAATTCATATATGTATTAGACTGTTCAAAGTAATACCGAAAATATTGTTGGAAATGAATAAAAATACTGTAAAAGTTTCAGCCCTTAATATTACACATTAAGTACCGCCGCATCGCAAATTTCTATATCCCATATGATTTACATGGGAAAGATTGTGTTTTTGAGTTTGCAATTTTATAACTTTTGAATGGTTCATTAACGCTCTACGGTCTACAAAGTTGCATTTATAAAATATATGTCGTTTTCTTTCACTCTATTAAGGAGTACTCTAAATTTTTACTCCTTTTTCTGAAGTCATAGAACATAATAGGTGTGTTTTTTTATTACAACCGGTCTTAACTTGACAAAAAAAACGCAGTCTGGGCTAAGCAATTTACATGTTAAATACAACAACACCTTAGCCCCTTGGGCTTAGTTGTTTAGCCCGGAGATTTCTCTGGGCTTAACTTTTTCAAGAGTTTTAAATCTGTGCTACCAAACTATTTTTTTCATAAATTGTTTAGAATTTGTTTAAAAACGTGAAAACTCACGTTTGGAAGGACAAAATGTATTAAAATAGTTTTGCTAGCATACATTTTTGTATCTCTTTGTAAAACATACATGCAAAATACAAGAAAATGACGAAAGCGAAAAATATGACAACTCTAAATTTTTGTTGTGTCTGCTGTTTTCGGAACACTCAATATACAGTGCTGCCAAGATTTCAGGTTAAGCCCCGAGGCGTTTTTTTTGTACATTTTTTTTTTGTCCATTTGTTTATGAATAAAACAAACTGCAAACATGGCGGTGTGCCTTTTTTTGTTTTTAATTGAAATTATTTCGTTTTAGTGATTAAGTGCTTAAAATATCTAAATATTTGAAGAAAAAGTAATAAAAAAAAGTGTTTGGGAAAAATTGTTTTGATATTTTTCGTTTGTTTATTAATTTTTTTTTTCTAGAAGTTTTTAAGCGCAAATATCAATTGTCAAAAATGTTGCACTTATTCCCCGCTTTTGTTTAAGGTGCTAGTTTCGGGAAGAAACAAGTGGAACCAACCTGAGCGTGCTTCTAGCAGTCCATATATCGTCGGCACAACGCCAAAACCGCGAATCTGCATTTTTGGACATTTTGACTTTAATGTGTCAGTTTACTTGTTATCGGTCCCTCTATTCACTGCGTCAATCCCAATCCTCCATCTGTTGCCTAGAAGCCTAAAATATCATTTTTTGTTGCACGAGTTTCCATAAGATTGCATGTGTTTCCAAAACTTTGAAGCCGTTTTTCTCAAAACTAAAATTTTGCAGATTCGTGGTTTTGGCTTTGTGCCCACGATATATTAAGTCAATGAAAATCATGAATGCCATAAAATAATACACTTTTTTAAAAGAATAAATGATTTTTTTAAATTTTGGAAAATATTTAATTTAAGGGGAGAGATCCCTATGGAATTTTTTATTTTTGCTTAATTTTAATAATAAAAAATTCATATATGTATTAGACTGTTCAAAGTAATACCGAAAATATTGTTGGAAATGAATAAAAATACTGTAAAAGTTTCAGCCCTTAATATTACACATTAAGTACCGCCGCATCGCAAATTTCTATTTCCCATATGATTTACATGGGAAAGATTGTGTTTTTGAATTTGGAATTTTATAACTTTTTAATGGTTCATTAACGCTCTACGGTCTACAAAATTGAATTTATAAAATTAATGTCGTTTTCTTTCACTCTATTAAGGAGTACTCTAAATTTTTACTCCTTTTTCTGAAGTCATAGAACATAATAGGTGTGTTTTTTATTACAACCGGTCTTAACTTGACAAAAAAAAACGCAGTCTGGGCTAAGCAATTTACATATTAAATACAACAACACCTTAGCCCCTTGGGCTTAGTTGTTTAGCCCGGAGATTTCTCTGGGCTTAACTTTTTGAAGAGTTTTAAATCTGTGCTACCAAACTATTTTTTTCATAAATTGTTTAGAATTTGTTTAAAAACGTGAAAACTCACGTTTGGAAGGACAAAATGTATTAAAATAGTTTTGCTAGCATACATTTTTGTATCTCTTTGTAAAACATACATGCAAAATACAAGAAAATGACGAAAGCGGAAAATATGACAACTCTAAATTTTTGTTGTGTCTGCTGTTTTCGGAACACTCAATATACAGTGCTGCCAAGATTTCAGGTTAAGCCCCGAGGCGTTTTTTTTTGTACACTTTTTTTTTGTCCATTTTTTTATGAATAAAACAAACTGCAAACATGGCGGTGTGCCTTTTTTTGTTTTTAATTGAAATTATTTCGTTTTAGTGATTAAGTGCTTAAAATATCTAAATATTTGAAGAAAAAGTAATAAAAAAAAGTGTTTGGAAAAAATTGTTTTGATATTTTTCGTTTGTTTATTAATTTTTTTTTTCTAGAAGTTTTTAAGCGCGAATATCAATTGTCAAAAATGTTGCACTTATTCCCCGCTTTTGTTTAAGGTGCTAGTTTCGGGAAGAAACAAGTGGAACCAACCTGAGCGTGCTTCTAGCAGTCCATATATCGTCGGCACAACGCCAAAACCGCGAATCTGCATTTTTGGACATTTTGACTTTAATGTGTCAGTTTACTTGTTATCGGTCCCTCTATTCACTGCGTCAATCGCAATCCTCCATCTGTTGCCTAGAAGCCTAAAATATCATTTTTTGTTGCACTAGTTTCCATAAGATTGCATGTGTTTCCAAAACTTTGAAGCCGTTTTTCTCAAAACTAAAATTTTGCAGATTCGTGGTTTTGGCTTTGTGCCCACGATATATTAAGTCAATGAAAATCATGAATGCCATAAAATAATACACTTTTTTAAAAGAATAAATGATTTTTTTAAATTTTGGAAAATATTTAATTTAAGGGGAGAGATCCCTATGGAATTTTTTATTTTTGCTTAATTTTAATAATAAAAATTCATATATGTATTAGACTGTTCAAAGTAATACCGAAAATATTGTTGGAAATGAATAAAAATACTGTAAAAGTTTCAGCCCTTAATATTACACATTAAGTACCGCCGCATCGCAAATTTCTATATCCCATATGATTTACATGGGAAAGATTGTGTTTTTGAGTTTGCAATTTTATAACTTTTGAATGGTTCATTAACGCTCTACGGTCTACAAAGTTGCATTTATAAAATATATGTCGTTTTCTTTCACTCTATTAAGGAGTACTCTAAATTTTTACTCCTTTTTCTGAAGTCATAGAACATAATAGGTGTGTTTTTTTATTACAACCGGTCTTAACTTGACAAAAAAAACGCAGTCTGGGCTAAGCAATTTACATGTTAAATACAACAACACCTTAGCCCCTTGGGCTTAGTTGTTTAGCCCGGAGATTTCTCTGGGCTTAACTTTTTCAAGAGTTTTAAATCTGTGCTACCAAACTATTTTTTTCATAAATTGTTTAGAATTTGTTTAAAAACGTGAAAACTCACGTTTGGAAGGACAAAATGTATTAAAATAGTTTTGCTAGCATACATTTTTGTATCTCTTTGTAAAACATACATGCAAAATACAAGAAAATGACGAAAGCGAAAAATATGACAACTCTAAATTTTTGTTGTGTCTGCTGTTTTCGGAACACTCAATATACAGTGCTGCCAAGATTTCAGGTTAAGCCCCGAGGCGTTTTTTTTTGTACATTTTTTTTTTGTCCATTTGTTTATGAATAAAACAAACTGCAAACATGGCGGTGTGCCTTTTTTTGTTTTTAATTGAAATTATTTCGTTTTAGTGATTAAGTGCTTAAAATATCTAAATATTTGAAGAAAAAGTAATAAAAAAAAGTGTTTGGAAAAAATTGTTTTGATATTTTTCGTTTGTTTATTAATTTTTTTTTTCTAGAAGTTTTTAAGCGCAAATATCAATTGTCAAAAATGTTGCACTTATTCCCCGCTTTTGTTTAAGGTGCTAGTTTCGGGAAGAAACAAGTGGAACCAACCTGAGCGTGCTTCTAGCAGTCCATATATCGTCGGCACAACGCCAAAACCGCGAATCTGCATTTTTGGACATTTTGACTTTAATGTGTCAGTTTACTTGTTATCGGTCCCTCTATTCACTGCGTCAATCCCAATCCTCCATCTGTTGCCTAGAAGCCTAAAATATCATTTTTTGTTGCACGAGTTTCCATAAGATTGCATGTGTTTCCAAAACTTTGAAGCCGTTTTTCTCAAAACTAAAATTTTGCAGATTCGTGGTTTTGGCTTTGTGCCCACGATATATTAAGTCAATGAAAATCATGAATGCCATAAAATAATACACTTTTTTAAAAGAATAAATGATTTTTTTAAATTTTGGAAAATATTTAATTTAAGGGGAGAGATCCCTATGGAATTTTTTATTTTTGCTTAATTTTAATAATAAAAAATTCATATATGTATTAGACTGTTCAAAGTAATACCGAAAATATTGTTGGAAATGAATAAAAATACTGTAAAAGTTTCAGCCCTTAATATTACACATTAAGTACCGCCGCATCGCAAATTTCTATTTCCCATATGATTTACATGGGAAAGATTGTGTTTTTGAATTTGGAATTTTATAACTTTTTAATGGTTCATTAACGCTCTACGGTCTACAAAATTGAATTTATAAAATTAATGTCGTTTTCTTTCACTCTATTAAGGAGTACTCTAAATTTTTACTCCTTTTTCTGAAGTCATAGAACATAATAGGTGTGTTTTTTATTACAACCAGTCTTAACTTGACAAAAAAAAACGCAGTCTGGGCTAAGCAATTTACATATTAAATACAACAACACCTAAGCCCCTTGGGCTTAGTTGTTTAGCCCGGAGATTTCTCTGGGCTTAACTTTTTGAAGAGTTTTAAATCTGTGCTACCAAACTATTTTTTTCATAAATTGTTTAGAATTTGTTTAAAAACGTGAAAACTCACGTTTGGAAGGACAAAATGTATTAAAATAGTTTTGCTAGCATACATTTTTGTATCTCTTTGTAAAACATACATGCAAAATACAAGAAAATGACGAAAGCGGAAAATATGACAACTCTAAATTTTTGTTGTGTCTGCTGTTTTCGGAACACTCAATATACAGTGCTGCCAAGATTTCAGGTTAAGCCCCGAGGCGTTTTTTTTTGTACATTTTTTTTTTGTCCATTTGTTTATGAATAAAACAAACTGAAACATGGCGGTGTGCCTTTTTTTGTTTTTAATTGAAATTATTTCGTTTTAGTGATTAAGTGCTTAAAATATCTAAATATTTGAAGAAAAAGTAATAAAAAAAAGTGTTTGGAAAAAATTGTTTTGATATTTTTCGTTTGTTTATTAATTTTTTTTTTTCTAGAAGTTTTTAAGCGCGAATATCAATTGTCAAAAATGTTGCACTTATTCCCCGCTTTTGTTTAAGGTGCTAGTTTCGGGAAGAAACAAGTGGAACCAACCTGAGCGTGCTTCTAGCAGTCCATATATCGTCGGCACAACGCCAAAACCGCGAATCTGCATTTTTGGACATTTTGACTTTAATGTGTCAGTTTACTTGTTATCGATCCCTCTATTCACTGCGTCAATCCCAATCCTCCATCTGTTGCCTAGAAGCCTAAAATATCATTTTTTGTTGCACGAGTTTCCATAAGATTGCATGTGTTTCCAAAACTTTGAAGCCGTTTTTCTCAAAACTAAAATTTTGCAGATTCGTGGTTTTGGCTTTGTGCCCACGATATATTAAGTCAACGAAAATCATGAATGCCATAAAATAATACACTTTTTTAAAAGAATAAATGATTTTTTTAAATTTTGGAAAATATTTAATTTAAGGGGAGAGATCCCTATGGAATTTTTTATTTTTGCTTAATTTTAATAATAAAAATTCATATATGTATTAGACTGTTCAAAGTAATACCGAAAATATTGTTGGAAATGAATAAAAATACTGTAAAAGTTTCAGCCCTTAATATTACACATTAAGTACCGCCGCATCGCAAATTTCTATATCCCATATGATTTACATGGGAAAGATTGTGTTTTTGAGTTTGCAATTTTATAACTTTTTAATGGTTCATTAACGCTCTACGGTCTACAAAGTTGCATTTATAAAATATATGTCGTTTTCTTTCACTCTATTAAGGAGTACTCTAAATTTTTACTCCTTTTTCTGAAGTCATAGAACATAATAGGTGTGTTTTTTTATTACAACCGGTCTTAACTTGACAAAAAAAACGCAGTCTGGGCTAAGCAATTTACATGTTAAATACAACAACACCTTAGCCCCTTGGGCTTAGTTGTTTAGCCCGGAGATTTCTCTGGGCTTAACTTTTTGAAGAGTTTTAAATCTGTGCTACCAAACTATTTTTTTCATAAATTGTTTAGAATTTGTTTAAAAACGTGAAAACTCACGTTTGGAAGGACAAAATGTATTAAAATAGTTTTGCTAGCATACATTTTTGTATCTCTTTGTAAAACATACATGCAAAATACAAGAAAATGACGAAAGCGAAAAATATGACAACTCTAAATTTTTGTTGTGTCTGCTGTTTTCGGAACACTCAATATACAGTGCTGCCAAGATTTCAGGTTAAGCCCCGAGGCGTTTTTTTTTTGTACATTTTTTTTTTGTCCATTTGTTTATGAATAAAACAAACTGAAACATGGCGGTGTGCCTTTTTTTGTTTTTAATTGAAATTATTTCGTTTTAGTGATTAAGTGCTTAAAATATCTAAATATTTGAAGAAAAAGTAATAAAAAAAAGTGTTTGGAAAAAATTGTTTTGATATTTTTCGTTTGTTTATTAATTTTTTTTTTCTAGAAGTTTTTAAGCGCAAATATCAATTGTCAAAAATGTTGCACTTATTCCCCGCTTTTGTTTAAGGTGCTAGTTTCGGGAAGAAACAAGTGGAACCAACCTGAGCGTGCTTCTAGCAGTCCATATATCGTCGGCACAACGCCAAAACCGCGAATCTGCATTTTTGGACATTTTGACTTTAATGTGTCAGTTTACTTGTTATCGGTCCCTCTATTCACTGCGTCAATCCCAATCCTCCATCTGTTGCCTAGAAGCCTAAAATATCATTTTTTGTTGCACGAGTTTCCATAAGATTGCATGTGTTTCCAAAACTTTGAAGCCGTTTTTCTCAAAACTAAAATTTTGCAGATTCGTGGTTTTGGCTTTGTGCCCACGATATATTAAGTCAATGAAAATCATGAATGCCATAAAATAATACACTTTTTTAAAAGAATAAATGATTTTTTTAAATTTTGGAAAATATTTAATTTAAGGGGAGAGATCCCTATGGAATTTTTTATTTTTGCTTAATTTTAATAATAAAAAATTCATATATGTATTAGACTGTTCAAAGTAATACCGAAAATATTGTTGGAAATGAATAAAAATACTGTAAAAGTTTCAGCCCTTAATATTACACATTAAGTACCGCCGCATCGCAAATTTCTATTTCCCATATGATTTACATGGGAAAGATTGTGTTTTTGAATTTGGAATTTTATAACTTTTTAATGGTTCATTAACGCTCTACGGTCTACAAAATTGAATTTATAAAATTAATGTCGTTTTCTTTCACTCTATTAAGGAGTACTCTAAATTTTTACTCCTTTTTCTGAAGTCATAGAACATAATAGGTGTGTTTTTTATTACAACCGGTCTTAACTTGACAAAAAAAAACGCAGTCTGGGCTAAGCAATTTACATATTAAATACAACAACACCTTAGCCCCTTGGGCTTAGTTGTTTAGCCCGGAGATTTCTCTGGGCTTAACTTTTTGAAGAGTTTTAAATCTGTGCTACCAAACTATTTTTTTCATAAATTGTTTAGAATTTGTTTAAAAACGTGAAAACTCACGTTTGGAAGGACAAAATGTATTAAAATAGTTTTGCTAGCATACATTTTTGTATCTCTTTGTAAAACATACATGCAAAATACAAGAAAATGACGAAAGCGGAAAATATGACAACTCTAAATTTTTGTTGTGTCTGCTGTTTTCGGAACACTCAATATACAGTGCTGCCAAGATTTCAGGTTAAGCCCCGAGGCGTTTTTTTTTGTACACTTTTTTTTTGTCCATTTTTTTATGAATAAAACAAACTGCAAACATGGCGGTGTGCCTTTTTTTGTTTTTAATTGAAATTATTTCGTTTTAGTGATTAAGTGCTTAAAATATCTAAATATTTGAAGAAAAAGTAATAAAAAAAAGTGTTTGGAAAAAATTGTTTTGATATTTTTCGTTTGTTTATTAATTTTTTTTTTCTAGAAGTTTTTAAGCGCGAATATCAATTGTCAAAAATGTTGCACTTATTCCCCGCTTTTGTTTAAGGTGCTAGTTTCGGGAAGAAACAAGTGGAACCAACCTGAGCGTGCTTCTAGCAGTCCATATATCGTCGGCACAACGCCAAAACCGCGAATCTGCATTTTTGGACATTTTGACTTTAATGTGTCAGTTTACTTGTTATCGGTCCCTCTATTCACTGCGTCAATCCCAATCCTCCATCTGTTGCCTAGAAGCCTAAAATATCATTTTTTGTTGCACTAGTTTCCATAAGATTGCATGTGTTTCCAAAACTTTGAAGCCGTTTTTCTCAAAACTAAAATTTTGCAGATTCGTGGTTTTGGCTTTGTGCCCACGATATATTAAGTCAATGAAAATCATGAATGCCATAAAATAATACACTTTTTTAAAAGAATAAATGATTTTTTTAAATTTTGGAAAATATTTAATTTAAGGGGAGAGATCCCTATGGAATTTTTTATTTTTGCTTAATTTTAATAATAAAAATTCATATATGTATTAGACTGTTCAATGTAATACCGAAAATATTGTTGGAAATGAATAAATATACTGTAAAAGTTTCAGCCCTTAATATTACACATTAAGTACCGCCGCATCGCAAATTTCTATATCCCATATGATTTACATGGGAAAGATTGTGTTTTTGAGTTTGCAATTTTATAACTTTTTAATGGTTCATTAACGCTCTACGGTCTACAAAGTTGCATTTATAAAATATATGTCGTTTTCTTTCACTCTATTAAGGAGTACTCTAAATTTTTACTCCTTTTTCTGAAGTCATAGAACATAATAGGTGTGTTGTTTTATTACAACCGGTCTTAACTTGACAAAAAAAACGCAGTCTGGGCTAAGCAATTTACATGTTAAATACAACAACACCTTAGCCCCTTGGGCTTAGTTGTTTAGCCCGGAGATTTCTCTGGGCTTAACTTTTTCAAGAGTTTTAAATCTGTGCTACCAAACTATTTTTTTCATAAATTGTTTAGAATTTGTTTAAAAACGTGAAAACTCACGTTTGGAAGGACAAAATGTATTAAAATAGTTTTGCTAGCATACATTTTTGTATCTCTTTGTAAAACATACATGCAAAATACAAGAAAATGACGAAAGCGAAAAATATGACAACTCTAAATTTTTGTTGTGTCTGCTGTTTTCGGAACACTCAATATACAGTGCTGCCAAGATTTCAGGTTAAGCCCCGAGGCGTTTTTTTTTGTACATTTTTTTTTTGTCCATTTGTTTATGAATAAAACAAACTGCAAACATGGCGGTGTGCCTTTTTTTGTTTTTAATTGAAATTATTTCGTTTTAGTGATTAAGTGCTTAAAATATCTAAATATTTGAAGAAAAAGTAATAAAAAAAAGTGTTTGGAAAAAATTGTTTTGATATTTTTCGTTTGTTTATTAATTTTTTTTTTCTAGAAGTTTTTAAGCGCAAATATCAATTGTCAAAAATGTTGCACTTATTCCCCGCTTTTGTTTAAGGTGCTAGTTTCGGGAAGAAACAAGTGGAACCAACCTGAGCGTGCTTCTAGCAGTCCATATATCGTCGGCACAACGCCAAAACCGCGAATCTGCATTTTTGGACATTTTGACTTTAATGTGTCAGTTTACTTGTTATCGGTCCCTCTATTCACTGCGTCAATCCCAATCCTCCATCTGTTGCCTAGAAGCCTAAAATATCATTTTTTGTTGCACGAGTTTCCATAAGATTGCATGTGTTTCCAAAACTTTGAAGCCGTTTTTCTCAAAACTAAAATTTTGCAGATTCGTGGTTTTGGCTTTGTGCCCACGATATATTAAGTCAATGAAAATCATGAATGCCATAAAATAATACACTTTTTTAAAAGAATAAATGATTTTTTTAAATTTTGGAAAATATTTAATTTAAGGGGAGAGATCCCTATGGAATTTTTTATTTTTGCTTAATTTTAATAATAAAAAATTCATATATGTATTAGACTGTTCAAAGTAATACCGAAAATATTGTTGGAAATGAATAAAAATACTGTAAAAGTTTCAGCCCTTAATATTACACATTAAGTACCGCCGCATCGCAAATTTCTATTTCCCATATGATTTACATGGGAAAGATTGTGTTTTTGAATTTGGAATTTTATAACTTTTTAATGGTTCATTAACGCTCTACGGTCTACAAAATTGAATTTATAAAATTAATGTCGTTTTCTTTCACTCTATTAAGGAGTACTCTAAATTTTTACTCCTTTTTCTGAAGTCATAGAACATAATAGGTGTGTTTTTTATTACAACCGGTCTTAACTTGACAAAAAAAAACGCAGTCTGGGCTAAGCAATTTACATATTAAATACAACAACACCTTAGCCCCTTGGGCTTAGTTGTTTAGCCCGGAGATTTCTCTGGGCTTAACTTTTTCAAGAGTTTTAAATCTGTGCTACCAAACTATTTTTTTCATAAATTGTTTAGAATTTGTTTAAAAACGTGAAAACTCACGTTTGGAAGGACAAAATGTATTAAAATAGTTTTGCTAGCATACATTTTTGTATCTCTTTGTAAAACATACATGCAAAATACAAGAAAATGACGAAAGCGGAAAATATGACAACTCTAAATTTTTGTTGTGTCTGCTGTTTTCGGAACACTCAATATACAGTGCTGCCAAGATTTCAGGTTAAGCCCCGAGGCGTTTTTTTTTTGTACACTTTTTTTTTGTCCATTTTTTTATGAATAAAACAAACTGCAAACATGGCGGTGTGCCTTTTTTTGTTTTTAATTGAAATTATTTCGTTTTAGTGATTAAGTGCTTAAAATATCTAAATATTTGAAGAAAAAGTAATAAAAAAAAGTGTTTGGAAAAAATTGTTTTGATATTTTTCGTTTGTTTATTAATTTTTTTTTTCTAGAAGTTTTTAAGCGCGAATATCAATTGTCAAAAATGTTGCACTTATTCCCCGCTTTTGTTTAAGGTGCTAGTTTCGGGAAGAAACAAGTGGAACCAACCTGAGCGTGCTTCTAGCAGTCCATATATCGTCGGCACAACGCCAAAACCGCGAATCTGCATTTTTGGACATTTTGACTTTAATGTGTCAGTTTACTTGTTATCGGTCCCTCTATTCACTGCGTCAATCCCAATCCTCCATCTGTTGCCTAGAAGCCTAAAATATCATTTTTTGTTGCACTAGTTTCCATAAGATTGCATGTGTTTCCAAAACTTTGAAGCCGTTTTTCTCAAAACTAAAATTTTGCAGATTCGTGGTTTTGGCTTTGTGCCCACGATATATTAAGTCAATGAAAATCATGAATGCCATAAAATAATACACTTTTTTAAAAGAATAAATGATTTTTTTAAATTTTGGAAAATATTTAATTTAAGGGGAGAGATCCCTATGGAATTTTTTATTTTTGCTTAATTTTAATAATAAAAATTCATATATGTATTAGACTGTTCAAAGTAATACCGAAAATATTGTTGGAAATGAATAAAAATACTGTAAAAGTTTCAGCCCTTAATATTACACATTAAGTACCGCCGCATCGCAAATTTCTATTTCCCATATGATTTACATGGGAAAGATTGTGTTTTTGAATTTGGAATTTTATAACTTTTTAATGGTTCATTAACGCTCTACGGTCTACAAAATTGAATTTATAAAATTAATGTCGTTTTCTTTCACTCTATTAAGGAGTACTCTAAATTTTTACTCCTTTTTCTGAAGTCATAGAACATAATAGGTGTGTTTTTTATTACAACCGGTCTTAACTTGACAAAAAAAAACGCAGTCTGGGCTAAGCAATTTACATATTAAATACAACAACACCTTAGCCCCTTGGGCTTAGTTGTTTAGCCCGGAGATTTCTCTGGGCTTAACTTTTTGAAGAGTTTTAAATCTGTGCTACCAAACTATTTTTTTCATAAATTGTTTAGAATTTGTTTAAAAACGTGAAAACTCACGTTTGGAAGGACAAAATGTATTAAAATAGTTTTGCTAGCATACATTTTTGTATCTCTTTGTAAAACATACATGCAAAATACAAGAAAATGACGAAAGCGGAAAATATGACAACTCTAAATTTTTGTTGTGTCTGCTGTTTTCGGAACACTCAATATACAGTGCTGCCAAGATTTCAGGTTAAGCCCCGAGGCGTTTTTTTTGTACACTTTTTTTTTTGTCCATTTTTTTATGAATAAAACAAACTGCAAACATGGCGGTGTGCCTTTTTTTGTTTTTAATTGAAATTATTTCGTTTTAGTGATTAAGTGCTTAAAATATCTAAATATTTGAAGAAAAAGTAATAAAAAAAAGTGTTTGGAAAAAATTGTTTTGATATTTTTCGTTTGTTTATTAATTTTTTTTTTCTAGAAGTTTTTAAGCGCGAATATCAATTGTCAAAAATGTTGCACTTATTCCCCGCTTTTGTTTAAGGTGCTAGTTTCGGGAAGAAACAAGTGGAACCAACCTGAGCGTGCTTCTAGCAGTCCATATATCGTCGGCACAACGCCAAAACCGCGAATCTGCATTTTTGGACATTTTGACTTTAATGTGTCAGTTTACTTGTTATCGGTCCCTCTATTCACTGCGTCAATCCCAATCCTCCATCTGTTGCCTAGAAGCCTAAAATATCATTTTTTGTTGCACTAGTTTCCATAAGATTGCATGTGTTTCCAAAACTTTGAAGCCGTTTTTCTCAAAACTAAAATTTTGCAGATTCGTGGTTTTGGCTTTGTGCCCACGATATATTAAGTCAATGAAAATCATGAATGCCATAAAATAATACACTTTTTTAAAAGAATAAATGATTTTTTTAAATTTTGGAAAATATTTAATTTAAGGGGAGAGATCCCTATGGAATTTTTTATTTTTGCTTAATTTTAATAATAAAAATTCATATATGTATTAGACTGTTCAAAGTAATACCGAAAATATTGTTGGAAATGAATAAAAATACTGTAAAAGTTTCAGCCCTTAATATTACACATTAAGTACCGCCGCATCGCAAATTTCTATATCCCATATGATTTACATGGGAAAGATTGTGTTTTTGAGTTTGCAATTTTATAACTTTTTAATGGTTCATTAACGCTCTACGGTCTACAAAGTTGCATTTATAAAATATATGTCGTTTTCTTTCACTCTATTAAGGAGTACTCTAAATTTTTACTCCTTTTTCTGAAGTCATAGAACATAATAGGTGTGTTGTTTTATTACAACCGGTCTTAACTTGACAAAAAAAACGCAGTCTGGGCTAAGCAATTTACATGTTAAATACAACAACACCTTAGCCCCTTGGGCTTAGTTGTTTAGCCCGGAGATTTCTCTGGGCTTAACTTTTTGAAGAGTTTTAAATCTGTGCTACCAAACTATTTTTTTCATAAATTGTTTAGAATTTGTTTAAAAACGTGAAAACTCACGTTTGGAAGGACAAAATGTATTAAAATAGTTTTGCTAGCATACATTTTTGTATCTCTTTGTAAAACATACATGCAAAATACAAGAAAATGACGAAAGCGAAAAATATGACAACTCTAAATTTTTGTTGTGTCTGCTGTTTTCGGAACACTCAATATACAGTGCTGCCAAGATTTCAGGTTAAGCCCCGAGGCGTTTTTTTTTGTACATTTTTTTTTGTCCATTTGTTTATGAATAAAACAAACTGCAAACATGGCGGTGTGCCTTTTTTTGTTTTTAATTGAAATTATTTCGTTTTAGTGATTAAGTGCTTAAAATATCTAAATATTTGAAGAAAAAGTAATAAAAAAAAGTGTTTGGAAAAAATTGTTTTGATATTTTTCGTTTGTTTATTAATTTTTTTTTCTAGAAGTTTTTAAGCGCAAATATCAATTGTCAAAAATGTTGCACTTATTCCCCGCTTTTGTTTAAGGTGCTAGTTTCGGGAAGAAACAAGTGGAACCAACCTGAGCGTGCTTCTAGCAGTCCATATATCGTCGGCACAACGCCAAAACCGCGAATCTGCATTTTTGGACATTTTGACTTTAATGTGTCAGTTTACTTGTTATCGGTCCCTCTATTCACTGCGTCAATCCCAATCCTCCATCTGTTGCCTAGAAGCCTAAAATATCATTTTTTGTTGCACGAGTTTCCATAAGATTGCATGTGTTTCCAAAACTTTGAAGCCGTTTTTCTCAAAACTAAAATTTTGCAGATTCGTGGTTTTGGCTTTGTGCCCACGATATATTAAGTCAATGAAAATCATGAATGCCATAAAATAATACACTTTTTTAAAAGAATAAATGATTTTTTTAAATTTTGGAAAATATTTAATTTAAGGGGAGAGATCCCTATGGAATTTTTTATTTTTGCTTAATTTTAATAATAAAAAATTCATATATGTATTAGACTGTTCAAAGTAATACCGAAAATATTGTTGGAAATGAATAAAAATACTGTAAAAGTTTCAGCCCTTAATATTACACATTAAGTACCGCCGCATCGCAAATTTCTATTTCCCATATGATTTACATGGGAAAGATTGTGTTTTTGAGTTTGCAATTTTATAACTTTTTAATGGTTCATTAACGCTCTACGGTCTACAAAGTTGCATTTATAAAATTAATGTCGTTTTCTTTCACTCTATTAAGGAGTACTCTAAATTTTTACTCCTTTTTCTGAAGTCATAGAACATAATAGGTGTGTTTTTTTATTACAACCGGTCTTAACTTGACAAAAAAAACGCAGTCTGGGCTAAGCAATTTACATGTTAAATACAACAACACCTTAGCCCCTTGGGCTTAGTTGTTTAGCCCGGAGATTTCTCTGGGCTTAACTTTTTGAAGAGTTTTAAATCTGTGCTACCAAACTATTTTTTTCATAAATTGTTTAGAATTTGTTTAAAAACGTGAAAACTCACGTTTGGAAGGACAAAATGTATTAAAATAGTTTTGCTAGCATACATTTTTGTATCTCTTTGTAAAACATACATGCAAAATACAAGAAAATGACGAAAGCGGAAAATATGACAACTCTAAATTTTTGTTGTGTCTGCTGTTTTCGGAACACTCAATATACAGTGCTGCCAAGATTTCAGGTTAAGCCCCGAGGCGTTTTTTTTTGTACACTTTTTTTTTGTCCATTTTTTTATGAATAAAACAAACTGCAAACATGGCGGTGTGCCTTTTTTTGTTTTTAATTGAAATTATTTCGTTTTAGTGATTAAGTGCTTAAAATATCTAAATATTTGAAGAAAAAGTAATAAAAAAAAGTGTTTGGAAAAAATTGTTTTGATATTTTTCGTTTGTTTATTAATTTTTTTTTTTCTAGAAGTTTTTAAGCGCGAATATCAATTGTCAAAAATGTTGCACTTATTCCCCACTTTTGTTTAAGGTGCTAGTTTCGGGAAGAAACAAGTGGAACCAACCTGAGCGTGCTTCTAGCAGTCCATATATCGTCGGCACAACGCCAAAACCGCGAATCTGCATTTTTGGACATTTTGACTTTAATGTGTCAGTTTACTTGTTATCGGTCCCTCTATTCACTGCGTCAATCCCAATCCTCCATCTGTTGCCTAGAAGCCTAAAATATCATTTTTTGTTGCACTAGTTTCCATAAGATTGCATGTATTTCCAAAACTTTGAAGCCGTTTTTCTCAAAACTAAAATTTTGCAGATTCGTGGTTTTGGCTTTGTGCCCACGATATATTAAGTCAATGAAAATCATGAATGCCATAAAATAATACACTTTTTTAAAAGAATAAATGATTTTTTTAAATTTTATAAAATATTTAATTTAAGGGGAGAGATCCCTATGGAATTTTTTATTTTTGCTTAATTTTAATAATAAAAAATTCATATATGTATTAGACTGTTCAAAGTAATACCGAAAATATTGTTGGAAATGAATAAAAATACTGTAAAAGTTTCAGCCCTTAATATTACACATTAAGTACCGCCGCATCGCAAATTTCTATATCCCATATGATTTACATGGGAAAGATTGTGTTTTTGAGTTTACAATTTTATAACTTTTTAATGGTTCATTAACGCTCTACGGTCTACAAAGTTGCATTTATAAAATATATGTCGTTTTCTTTCACTCTATTAAGGAGTACTCTAAATTTTTACTCCTTTTTCTGAAGTCATAGAACATAATAGGTGTGTTTTTTTATTACAACCGGTCTTAACTTGACAAAAAAAACGCAGTCTGGGCTAAGCAATTTACATGTTAAATACAACAACACCTTAGCCCCTTGGGCTTAGTTGTTTAGCCCGGAGATTTCTCTGGGCTTAACTTTTTGAAGAGTTTTAAATCTGTGCTACCAAACTATTTTTTTCATAAATTGTTTAGAATTTGTTTAAAAACGTGAAAACTCACGTTTGGAAGGACAAAATGTATTAAAATAGTTTTGCTAGCATACATTTTTGTATCTCTTTGTAAAACATACATGCAAAATACAAGAAAATGACGAAAGCGGAAAATATGACAACTCTAAATTTTTGTTGTGTCTGCTGTTTTCGGAACACTCAATATACAGTGCTGCCAAGATTTCAGGTTAAGCCCCGAGGCGTTTTTTTTTGTACACTTTTTTTTTGTCCATTTTTTTATGAATAAAACAAACTGCAAACATGGCGGTGTGCCTTTTTTTGTTTTTAATTGAAATTATTTCGTTTTAGTGATTAAGTGCTTAAAATATCTAAATATTTGAAGAAAAAGTAATAAAAAAAAGTGTTTGGAAAAAATTGTTTTGATATTTTTCGTTTGTTTATTAATTTTTTTTTTTCTAGAAGTTTTTAAGCGCGAATATCAATTGTCAAAAATGTTGCACTTATTCCCCACTTTTGTTTAAGGTGCTAGTTTCGGGAAGAAACAAGTGGAACCAACCTGAGCGTGCTTCTAGCAGTCCATATATCGTCGGCACAACGCCAAAACCGCGAATCTGCATTTTTGGACATTTTGACTTTAATGTGTCAGTTTACTTGTTATCGGTCCCTCTATTCACTGCGTCAATCCCAATCCTCCATCTGTTGCCTAGAAGCCTAAAATATCATTTTTTGTTGCACTAGTTTCCATAAGATTGCATGTATTTCCAAAACTTTGAAGCCGTTTTTCTCAAAACTAAAATTTTGCAGATTCGTGGTTTTGGCTTTGTGCCCACGATATATTAAGTCAATGAAAATCATGAATGCCATAAAATAATACACTTTTTTAAAAGAATAAATGATTTTTTTAAATTTTATAAAATATTTAATTTAAGGGGAGAGATCCCTATGGAATTTTTTATTTTTGCTTAATTTTAATAATAAAAAATTCATATATGTATTAGACTGTTCAAAGTAATACCGAAAATATTGTTGGAAATGAATAAAAATACTGTAAAAGTTTCAGCCCTTAATATTACACATTAAGTACCGCCGCATCGCAAATTTCTATATCCCATATGATTTACATGGGAAAGATTGTGTTTTTGAGTTTACAATTTTATAACTTTTTAATGGTTCATTAACGCTCTACGGTCTACAAAGTTGCATTTATAAAATATATGTCGTTTTCTTTCACTCTATTAAGGAGTACTCTAAATTTTTACTCCTTTTTCTGAAGTCATAGAACATAATAGGTGTGTTTTTTTATTACAACCGGTCTTAACTTGACAAAAAAAACGCAGTCTGGGCTAAGCAATTTACATGTTAAATACAACAACACCTTAGCCCCTTGGGCTTAGTTGTTTAGCCCGGAGATTTCTCTGGGCTTAACTTTTTGAAGAGTTTTAAATCTGTGCTACCAAACTATTTTTTTCATAAATTGTTTAGAATTTGTTTAAAAACGTGAAAACTCACGTTTGGAAGGACAAAATGTATTAAAATAGTTTTGCTAGCTTACATTTTTGTATCTCTTTGTAAAACATACATGCAAAATACAAGAAAATGACGAAAGCGAGAAATATGACAACTCTAAATTTTTGTTGTGTCTGCTGTTTTCGGAACACTCAATATACAGTGCTGCCAAGATTTCAGGTTAAGCCCCGAGGCGTTTTTTTTTGTACATTTTTTTTTTGTCCATTTGTTTATGAATAAAACAAACTGCAAACATGGCGGTGTGCCTTTTTTTGTTTTTAATTGAAATTATTTCGTTTTAGTGATTAAGTGCTTAAAATATCTAAATATTTGAAGAAAAAGTAATAAAAAAAAGTGTTTGGAAAAAATTGTTTTGATATTTTTCGTTTGTTTATTATTTTTTTTTTCTAGAAGTTTTTAAGCGCGAATATCAATTGTCAAAAATGTTGCACTTATTCCCCGCTTTTGTTTAAGGTGCTAGTTTCGGGAAGAAACAAGTGGAACCAACCTGAGCGTGCTTCTAGCAGTCCATATATCGTCGGCACAACGCCAAAACCGCGAATCTGCATTTTTGGACATTTTGACTTTAATGTGTCAGTTTACTTGTTATCGGTCCCTCTATTCACTGCGTCAATCCCAATCCTCCATCTGTTGCCTAGAAGCCTAAAATATCATTTTTTGTTGCACTAGTTTCCATAAGATTGCATGTATTTCCAAAACTTTGAAGCCGTTTTTCTCAAAACTAAAATTTTGCAGATTCGTGGTTTTGGCTTTGTGCCCACGATATATTAAGTCAATGAAAATCATGAATGCCATAAAATAATACACTTTTTTAAAAGAATAAATGATTTTTTTAAATTTTATAAAATATTTAATTTAAGGGGAGAGATCCCTATGGAATTTTTTATTTTTGCTTAATTTTAATAATAAAAATTCATATATGTATTAGACTGTTCAAAGTAATACCGAAAATATTGTTGGAAATGAATAAAAATACTGTAAAAGTTTCAGCCCTTAATATTACACATTAAGTACCGCCGCATCGCAAATTTCTATTTCCCATATGATTTACATGGGAAAGATTGTGTTTTTGAGTTTGCAATTTTATAACTTTTTAATGGTTCATTAACGCTCTACGGTCTACAAAGTTGCATTTATAAAATATATGTCGTTTTCTTTCACTCTATTAAGGAGTACTCTAAATTTTTACTCCTTTTTCTGAAGTCATAGAACATAATAGGTGTGTTTTTTATTACAACCGGTCTTAACTTGACAAAAAAAACGCAGTCTGGGCTAAGCAATTTACATGTTAAATACAACAACACCTTAGCCCCTTGGGCTTAGTTGTTTAGCCCGGAGATTTCTCTGGGCTTAACTTTATGAAGAGTTTTAAATCTGTGCTACCAAACTAATTTTTTCATAAATTGTTTAGAATTTGTTTAAAATATTTTGTTCTTTTTCGTCGGCTACAGGTCTGATTTGAATATATATTTTATTACCTAGTTCTCGATCGACGTTTCGATTGTGGTTACAATCTTCTTCAGGATCTAAGAAAAATATTTCTAAAAATTGCTATTATAAATAAAATTTATACTTATCTTAAAGTTTTTATATCAATGGATTTCTTTTTATTCTTGTTTGATTTCTTGGTTATATTCAAATATTTCAAAACTCAAAAAAGGAAAATGTCTTGAAAAAGACGTTTTCAATCATCGAAATTTCAAAATATAAAAACTTTTTTTTATCATTTGACAAGAAATTCAAAAAAATTCTTATCAAATTTAACTTAAAGAAATTGAGTTGATTATAAAGTTCAAGTTAGAAATTCCTTTTAACAAACTGACTATAAATACTGCTAATTTCGATGATTGAAAACGTCTTTTTCAAGACATTTTCCTTTTTTGAGTTTTGAAATATTTGAATATAACCAAGAAATCAAACAAGAATAAAAAGAAATCCATTGATAAAAAAACTTTAAGATAAGTATAAATTTTATTTATAATAGCAATTTTTAGAAATATTTTTCTTAGATCCTGAAGAAGATTGTAACCACAATCGAAACGTCGATCGAGAACTAGGTAATAAAATATATTTTCAAATCAGACCTGTAGCCGACGAAAAAGAACAAAATATTTTAATAAAGAAAGGTCACGAAATAAGGAAGAATTTGTTTAGAATTTGTTTAAAAACGTGAAAACTCACGTTTGGAAGGACAAAATGTATTAAAATAGTTTTGCTAGCTTACATTTTTGTATCTCTTTGTAAAACATACATGCAAAATACAAGAAAATGACGAAAGCGAAAAATATGACAACTCTAAATTTTTGTTGTGTCTGCTGTTTTCGGAACACTCAATATACAGTGCTGCCAAGATTTCAGGTTAAGCCCCGAGGCGTTTTTTTTGTCCAGTTAAGACCGGTGGTAATAAAAAACACACCTAATGTAATGAGTAATTTTTTGAGTAATTTTTTTTGTAATTGTGTGTGTGACAAGGCACAAATGGATAATTTCCTTGAAAAAATAGTGATAACAGGCCTAGGGAAAAAATTTTATGAATTGAAAAAAAAAAAAAATGAATATTAATAACATGAAGCATAATAAGCGTTCGTATTTTTTTGAAGACGCAAATTCAACAGCTATTTTCTTTGATTTTATTTTGTTCTTGTTTTCGTATGACGACTTCTACAGAAAGACGTAGACGCACAAGATGCACATAAGGACAAGGGAGAGAGAAGGATCGATTTCTCCTTTGCCCCTATGTGCATCTTCCCAGCAAACGTAGAACTACAGAAAAAACCGGTGTATTATGTACGTAAAACAAGTACTTCTTTTCCACTGAAAAAAGATAGGAGCTCGGGAAAAAACTCAGTTATATACTTCCTGTATATAAAAATACGTGAAGCAACTATCTCTTTCTCGCATGCAAGATGAAATAAATTTCCCCTCCATCAAAAGTACAGACAAAGGTACTTTAAAAGTACATCAGCGAAGCACATCTGGAAGTACTTCTGATGTATATTTGCCAGTACTTTTTTAGATACAGAAAAACCACTGAAAATAATTGTACTTTAAAAGTACTTATCTAGAAGTGGTGAAATTTGTACGTAAAAGAAATAGTTTGTTCCTAGTGAAACTAAACCTTTTGAAATTACACATGAAACATGATAAATTGAATTTTATAAATAGTCTAGCTTTTATTGAAAAATTATTTATAAACTTCAATTTAACATATAAAGGACAATGGTAATTTTGGCCCTGAGACCAATAACGATGAAACATACAGTAGCGAGCAAAAAAAATGCAAACGAAAAAACTATAAAGAGTTTTGAACAAGAAGTAAGTTACCAAATTTAGCATATTGAAACTGTTTTATTTTCATTAAACAGAGTCAATTTGTGGAATATTTTACTCCAAAAGCATTATTTGGTCAAAAGTCTACCTAAATATGCGTTTTAAGACGAGCAAAAAAATGCAAATGTTTTTATTGTTTGCATTTTTTTTGCTCGCTACTGTATATCATTGAAAAGGTACATCAATTGTTTGTATGGCGACAAACTTCAATTCGCTGTGTGAAAAAAGTTATAGACATAAATGTAGAGTAGGGTAAGAATAGGCAATATTCGGAGAAACGGCCTTAGAGTTACTAAGCTCACGAGGTTAGGGGTTCAAATTGGTGTCAAAAGAAAGATAAGTTGATAGAGAAAATGAAAAAGTAGGGTTACCGCTTTTAAAATTGGAACTTCTAGGTGGCAACCCTATTTTAAAAGAAAAGATGACATACATATAACATATCTTTGTATTATGTTCAAATGAGAACATTTTTGAAATGTCACACAAAAGCCTAAATAGTGAAAAATTAATAAAATAATATTCGGAATGTATGTAGGCCTACAAATTGGCAACCCTATTTAAATTAAAAACAAAAATAAAAACACATCAAAAAGTCTTTTTTGACCAAAAGAGTAGGTAATTACCTACAAACTTTTGTTGACATTCCCTTCTTTTTTAAAATTTTAGGTTGCCACATCAAAAATACGGGAAAGTACTTTGCAACCTACGCAAATGCTAAGATAGAGTAAAAATACTGGAGCAAAATGTGTGATATTTTATGTTATCTTTTGGCCTTTAACGCTATCAAATACCATACATTTTTGCTGAAAAATATATTTTCGGTATTTCTAACCATTTGCGTAGGAGAATAGTGAAAAAGAAAAAATTACTCTGCACTTTGGTGGTGGTTTTTGTATCTTTTTTTTCTTAGGCCGTGTGTGAATTGCGTTAAAAAGTTAAATTCGTGTTAAATTTTTGACACTATTGAGGTGAATAAAAAATTTCAGCTGTTAAAAATTTGTTGGGCTCTGGGACCTGGTTAAAGGAGATGGGGCAAAATTATATGGGACCTGGGCCATGAGCGTACATTAATGAGACTAGTCTCAAAATGTAGCAGGAGGTTAGTATATCCAATCTATGATTTTTTTTTAAATCGTTAGTCAGGGTCTTGAGATGCAAGGCTCCAAAGTTCGTTCTAATAACCCTTACTTGTCCCTTTTACTTGCAAATATCATGAGAGCTACAAGAGGTATATTGATGTCAAATGAAAGGTTTTTAAGTACTATGTAGTTAAAGACTAACCTCTTAAACAATATAAAATACATATTACACAAAACGAAGAAAAAAAATCGATTCATGTTCGAAATTAATGGCATTTATTTTCAAATTAAATATGCTTGCAATCGACACTTACGCATGAGTAGTTATAAAACTGTTTTAATTTTGTAGAATGCGATTAGAACCGGTTTAGCAGCTTGTTTATCTGACCAAATTATGTCATGTGTGGAAAACCAATCGGTTAATACACTTTTCAAAAAACTTGGTAGATCACTTATAGAAAAGGAACGAATAAGATGTTGTTATGGTAAAGTACAATTTTATTAGAACATTGGTTTATTGTATTTAATAACGTTTTAATTAATTTCAAAGAACTTATCAGTTTATTATAGTTTCAAAAAGCTCCAAGAAATATATTTTAAAATAAAACTGGGACAAGAGTGGATTTATCGAAAATCTTCATTAGTATGTATTTTATAATCTAGTTTATGTAAACAAGAGCGTAGCCCAGAGTTCATCACAAGAAATTATAGTTTTTGTGTCTCTCTAACATATTTTGGTCAAATAAACAAGCTTCTAATCCGCATTCTAAAAAATTCAAAAAGTTTTATAACTACACTTGCGTGTTGATTGTAAGCATATTTAAATTGAAAATAAATAAATATTTTGAACAAAAATCGATTTTTTTAAATAGCATTTTACTTTTCTTTATTTGTTCGCCGTTTCTTTGTTTTGTGTAATATGTATTTATATTGTTTAAAAGGCACTAAAACAACCTTTCATTTGACATCAAAAACATCAATATACCAATTGTAGTTCTCATGATATTTGAATATAAAAGGGACAAGTAAAGGTTATCAGAACGAACTTTGGAGCCTTGTATCTCAAGACCCTGACTTACGATTTCATAGATTGAATATACTAACCTTCAGCTTCATTTTGAGACTAGTCTCATTAATGTACGCTCATGGCCCAAAAACGACCCATCTCCTTCGAGTTAAATTTTTTTTGCAGATTGTTTTGTTTCGTTTTTTTATTAAAAAGGAGTATGTATCATCGCAGAAAAAAGGCAAAACAAAATTTTAAACAATACATTTTTTTTGGAATTTTTTTGTTCACCTAAATAGTGTCAAAAAATTAAGACAGATTTAACTATTTAACCCTCTACTGCATGAATTATGAACGAAATGAAATAAAAATTTTTTTAACAACTTTTTAGGTTTATTAGGAGTTGAAAAAATGTATTACATACATTTTTTTATTTGTTTACATATATATACATTTTTAGAAACATAAACCATATATGGGTTAGTATGCAGCAAGTCGATTTCCAGCAAACAATTAATAACCCATATATGGTTTAGTATGCATTCAAGGTATGTTTTGTAAAGTATGTTTTTATTACATTGGATTTTCCTTATTCATGGAATTTATTCAAACTCTTTCTTTTATCATTGTTGCAGAAGAACACCTTCCATTTTCTACACGCACACAAATCGTTTTCAGTCCCCAAATTTGACATATTGGTGTTTTTGTTTGCCATTTAGGGATATGGTCCATGTTTTCAGTTAGCATTGAATTCAACGGCTTTTACCCTTGGTTGTTGTTAGTGAATTGAAATTTCGGGATTAGATGGTCCTGGACTTCCGTGACTTGTATATAACTCCCTCAGCTTTGTTTTGTTCCATCTCTGCTTTGATCACCTGCCAAAGCTGAAGGGCGTCCCCTTTTTCGTGACATTGTAGGTGTTACAGATTTGAAAAAATGCTCGGAGATGGCTTGTTTGATGTTAAAAAGGGTCAGAATCTGAAGCTAGATCGTCATTACTTCGAAAGCCATCACCAGTTTTAGCATTATCACACTTATTTTTTCCATAGAAAGTCTTCGAATTCATTTTACAAAAAAAATAAAATTCCCACAAAAATCAGTAATGTAAGTCGCCAACGCATGATAACCCATATATGGTGTTTTGGAAAAAACGCAAAAAAAAGACAAAAATTATTAAAAAAACAAAAAACAAACTTCGTAAACATATTAAAGTATAATAAATTCATACGAAACTTATTTTTAATTGGATGCAACTTACTTATTTATTATAAAAAAACACTTGAAAAGTTCACACTTTTATTCACTGATTTGCACTTTAGACATGCTCTTGAAACAATGAGTTTATTTCAGAATCACGACTCTCTTACTGATAATAAAAACGGGTTAATTATAAAAAAATAGACATAGTTTTATTAAAGTTTTTTCTTTTTGACATTTGGTGCAATATAACGGGAATAAATCGACATGAAGTCGATAAACCATATATGGGTTAGTATGCGGTAGAGGGTTAACGCAATTCACACACGGCCTTAATGCACAGAGCTGAAGCTGTGAAGCGGTGTCAAACTTCCCGATGATGCACAGTGTGTCGAGCCCATACAAAAGTTTATCATAAATACTTGCAGCTAAGTTTTTGGAGTTTTAATATCTTTTTTTGTGTTTTTATGGCAGGAATAGAAAAAAAAAATACAAATTAACAAATTAAACAACCTATTACTTTTTTTTTTAGTATAATTTATGAAATTAACATTTATTGAAGAAGCCACTTGTGAGCAAAATTAATTTTTTTTTTATATATAAACAAAAATATACCTTTCGTAAGGTTTTTGGTGTGCTGAACTCGAATCCGAACTCAGAAAAATTCTATCATATCACGTTTTTGAAATATTCCCGTTAGAAAATCTGAAATGTCGTTTTTTAACAGTTTTTGAGGTTATGTTCTTGAACGTGTTGATTTATTTTAAATAAATTTGTGACAGTTTCTAAAAGAACTAAATGTTTTCTTTTAAAGCCCGTTTAAATCTTTTCAATATCTTTTTTCTACCTTGAGAAATCTTAAGTTGAAGTCAACTTATTTTGTTTATCTTCTCTATACAAAAAAATCGTATGTTTATTTGCGTTTCATAGCAAATCTCGAATTGTTTTTTGTCAATCGCTTTCAAATTTTGAAATAACGTTTTATTTGCATTTTCGTAAATTCTTATATCGGCGAGGTTGGTAAATACGCTATAATACACAGTAGAGCGTGGCCAGGCCAAGTAATTATATTAAAAATCTAGTATGCAGAAAAATATAATTTTTTTCTTGTTGAAAACAATATTTAAAATATTTTTAATTACATAAACAGCTTTTTGTTACTTGTGTATGGCTAAAAATTATTAAAAACATCGATTTTTTCATTTTTGTGATCCCCTTGAAGATGTTTCTCAAAAAATAAATTATTTTGAGTACTTGACTCGTAGCACATAAATGTGAATGTCTCTGGTAATCGCAAACAGAAGCAGACCAAACTTTGCCAATATTAAGTATAGGCCTATGGCAAAATAATATAAAAAAATTATCGATATGATTTAATAAGTATTTTTTTAAATTAAGTTTAAAAATTAAATTTTTTTTTTTTGGCCATTTATCAAAGAAATTTTAATAACTCATATATAATTTTATAAATTTAATTTTTTTTTTGTGATACGTTTTACAACAACACTCAAATAAACAAAATAACATTAACAAAATTTTTCAAACAATTACCAAACGTGAAATATATACTCTCAAAGATTCCCATAAATTCCTCAAAATATTTTCGATTTCCGAGGTACTCATGTTTCGGAGCTTATTTTGAATACATAACCTGGATTATTTTGTAAGATTAATATGTTTTCATATGAGTTGACACTTCTAAATTATATTTTAATAGCAAAAATATTAATTTTTAACAAAAAAAAAAGTGATTTATCATAAGGGGACGACACACTGTGTGATGGTGGAATTTTTGTGCCAAAGAATTTGTGTGGTAGATTATTAACTTCACTTATAACTGAGAAGATTATTTATTTTTTAAACTAAATTGTTTTATTTTAATTCTCTAAAGGACAGACAAATTTTTTTTTTAAATATTTTTCGCTTTTGTCTGCACAGAGAAAAAGTCGAACTCACATTCAAAAATAATTTGCTCAGCAAAGTTATGTTGCTGCGGCTTTCAAGGTTTCACTAGAAAATATAAAATGCAGCAAAAGTCAAAACAAACGCGAGCAAAAAAGACAAAGCTTTGTACATTGCATACATTGCGCTCTTTTCCTCCCATTTTACAAAGAAGGAGAAACAAGACAATTTTTTTTTTTGAGGGGAGAGATTTTGGTAAATAAAGAAACACATACATCTACAAACTAGGCTTTGTTGGTGGTTGTATTTTCCCCTAAACTATCGAGGTTTGGTTTGCAGGGTTGTGCGTCTACGTCTTCGTGTAGAAGCAGACTGTTTATGTATTTTAATTCAAAAAAAAAAAAAAAAAAAACCACTATATATATAAAAAAAACAACCCCAGTGGGGTCTATGTGCAACGAAAACTTTTGAATGAATTATAAACGTTACTATACACGCAAATAATACACAACCGACGGAGCAGACTGCGCGACCGACGAAATAAAACAAAGCAGAACAGCAAAAAAAAAATAACAAGATCAAAGAGAAACGTAAAAAAGAGTCAAAAAATTTTTTACCGGAGACTCCCGGTAGAAAATCTTCCATCCCTTTTTTTTTCGAACTTTATTTCTCCCTTGCTCTTGTGTGCGTCTCGGGCTTTGCGTGTTCGTGTAGAAACGGACTTAGTTTTACTTTTGGTATATTTTTCATTATATTTCTCATCGTGTGTGCAAATCGGTGTAAATCTGACTAAAAATGTGGAGCAAATCCGGGGTACTCCGTAGTATTAAAATTACTCCGGAGTAATTTTTTTTTTAAACTTTTGTGGCGTCAAAGAACAAAAAACCTTCAAAAGTGCAAAAATAAATACTGAAAGGGTACTCAATTCTCCACAGGTGGCGACAGTATTGTGATGAACTCCTAAATGAGCAATTTCCCAGGATATAGGTACTTTCCAACAGCCAAACATAATTTAGACGAAGTACCCGACCTTACAGTCGAAGAAGTTAGCGTGGCGGTGAAAAACTCCAAGAAAGGAAAAGCTATTGGTCCAAACGAAATACCCTCTGAGTTCTGGAAGAAGATGGGAGACATTGGGTGTAAATGGCTCAAGATTCTCATCTCCAAACTCATTAGCGGTGACCAAATGCCAAATCAGTGGAGAGAAAGTTTCCTTCTCCCAATCTACAAAGGAATGGGGGACACACGAAACTGTGATAACTACCGATCGATTAAGTTGATGTCACACACCATGAAGATCGTTGAGCGGATTTTGGACGGCCGACTGCGAAAAATAATACGGCTGTCTGATGACCAGTGCGGGTTTGTCTCGGGTAAATCAACCACAGATGCCATACAGAGTTTAAGAATCCGAATGGAAAAACACCGTGATTCCTCAAGGGATTTGCATATTGTGCTGGTTGATTTCGAAAAGGCATTCGATAGACAACCACGAGATCTGATATGGGTGTCCCTGAGACAGCGAGGGGTTCCGGAAGTCTACGTGCGGATGATCAAACACATGTACGAGGAAGTAAAAACGAAGGTAAAATGCCCCGCAGGAGTCACCGAAGAGTTCCCAATCAAAGTCGGTGTGCACCAGGGAAGCGTCCTGAGTCCTTTGCTCTTTATTACAGTCCTTGACTTTCAGCTTGAAGGAAAAGTGAATCAGTTATTCTTTGCTGATGATGGAGCCATCATAAGTGAAGATCCAACATCCTTGCAACGAGCACTGGATGTGTGGGTGGATGTTCTGGAATTAAGTGGGTATCGGATAAGCGCGAAAAAGACAGAATATCTCTGCTGTCCATTTTCTGACCCAGACGGCCCTATTCCGGACATTTACCTGAATGGAACAATACTTCCCAAGTGCGAAAAGTTCAAATATCTTGGATCTATGATCAACAACCAAGCTTCTTGTGATGACGACATCAACCACCGAATAAGTGTAGGGTGGATGAAGTGGCGCGAAAACTCTGCCATCTTCTCTGACCGAAAAATGCCCCCTAAGCTGAAAGGAAGGCTCTATACTGCAGTTGTTCGCCCAGCACTTACATACGGTTCACAATGTTGGACAATGTACAGAACGTATGAGAGTAAACTGACAGCAGCCGAGATGAAGATGCTTCGTATGACAGCAGGAGTAACAAAGCTTGACCGAATCAGAAGCAAGAAAATCCGAGGAAGCCTTCACGTCAAAAACACCATCTTGGATAAAATACAGCATGACCGTTTAAGCTGGTACTGTCATGTACAAAGACGAAACCCTGAGAACCCAGTTCAAAAGGCGATCGCTAACGACGTTCCAACGCAATCGCGAAGAAGAGGCAGGCCTAAGAACTCATGGAGAAGACAAATGCAACGACAACTGCATTCAGTTGTCATAGAACAATTCAAAATCGAGAAGCCTGCCGACGTTTCCTGAGGTCAACCCGGCGAACCCCACATGCGGAGCCGTAGTGTGAAGCAGTGGGAGAGTTGTGACCCCATCCGAGATCATGACTATCGTCGATAATGGAGAAGAAGAAGAAGAAGAAGAAGAAAGGGTACTCTCATTGGAGTGAAAGAAAACGGCATAAAAAAAAACCGACGCGAAAAATTAATTAAAATAATTTTTAGTTGAAAAAATGAATAATTCGAATTTATTGAAGAAATCTAATAGGATTGTATTAGGGGTTTGAGAGTTGTATAAAAGGGTCTGTGAAACCAAAACACAGCATAGAATGCAAATATCCGAAAAGTCTGCGAAATTTTTTGAAAAACCTAATAGTTTCGTCAAAAAAATGAAGAAAAAATTACATTTCATATTTTAAAGTTGAATAACTTCGAAATTAATATTAGCTTTTTTGTAGAGCGTTCAATTTTATACAAGAAAATAATTTAATCTAGCCTTTTTGATGAACCATTAAAAAGTTATACAATTTCAAACTCAAAATCTGCCTTTTTTTCCTAGGCAAAAAGTGCAGTACTTTTCTGGGAATATTTCCAGATTTTCTGGCATTTTTTCCAAAAAAATTTTTGGTGCTTTTCCATTTCATAAGATGGAAAAAAAGCCAGACAAACAAAATTGGAAAAAAAGCCAGGGGCCCTATTTTGTAAAATGATTATCGTTGAAACTACTTCGCTTTCGTTGAAATGCGACTACGTATTAAGATAATCATTTAACTTCAACAATACTCGTTAATCTTTACGACTGCCATTTCGTCGCCCTAGTATTGGAGTGCCCTATACGCCAAATTTCATTTTTTGAACTAGGTATGCAGTCGTACGTTTTCGAAGTTGCTCTTTTCAAATCTGCTATCCGTTTTTTTTCTATCTTTTTTCGTTGCCGAGATATTCACTATTGTTTTGACAAAAACAAAACATTTTGGCATTTACGTCAAATTTTTCATGCAATCCAAGAAAATTTTGAGAATTGTTTTGACGTACGTTATGTTTTTTTTTGACGTACGTGTATATGAATAAAAGAAACTTCTGATTTTCATGGCGTATACGGCAAACTCATTTTGGACAAAAATTTAAATATTTTGAAAACTAAACGAATTGCAGATGTCCAATAGCAGCATGTACACATATAAAAGACACATTTTAATTATATATCATACTAAAATATCAAAAAATACCAGCTGTTAGTTCTTTCGCAATTATCTTCCGAACATTTAAATGCGATTTCCCAAAAATGTAAAAATGGCGTATACGACACTTACTAGGGCGACGATTTACCTATCGTTTAACTTTCGTTTTCGTTTAGCTGTCATAACTATTATTGCGTTTGCAACGTTTGTCGCCCTACCTCCTCTAATAAGCTATGGGGGATTTAGGCTTCCCCAAGCCGAATGAAGTTGATGGCTGGATAGAGCCTTTCTTTAAGGAAGAGTATGGAAATAAAAACAACAGCCAGAGTAAACGGCTATGCTTCGAGTTCGAGTAATTTTTATTGAACAAAACTTAGCCTATTTGAAATATTTTCTTACACACTAAGAACTTAAATCTATTCATACATTCACTCAAACATACAGCACATAATGTTTAATGTTCAAATTGAACTCAGACATTCGGCAGCATACTTGCCATATCATCAAATTAATAGCCAATATGCATACCCCTTATTAGATGTAAACAAAATATATCCAATGCACTATACAGAATATAGTGCATTGAACCTTTTTAGGTAGATACACTGACCAGAGTAGAAGTAATCTGAAACGTCAGCGCGTGCAAGATTGGGCTTTTAAGCAGTCTGTCTTTGTCTTTTCTATCATAACTTTTTATTAAAGAAGTACAAGAAAAAACCAACCAATCAAATCAATTCTGAGGAAAACAAAAGCATACATGAAAACAAACGCCACTTTCCTTAAAATTGAAATGTCAAAAGTGTTTTTTTTTTCGACAATGACGTTTGGCTTAAAAGCTTTTCAGCCAAACGTCAAAAATAAAAAAAAAAAAAAAAAGAAAAAAAACTTTTGACACTTCAACTCTGAGGAAAAGTGGCATGTATTATGCGTGTATGCATTTGTTTTCCTCAGAATTGATTTGATTGGTTGGTTCTTTCTTGTACTTCTTTAATAAAGGAAAAAGACAAAGACAGATTGCTTAAAAGCCCAATACTACGGGGTGCATTACGTTGACCATTAATGAAATGCGAGTGCACCCTTCAAGCAAACAAGTCCGACCTCGGTCCGAATCCGCTCCGCCTGAGGCGGAGTTGAGCCTGACTTTGGCTCAGAAACTGGTCCGAAGGCGGCTCAAATTAGTATGGAAATTATAATCACCGCGAAGTCGATTGCATATGTATTGGTGTGGTGAAAATCTCCATTCCGCGAAAACGGAGCCGAAGTCGGACCCGAGTCGGAGCAGCGAAAACCTACCAGAAAGAGGAACAAAAAAGGGATGATGTTTCGCATTTGCGACCAAAAAAAGAACCAGATTTTTTTTTTTCACTGAAACTGTTTTATTTTGTTTTTCTTTTCTTTATTTTATTTTCACAAGCACAATTTTTATAATTATTTTCTGGTGAAGGCCAGTGGCAGGAGAACTCGATGTAATTCGACAAATTGTGGATGTTGAATGTATGTGGGTGCTGGTGGCGTCAGTCTGCCGAAGAAGAAGATTTCCTAAGAAAAACACAAAATGATTAGTTTATTATTTAAAAAATCACTGCGCGAGCACACTCGCCCATATTTTATCGATGAATTCTTTTTTTGGCTTAAAATGATCCCATATTATATATAGTAATTTAATTTTAAACAAGGCGAGACACGAAACGCCACAAACACTGCAAGAAAAAAAATAAAATGAAGTTGACGCTTTGTATTTCTGTTCCCTTTGTCTTTCCTTCGTCAATTTTCCTTTTCGCACTTTTTCACCACGATTCTCGTTCGACTTTTGTGTTCATACACAAAAAGTTGTAAGTGTGTGAGTGCAAGCCTGATTTTCGGGGTCTGAGGTCGGAGTTTCTTTGTTGAACTCAGTTTTCTTGCTTGAAGGGCATTTGAGAAATATATTTACTATTATAAAGTGAAGTGTTAGAGTCAATGACCAAAGTGTATTGTTTCCCTTTAAGCAAACAAGTAAGACCTCGGTCCGAAACCGCTCCGCCTCAGGCTGTTTCCGACTTCGGCTCAGAAACAGGTCCGAAGACCGCTCAAATTAGTATGGAAATTATAATCACCGCGGAGCCGATTTTAAATGTATTGGTTTTTTCACCACGATTTCTCCTTCGACTTTGTGTTCATACACAAAAAGTTGCAAGTGTGTGAGTGCAACCCCGTTTTTCTCAGTCGGAGGTCGGAGTGTCTTTTCTGAACTCCGTTTTCTTGCTTGAAGGGTTATGTCGCAGTGATCTTCTGCGCCAATGACTGGAATGGATTATTAATAATTATGTGATCGCGAGTGTGATCCCTTCACACCACCCTTCCCGGGGGAAAAAGGAGAAATCATGACATGTCTTGATTTCTTCTTTTACGCCTCACTTGTATAATAGGGATTTTGAGAAATATTTATGTTTTTCTTTAGGTATTTATATATTTTTTTTCCTTTATTATGTGTATGCTGATAGTATGTTTGACTGTATGTTTATAATGTAATAGGTATATATATTTTTTTTATTCATTTTATAATTAGTTTTAACGACTTTTTAGCAAGTTAGGTATTCTTTTATATGAAGTGACTTATTTAATATATTTTTCTTCTTACAAATATCACTTATTATCAATGCTTTACTTCTTATGTTATATTAGGTTACAAATATTACTTATTATGCTTTGCTTCTTATATTAGGTTACAAATATTACTTATTATCTATGCGCGCTATTAAAATTAAATGAAATGGTACCTAACTTTGTACGTACATACATATTTATGTAATTTATTTTTCGGAAGTACTTCCTTCCCCTTTTTTTTATTTTGATTTCGCTTTTATCATAAATCATATTAAAGTTAAATATATGTAAAATGGTTTTAGTCTATTCTTGTGTACTGTCATTCTATTATTATTGTATTTGATATCACAATTTACACCGTTTTGAGACAAAAATTCATATGGTCCTATATACAGGGTGTCCGGTAGAAAATGGATAAGCCTGAAATGGTTGATAGGTGCACTTTTTACTGTTCTGAAACCGAATAGAAAAAGTTTCTTTCGCAACCAGTTTAGAAAATATTAGCTTTTTTTCGTTCAGTGTACTTTAAATTTCATCATCTTACGTTTTCTTTAACCACAACCACGAATGAATGAATTTTATAAATTTCTTATTTTTATAATTTTCTACAACAATTGGCTCACTACATAAGAAGTTAACAAATTTTAAAACTGTTGCATCTTTTCTTTAAACAAATTTTGAAATTTGTTTTTCGATGCAAAATGTGAAAAAAAAAATTTTATGAAAATTTTCAAACACCTGTGGTATAAAAAAAATCCATAGGAACGTAGGTGGCCAACTTTTTTTAAAAATATGCGCGTCCAAAGGGGTTTTTATCAAATCTAGAGTTACTAGGAAGTTATTGTTACCAAAGTGCAAAAAAAGCCTATTAATTTAATAAATTATTTTAACTGTAAGATCTTAAGTTTTTCACATTGCTGCCACAAATGCATGGATTCCATCAGTTTTTTAATCAGTCATGTTTTACAATAATTCTTCTTACACATAACTATTAAAAAAGCGTTATAACCGTTGAACAATGGCTATAAAAAAAAATAATTTAACTTTTTTTATTGCAAAGTAGAAAAAAAATATTTGTTTGCTCAGTTAAAGCATGGGAATGCAATAATGCATCCGGACAGCTTGTTTTGAGTTTTGACTTCTCAATGATCTCGTTTTAAAGAAAAATTGAGATTTTCAGTCCCGTTGGCCCAATGCAACCTCACCAAAAATGTTGCAATGTTTTCGAATTTGTGTTCAATTCCCAATCTTATTGGGCTACGAAAAACGTCCAATATTAGATGCAATTTAATTTTCAGTTAATATTGTCAGCCACTTCTTATTTTATCTTTTAAACTGGTTATTAGCAAATTAGAAAACAAATATTTTTTTCTACTTTGCAATAAAAAAAGTTAAATTATTTTTTTTTTATAGCCATTGTTCAACGGTTATAACGCTTTAAATAAAAAAAAAATGGAGGCTTCCAAAAATATAACAAAAATATTTTTATGCATTATTCGACCATACGAACAGCCTACACTATGTTATTTCTCGGGTGTATTTTTTTTTTTTTATTTTGTAGCACAGTGTTATTTTTCGGAAGTACTTCCTTCCCCTTTTTTTTTATTTTGATTTCGCTTTTATCATAAATCATATTAAAGTTAAATATATGTAAAATGGTTTTAGTCTATTCTTGTGTACTGTCATTCTATTATTATTGTATTTGATATCACAATTTACACCGTTTTGAGACAAAAATTCATATGGTCCTATATACAGGGTGTCCGGTAGAAAATGGATAAGCCTGAAATGGTTGATAGGTGCACTTTTTACTGTTCTGAAACCGAATAGAAAAAGTTTCTTTCGCAACCAGTTTAGAAAATATTAGTTTTTTTTTCGTTCAGTGTACTTTAAATTTCATCATCTTACGTTTTCTTTAACCACAACCACGAATGAATGAATTTTATAAATTTCTTATTTTTATAATTTTCTACAACAATTGGCTCACTACATAAGAAGTTAACAAATTTTAAAACTGTTGCATCTTTTCTTTAAACAAATTTTGAAATTTGTTTTTCGATGCAAAATGTGAAAAAAAAATTTTTATGAAAATTTTCAAACACCTGTGCACTGTGGGTCACCTCCCATACAAAGTGCGGTCAAAAATATAATGACCATTTTTTTTTTAATGAAACACCTGTATTATCATTTTATATGATTTATTATTGCAAAAAAATGCATCAAGTCAGTTTTTTTAAATTTTGGTTATTTTCAAGAAAAATAAAAAAAGGTAAAAAAAATTTTTTTTTTGAAAATATAAAAAAAATGGTTAATGCCGGAAATGGACCTGCCTGTCAGTCGAGCACTTTACCCTTACCCTCTAGTTCAGTCTTTTATAAAAATAATAGTGCCAAAAAGGAATTTTTTTAGTTTTACGTTGTAATTTTTTTTTCTCCGTGTATCGTCATTCAAACTCGTATTACTCGAAAAGGGGAAAAAAGGGGAAAAAACGGCGCTATCATTTCGAAAGGTAGGATGGTATTCTTCATTTGAGAACTAAAATTGTAGAGGGCACTCGAAGGCAAACCAACTAAATCTCTAATTTAATGAAAATTGAGCTAAATAAAAATGGTTAAAATTGCTTCGCTAACGAGCCCCATTACAATTAGCCTTAATGTTATTTAACAATATAATTTATGTTTTTAGAAAGTATTAACCTTCTCTTTTAATATCCATAACAATTTAATACTGTTCACAATTTTTAACACCCGCTATCACTATCGCAAGTTCACACCTTATAACTGCAGCGATTAAAAAACTGTACCTTTTTTTATATACCGACTTTGAATGGCTATTAAGAAATGAAAAAAAGGGCAACCGTCAAATTTTTTTTGGTTTTGGTTCGATGGGAGATTGAAGAACGTTGTTTAATCATTGGATTTTAAAAAATTGACATTTACTTCTTTTATTTTTGACCTATGGCGGGACCCACTGTGCTGTGGTATAAAAAAAAATCCATAGGAACGTAGGTGGCCAACTTTTTTTAAAAATATGCGCGTCCAAAGGGGTTTTTATCAAATCTAGAGTTACTAGGAAGTTATTGTTACCAAAGTGCAAAAAAAGCCTATTAATTTAATAAATTATTTTAACTGTAAGATCTTAAGTTTTTCACATTGCTGCCACAAATGCATGGATTCCATCAGTTTTTTAATCAGTCATGTTTTACAATAATTCTTCTTACACATAACTATTAAAAAAGCGTTATAACCGTTGAACAATGGCTATAAAAAAAAATAATTTAACTTTTTTTATTGCAAAGTAGAAAAAAAATATTTGTTTGCTCAGTTAAAGCATGGGAATGCAATAATGCATCGGGACAGCTTGTTTTGAGTTTTGACTTCTTAATGATCTCGTTTTAAAGAAAAATTGAGATTTTCAGTCCCGTTGGCCCAATGCAATCTCACCAAAAATGTTGCAATGTTTTCGAATTTGTGTTCAATTCCCAATCTTATTGGGCTACGAAAAACGTCCAATATTAGATGCAATTTAATTTTCAGTTAATATTGTCAGCCACTTCTTATTTTATCTTTTAAACTGGTTATTAGCAAATTAGAAAACAAATATTTTTTTCTACTTTGCATTAAAAAAAAAGTTAAATTATTTTTTTTTATAGCCATTATTCAACGGTTATAACGCTTTTTTAATAGTTATGTGTAAGAAGAATTATTGTAAAACATGACTGATTAAAAAACTGATGGAATCCATGCATTTGTGGCAGCAATGTGAAAAACTTAAGATCTTACAGTTAAAATAATTTATTAAATTAATAGGCTTTTTTTGCACTTTGGTAACAATAACTTCCTAGTAACTCTAGATTTGATAAAAACTTTTACCATTCTGCAATCCCCTATGGATTTTTTTTATACCACAGGTGTTTGAAAATTTTCATAAAATTTTTTTTTCACATTTTGCATCGAAAAACAAATTTCAAAATTTTTTTAAAGAAAAGATGCAACAGTTTTAAAATTTTTTAACTTCTTATGTAGTGAGCCAATTGTTGTAGAAAATTATAAAAATAAGAAATTTATAAAATTCATTCATTCGTCGTTGTGGTTAAAGAAAACGTAAGATGATGAAATTTTAAGTACACTGAACGAAAAAAAGCTAATACTTTCTAAACTGGTTGCGATAGAAACTTTTTCTATTGGGTTTCAGAACAGTAAAAAGTGCACCTGTCAACCATTTCAGGCTTATCCATTTTCTACCGGACACCCTGTATATTGGATCTAATTTCTTTCTAGCCTCATTTCTTAGTAAAACCAAACTTCTTTTTTCAAAACTACTACTCTTCGTTTGTTCCTCTTTATCATATTTATCTTTTATAACATTTTTCTTCTTAATAAGCGTTTCCCGAGCGTCTTTATGGGCAACTTGTAATTTATGTTTGAGGTCAATTACGTAGTCGTCATAGTTGTACACCGGTTCCATTTGTTTTGTCAGGTTTTTTGGCAAGCTACACTGCTTTCCGAATATTAATTCAAACGGCGTGTAACCCGTTTCTGAGTGTACAAATGTGTTATAACAGAAAACGTAATATGGCAACCAACTGCTCCAGTCCATAGCCGTATTTAGGGGGGGGGGTGTTTTTAGGTGTTTAACCCCCCCCGAAATTTTTTTTTCAGAAAATCAAAAGATACCTATAAACATATACAAGTCTAATATGTGCAGCACTAAATGATTTGTTTTTGTATTTTAGTGATTTGATTACCTATATGAAAATCTCCCTTAAAATCACTACCAATTTTGCATCGTTGCAGAAGCTGTCGATGAAGTTTGTATAAAGGAAAACAAAAATTGTTTGGTCCATTACAAAGAGTTTTTATCTCTTTGACCATTTCCTAAACCACTATGTTAACACCTTAAAATGCTCTTTTAAGAACCCTTTAAATACCACAAGTACTTTTGCAGGGTTTTTGGTGCCGAACTCGAATCCAAAGACGGACTTATTCGATCACATCTTGTTTTTGAAATATTACCCTTAAATCTATTTAAATCTTTCAGACATCTTTTCTACTGTCCGAGATATCTTCAGTTGCTTATTACCCACTTTTGTTCTATGTCAACCTTAAATCCAGTATGTAAGCGAAAGTAAATGTATCGATTTATTCAGAGACTGTAGTACCTACCAACGCTAGGAAATAACCTCGAAAACTGGTAAAAAGCGGGATTTTCGATTTTCTAACGGGAATATCTCATAAACGCGATGCGATAGAATTTTTCTGAGTTCGGATTCGAGCTCAGCACATAAAACCTTTAGAAAAGTATATCTTGGTTTCTGTAACAAAAACCTTGTTGGCCATACTCAAAATAAAAAAAATGCGATTATACTTTAGCAATGGAAGAAAAACTTGTTTTTATTTCTAAAAATTATAAGAGAAAGTAACGGGACATTTTGGTCTTCTCAATATTCTTGTTTTTTAATCCCCTTTAACAAAAAAAAATAGTAGGGTGTCACTGCAATACTCGGTTTTATATAAATAGCATTTTTATATGGTGCGATTATACTTTTTCAAAGCACTGTATTTACAACATTTCGTTATTCTTTTGTTTCAAATTATAAAATTAAACAATTTCAGTTTGTTGTTAAATTTTGAAGTGAAGTATAACACTGGTCAACAAAATTAAACTTCTTTTTTGTTACAGTAACCAGGGTATACTCTTCTATAGGTTTTTTGTGTGCTGAGCTCGAAACCGAAGTCAGAAAAATTCGATCACATCACGTTTTTGAGATATTCCCGTTAGAAAATCGAAAATGCCGCTTTTTACCAGTTTTCAGGGTTATTTTTTAGCGTTTACTTATTTTTTTTAAATTGAATTTGTAACAGTTTCTAACGGGAATATCTCCAAAACGTGATGTGATAGAATTTTTCTGACTTCGGATTCGAGCTCAGCCTATAGAAAAGTATACCCTGGTTTCCGTAACAAAAACCTTGTTGACCAGTGTAATTAGCTCATGTCAAACAACTTGGATTATTTAAAATTTTGGTTTTTAAGTATTGCTAATTTCATTTAGAACTCAATAGATAGAATGTACCTGTCAATTTTCTGCTACAAAATTTCATTGCAAGAAAAAGTCCATTTTTCAATGTTTTATATATTAAATTGTACGAAATAATTTTTTTTTATAAAGCCTAAGAATGGTTAAAATTTGTTTCTTAAAAAAAATGTTCTTGCTCACTAACGCTCGCAATTTATATCAACCAACTTATCATTCTTTGTACCTACAAAACTAGAGATGCCGCTGAATATTCGGCCATTTTTAAATTCGTTTACCGTAAGCAGGGCTTTTTTAAACTTTTAACTACGAATTTCTCTCCTAAAAAATACTTAAAAAGGATATTGGCAAATTTTTCGCTTCTACACAGTTCAAATGACTATTTGATTTAGCGGGATTTAGAATCGACTGCAGTTACATATAGTTGATACAAAGTATTGTGATTTCTAAAAATTTGTTTGGTCTGAGCTAACCCCCCCCCCCCCCCCCCCGAAATGAAATCCTAGCTACGGCTATGCTCCAGTCTGTGTGTTTTTCTGAGACATAACTTCTGAGATACGCGCCTAAAACCTTATGTGAATTTTCTAAAGCTCCTATACTCTCATGATGGTACGCAGTAGATTGTAATTGTTCTATTTTCAAAAGCTTACAGATACCCTTGAAAACCTGGTTTATAAATTCGGTTCCCAGATCAGATGCTATTGTATGTGGTACTCCGTATCCTTAGAGGATATAATATATGGAGTGCTTGTGCTGTTATTTCCGTGAAAATTTTATAGTTTCACATCTAGTTTCTTCAAGTTTTTCGATGAGTGCATGCCTCCATTTTATTTTCATTTGATGGCTGTCATCAACAAGCGTGTTTATTTACAGCTGCGGAACCGGACTCGCACTGAAAAACGAAGGCAGCGACCCCTATCCATGCATATGGCGTTACAATGTATTAGGTATAGGAACAAGCACTCCATATATTATATCCTCTAAGTCCGTATCTTAGGTTAGGTTAGGTAGAAATGGCTGTCAGGAAAACAACTGACACACTTAGACCATTTATTGGTCCGTTGTGATACCATGATTTTGTGAGGAAATTCCTCACTAATTAAACCAGTTGGAGCTTTTAATAAAGCGGTGAAGGTTGAAGATGTCAGTATTGATTAGTTCACTGGTATCTTCTAAGAAATATTTTTCCAGGTATTTTTTACGTCTACTGGAAAGGGCAGGACATGAGCAGAGAAGATGTTGGATTGTTTCTTCTTCTTCCTCATCAAGGCAACTTCTACAGAAGTCGTTAGAGATTACGCCAAGTCTTATGGCGTGTCTACCTATGAGACAGTGTCCTGTTAAGACACCTATTACAGAGCTGATATGCAATCTGCTTAGAGACAATAAATTTTTTGAACGTTTTGGATCTAGCCTAGGCCAGATCTGCTTGGTCGTTTGGCAAGTTATAATGTTTGACCATCGTATGTTTGTTGCCTCTATAGCTTCTTGCTTCAGCATGAGTTTGCACGTTGCGATTGGTATACCAATATTTGCCTTATTGGGTAAAATTGGTATTAGAGTTCCATTTCTGGCGAGTTCGTCTGCTTCACAGTTTCCCAGAATATCTCTGTGACCCGGCACCCAGAAAAGGTGAATGTTAAACTGTTCTGACATCTCCATGAGAGATGATCGACAGTCGCGGGCAGTAACGGAGTTTGTGGAAACCGAAGCTAACGATTTAAGGGCGGCCTGGCTATCAGAGAAGATGCGGATATCCGATGTAGATATCACGTTTTCTTTGAGCCAAGTCAGTACTTCTTTAATCGCCATTATTTCCGCTTGGAACACGCTGCAGTGATTAGGGAGACGGAAGGAGAGACTAACATTAAGTCTATCGGAGTAAACCCCGCCACCCACTCCGTCATTGGTTTTAGAACCATCTGTGTAGAAATGAATTGAATCATCTCTTAGAAACTCGGCATTGTCCCATTCTGATCTATTTGGGATGGTGACTTCATAATTATTGCCGAAAACCAATTGTGGGGTGGTGTAGTCGGAGTGACTGTGGATTGATCCGAATGAATTCAGAATATTTGTGTGGCCAATAGAGTTATTGGTCCATTGAGATATGGCTTGGAGTCGAATAGCAGTGCTCGCGGCCACCTGCTTACTGAATATATCTATGGGTGGAAGATTGAGTAATATATCAAGAGCGGCGGAAGGTGTCGAACGGAGAGCTCCGCTGATGCACATGCAGGCTGAACGTTGGACTTTGCTTAACTTGTCTCGATATGTTACTTTTTCCAGAGCAGTCCACCAAACTGCTACCCCGTAAGTGAGAATAGGTCTGATGACTGCAGTGTATAGCCAATGAGTTATTTTAGGAGATAGTCCCCATTTATTCCCTATAGCTTTTTTGCAAGAAAAGAGTGCCACTGTGGCTTTTCTTATTCTTTCTTGTATGTTGGTTTTCCAGTTTAATTTGCTATCCAAAATAAGACCCAGGTATTTGGCTTCGCTGGCAAAACTAAGTGGAACACCATTAATAGAGGGGGGGTCTAGTTGTGGAATTTTATATTTCTTTGTAAAGAGGACAAGTTCTGTTTTTTGAGGATTTACCCCCAATCCACAGTTTGTTGCCCATTTTAGTAGCTTATTTAGAGCAGTTTGCATTAGTTCTATTATAGTATGGAGATGTTTTCCTGATATGGCAATGGCGACGTCGTCAGCGTATGCAATCACTTTGAATCCATCTACTTCTAGACCGACTAGTAGTTCATTAACCACTAAGTTCCACAGGAGTGGGGAGAGTACCCCTCCTTGTGGTGTACCTCTACTAACAGATCTTCTTGCTGAGAAATCTCCTAGAGTTGAGTTAATAATTCTGCTTTTCAGCATAAGGTCTATTAGCTCGCTCAGTGAGCTATCTACTTTAAGGTTCTTCAGTGCATTTGTGATTGCTATGTTGCTGACGTTGTTGAACGCGCCTTCAATATCAAGAAATGCAACTAAGGTGAACTCTTTATGATGGAGGGAATATTCAATAGTGCGCACTACAGTATGTAGTGCTGTTTCAACCGATTTCCCTTTACAATAAGCGTGTTGTGCTGTAGATATAAGATTGGGATCTATGACATTACGCAAGTGGATATCAATCATTCGTTCTAAGGTTTTAAGAAGGAATGATGATAGGCTGATAGGTCGGAGGTCTTTCGGATTGACATGAGAGAATTTGCCTGCTTTGGGTATGAATACAACTTTAACTTCTCTCCATAGGGCAGGGATGTGTTTCAATTTTACACATCCATTCAGAATTATCTCTAAGATGGGAATTAGAATATCTGATGCCATTTGAAGTTCGGCTGGTATTATACCATCCGGTCCAGCGGATTTGTATGGTTTGAAGGCGTTGATGGCCCACTTTAGCTTCTCTCTTGTAATCAGACCAAGATTGTTTTTTGAATTTGTGTCTGGCCCTGATGGGTCGACTCTGTTTATAATGTTTGAGCTACTTGGAAAATGAGTATCTAGTAGCAAATTGAGTGATTCTTCACAGGAGTGGGTCCAGGCCCCGTTATTTGTTTTCAAGGCACTGGGCATTAAAGGGTTTGTTGAGAGAATTTTTCTTAATCTAGAGGCTTCTGAAGAGTCTTCTATTTTTTCACAGAAATTTCTCCAAGAAGATGTTTTACATTTTCTTAGCTGTTTTTTGTAGACTTTCAGGGATTCTTTGTATAGGTCCCAGTCTGAAACATCTCTAGTGGATTTGGCGAGATTGAAGAGTTTTCTACAAGCTTTTCTGTGCGGTTCTAGCCCTGAGTTCCACCAGTGTGGCTTCTGCTTTCCTCTTACTTGTATGAGTGGGCAGGAGTTATTCATTGAAAGGTTAAGGGCAGAAGTGAGATCATTGACTTTGTTGTCGAGATCGATTGTATTTGAGGGATAACTTAGAAGTTCAGGTTTAAGTAAGCTTGTCAGAGTTTCCCTGTATTTTTGCCAGTTAGTTTTGCGATAGTTTCGGAATGCTAACTGTTTAGTAGTCACATCGTTAAGACTAAATTGGATGTATCTATGATCAGAGAACGAGTGTTCTTCAGATACTTTCCAATTTAAGATCCTTTGATGAATCGAATCGGAGACAAGAGTAATGTCTAGTACTTCTTGTCGGTTTCTGGTAACGAATGTTGGTTCATTGCCAGTATTACTTACTATCAGGTTAGTACTCAAAATAAAATCAAAAAGTGACTCACCTCTATCATTTATGTCGGTACTTCCCCAGACCGTGTGATGGGCGTTTGCATCGCAACCAATTATGAGGCAGATCTTTTGCCTTTCAGCATCGGCTACAAGTCTCCGTAGTTTTTCGCCAGGGAGAGGGCCGAGTTGGTCATGGCCGAGATATGCCGACGCAATCCAGAGTGTTCCTTGGTCAGTTTGCAGTCTGACCGCGGTTACATCTCGATCGCTGTAATTAGGGAGTAAATATACATTAGCATTACTTCTTGCTAATATGCATGATCTGGGGTCACCTTTGTCCGATGCATATAGCAAGTTGTACCCAGGAGTCCTGAGTCCCTGAACCATGGACTTGCAGATCCATGGTTCCTGGACCAGCACCACGTCTTCCCCATTCTTGTGGATTCGGAGAAGAAGGGAGGCCGAAGCCTGCTTGGAGTGGTGAAGGTTAATCTGAACTAACTGGAGCATGAATGCTACTGTTAGTCAGATCAGCCCCCACCACCGTAAGGTCGAGGTCTTCGGATTCTGACTCAGAAGATGAACGTAGGAGTTCATCTTCACTGAGTAGAATCTTGTTGAGATATTCCTCTGTTTCCATCTCAACATCGGAGTTATCTGGTATTGGAGCCATTGTGGCTGGCGTTTTAGAGCCCGAGGGGACCTCCTCAGTTGGGGAGATTACCGGCGTATCAACCTCAATTGATGGAGATGGAGGATTGATATTTAAGGCAATATCTTCTTCTAAGGAGGGAACCTCAGGTGCCGGAAGTGATAGAGGTGCAGCTTTTGCACTCTCCTCATCTTTTTTATAGATCTTTAAGGTTGTAGAAGTCCATCCAAACCTTATCTGACTTTGATTCGCGGCTAGGGGAGTCAACGACTCCTTATTGATGACAATTATTGCCGATCTATAAGGGCCCGTTGGCTCCTCCAGCTTTGCGACTTTCCAGTCGTGAGTGGGTAGGGATGCATTTCCAAACTGGATCATTTTGAGCACAGTATCTTTGTAGGCTAGCTCAGCTGGGATACTGATGCGAGCTCTAGGTCTGCAAGGAATGTCTTCCTTTGCCACAACCTCTAGCTTGGCATCAGGCCATAGCCCCTCTAGTCTGCTGATAGCAAGCTTATATAGATCGCATGATCTCTTGTCACCGAATGCGACGAGCTTGAGTCCGTATCTTAGAATAAAACCTACTAGAGCTTTGGCTACCGTGCTTGAATCTTTATTTGATAAATTTCGTCAGTTCATCTTGAATGGTATGTATTTAGCTCCATCTTCAGATTCTTCTAAAGTACCTACTAGGTCTATTAATATCACTGTGATAGTTCGATTTTGCAACAGAAGCGAGACACATCGATTCTAGTTAATTCGAGTATGCTGTGTTGCTGGTTAGTGGAGGGGAGAGGAGCGTGGAAGAGGAAGAGTCGGTAAGGCAGCAAGACTACCATACCGTGACAGGAACATCTGGAAAAGGAAAGAGGAACACCAGGAAAAGGGAAAGAGTGTCTACTCCCGAGAACTTGGCCTGCTTGCTGTGCGCAGCGTCAGCTCGTCGGATGTGGGGGGGATCTTGTTCCCGGAAGTAAACTTCACCAGCAGCCAAAAACATAAATCAGGCCGATAACCAACAACTAAACTCAAAATTTGACGCGGACGGACGTTCACCACCCCAAGGGCACTGCCGGTGTTGTTGCAGTGTGGCCTTTTACCCACCCAACCATGAGAATCCTCGGCCATTTTGGATTCTCCCAAATACGTTGTCGTTCCACTGGAAATCAGGTCCTTACCATCGTTGAAACTCGCTACCTTCTGCACCCCTGAAAATTTCTTCAATTAGCCATCGTTTCACTCAGGCGAAACGGAAACAAAACAAAAAAATATTTCTTGTCTTTTCAACATGGGCGTCTCAACTTTTATTCTTTATAAAAATGATTTTTAGAATATTAGAAATGATTTGAAACATTTTTTTTAAATTAACAAAAAAAAATAAATTAACAAAAAAAAAACCAGAAAAAAAACTAAGCAAAACAAAAGAAAAAAAAATGTAACAAAAAAACGATTCCTTTTTGAGGCAATGAACAAAAAAAAACAATCAGGATACCCTTAGTGGTACCAACTCAAATTAAAAAAAAAACGTCCCAGGATTCCCTACCTCTAGAGAGCTCTTTGGAGGTCCTAACCCTAGGAAAATAAAAATTTCAAAATCCGCTTGGACCCCTGTGGAATTATTTTTTTATCACTTACAATGTAAATTTATAATTAATATTTAAGAATTAAAAAAAAATATATTTTTTACTATAATTTTGCTTTGACGCCGGAAAAAAAACAACAGGTTAAATAAGGGACAAACACAAACACTTAATTTTTGAACGATTTGAGCTATTTTTTGTTTTGGGTTTGCTTTCAAAATAACTCACTGCGACCTCGCTTTTAGTATATAAGTAATTTTTCTTTTTGTTGTTTCGTTTTAGGTGCCTTTTGGCGGACCAGCGTTTCAGCCAGCCGGGGTGCTCCCTTGGACGGAACCAGACTGCAGGGGGAATTAGTTTGGACACTTCAGTTCCACTCCCAAATCCTTCGAATTGGATTACTACCGGCACAGTTTTCACCAAAAAGACCGATGATAATTTATTATTTTATTTTTTTTTTAAATGGTGCGGCGGCCCAGTCCTGGTACGTTAATCTGGGACCGCCAAAAATCAACCTAGGAAATTTTACGTCTATTTAAGACCTTTCAATAAAAAAAATAAAAATTCTGTCAAACTCACCACTTTTATTAATTTAGTAAAATATATATTTCCCTGGTTCACCCACAAAAAAATCGAAGCAAATTAATTTCAGAAAAACAGTTTACTGGTATTTAGAGTTCTAATAAAAAAATGGCAAAAAAAAACAAACATATTAATTTAATACACACACTTTGATTTAAATTTCAAATTTTACAACTTTTCACTATTTCTTAATTTAGTTTATTTTCTTACGCAAATAAATTTTAATTCAATTTAACTTGGTTTAATATTTTTATTTAAAAAAAAAAAACTTTGGCAGCTTTAGCTCAACCGAATTGTATCTTCCTTAACTTTCGAATGATACGACCCTTCAAGCAAGAAAACGGAGTCCAGAAAAGACAGTCCGACCTCCGACGGAGAAAAGCGGGGTTGCACTCACACACTTGCAACTTTTTGTGTATGAACACAAAGTGGAAGGAGAAATCGTGGTGAAAAGTGAGAAATGGAAAAAAAAGTGAAACAGACATAGCCAACAAGAGCAAAAGCGTCATTTTGTTATGTTTCGTTGAAGTGTATAGTCGCGTCGTGTCTCGTGTCGTTGTTATTATAATATTAGTATAATTATAAACAATTATATCAAATTATAAACAATATGGAAACAAAAAAAGGTATGTTGTATATATCGCTCAAAGTGTTTGGATTAAATTGATGTGTTTCTGTTTGTGTTGTAGATGTAATCGCTAATGATGAAGAATAAGGCAGAAGGTGAAGCATGCGATTGGACATCTAAAGAAACACCCACGCAACAACAAATAAAATAAAATGAAAAAAATTTATTGTATTTTATATTGTATATATTGTGAAAATTTCGTTTGCCAAAATTAAATAAAAAAAAACAGTTTCAGTGAAAAAAAAAAATAAATCTTGTTCTTTTTTGGTCGCAAATGCGAAACGTCATCCCTTTTTTGTTCCTCTTTCTAGTAGGTTTTCGCTGCTCCGACTCAGGTCCGCCTTCGGCTCCATTTTCTCGGAATGGAGATTTTCACCACACCAATACACATGCAATCGACTTCGCGGTGATTATAATTTCCATACTAATTTGAGCCGCCTTCGGACCAGTTTCTGATCCGAAGTCGGACTCAGCTCCGCCTCAGGCGGAGCGGATGCGGACCGAGGTCGGACCTGTTTGCTTGAAGGGGAGTTCGGCGAGATGTCAAAAGCCCGATCTTACAGCAGGGGAAAAATAAAGGAAAACCACTTTGACATTTGGCGGCGAACCTCCAAAAATTGGTACCGCATGTTAAATCTAACTGGACAAACATCACCCGATTCCCATCTCTCAATATAAACCTTATATACACTCTTGTAAGTATTGGTGAGCATTTCTAAATCCCCCCTGTCTATCTTCGAATTCGAACTTAATTATATAGGGCACGTTCAGAAAAAGGGAAATTACTTTGTTGCAACCATCCACCAATAGATGGCCATTGTAAGGTTAAGGGTGTGATTATATTGGCTTATTGGAGGTTTAAGTTTGGTTTGTGCGTAAAACTACAATTATAACGCGTAACATGAACATCGACAAAAAGTACGTATTGAACAAATAAAAAACAAAAATCGACACGTGTAAACGTTAATTATTGTATGGTTTCCATGTCAAAACTCATAAAAAAACATTAAAGTGGGTTTACATTGCATTGCCTGCAAACAAAATTACTAACATACATTTACTTCTGTAAGAAGTATAATGTACCACACGAGGATAATAAATCATCTTAATTTTATTTGTTTCTTTAATTTCATCAATAAAAATCTAGATATTTAAATTTTTCTCTTTCTATCATCCATCTCCTTTCCTCAAAATTTCCATACTAATTTGAGCCGCCATCGGACCCGTTTCTGAGCCGCAGTCGGACTCAGCTCCGTCCGAGGCGGAGCGAATTCGGACCGAGGTCGGACTTGTTTGCTTGAAGGGTAGGCACGAATTGGCCCATCCAACTCGACCCTCATGTAACCATATAAAGTACGAAGTCTGAACCATTGTTGATCGGTGTCAGTCCATAGACTACCCTTCAAGCAAACAAGTCCGACCTCGCCTCGGACGGAGCTGAGTCCGAATACGGATCAGAAACTGGTCCGAAGGCGGCTCAAATTAGTATGGAAATTATAATCACCGCGAAGTCGATTGCATATGTATTGGTGTGGTGAAAACCTCCATTCCGAGAAAACGGAGCCGAAGTCGGACCCGAGGCGGATCAGCGAAAACCTACCAGAAAGAGGAACAAAAAAGGGATGACGTTTCGCATTTGCGACCAAAAAAGAACAAGATTTATTTTTTTTTTCACTGAAACTGTTTTTTTTTTATTTAATTTTGGCAAACAATTTAAAATACAATACATTTTTTTCATTTTATTTTATTTGTTGTTGCTGCTGTTGTTGGTGTTTCTTTAGATGCCCAATCGCATGTTTCACCTTCTGCCTTTTTCTTCATCATTAGAGATTACATCTACAACACAAACAGAAACACATCACTTTAATCCAAACACTTTGAGCGATATATACAACATACCTTTTTTTGTTTCCATATTGTTAATAGTTTGATATAATTGTTTATAATTATACTTATATTTTATTAACAACGACACGAGACACGACGAGACCAAACACTTCAACAAAAAATAACAAAATGACGCTTTGGCTCTTGTTGGCCTTGTCTTTCTTTTCCTTTTCTCATTTTTCATCACGATTCTCGTTCGAATTTGTGTTCATACACAAAAAGTTGCAAGTGTGTGAGTGCAAGCCCGATTTTCGCGGTCTGAGGTCGGAGTTTCTTTGTTGAACTCAGTTTTCTTGCTTGAAGGGTTGTTGGCTATGTCTGCCTACTTTTTTTCCTTTTCTCAGTTTTCACCACGATTCTCTTAGACTTTGTGTTCATACACAAAAAGTTGCAAGTGTGTGAGTGCAACCCCGCTTTTCTCGGTTGGAGGTCGGACTATCTTTTCTGGACTCCGTTTTCTTGCTTGAAGGGTATAATTTATTAAACATCAAATTGGAAAATGGCAAATTCAACATGGCAGGTAGGTAATAAAAAATTCTTATTTTGTTTATTTTTTCGTTACATATTATTATTTATACAACTAATATTAATTACTTTGTCTTTTTCAGGTTCTAAGTTATGCTTCCAGCTGGAGTTTTCATGGATGGATGTCGTCACAAGTGGATAAGTTTGTTTTTCATTTCCTTCTTAGGAATTGTTTACGTTGTTTTTTTTTTTTTTCTAATCTTTCTTTTTCATTCTAGGTCTATGGGGCAGTTCAACAGGCGTCCGCAACAGCTGAATTCAGTGGTGGCAACCGTTTTGAAAGTTTGGCTCAAGTTTTCGAGATATTTCGAAAATAAAATCTTAGGTCGGGACTATTAAAATACTGATAATTTCGAATAATTAAGTTTTTTTAAGCAGTTTTTAGTTTAGAGAAAAGCTATTCCTGTATATAGCTATATGTTTAACACTATTCCAACCTAGATTGTGATGTTTCGGTCGCTTACAAACATTTTATAAACAAAAACTTCACTTTTTCATGTTTTTTTTTATTTTGTTGACTTTCAAAGCCTTTAATATGGAGGCAATTTGAGTTTAACATTGATTCGGGATATTTTATATTATTTAAATAGCATATCTTTCCAAAAATGAATAAAATACTGCAAATCTGAAAAAGTTCACTAGTGAAAATCAGCCTACTAAGCTACGGAATTGTATCAAAACCTGAACTTAAGATTAAATTAAGATAGTTTTTGGATTTTCAGCTTAAGCTTAAGATATATCAGAAAATAAATTAATGAATTAAACAGTTTTTGTAAAAACAAAAAACGTTCTTATATACTTACATCATGTCGGGATAAAAGCAGTCAAAATAACGTTTTTTCCCTTTTATAACTGTAATATTTAAAAAAAAGGAAGCCAAATAAATATGTATATGTTCGGATTCGAGTTCAGCACCCCTTTCACCTTCAGAAAAGTATATTTTGGCTCTTGTGGCAAAAAAAAAAGTTTATTTTTGCTTACCAGTGTTATTTAATACATTTCCGTAGCTTAATAGACTAATTTTCACTAGTGAACTTTTTCAGGTTTGCAGTATTTTATTCATTTTTGGAATGATATGCTATTTAAATAATATAAAATATCCCGAATCAATGTTAAACTCAAATTGCCTCCATATTAAAGGCTTTGAAAGTCAACAAAATAAAAAAAACATGAAAAAGTGAAGTTTTTGTTTATAAAATGTTTGTAAGCGACCTAAACATAACAATCTAGGTTGGAATAGTGTTAAACATATAGCTATATACAGGAATAGCTTTTCTCTAAACTAAAAACTGTTTAAAAAAACTTAATTATTCGAAATTATCCGTATTTTTATAGTCCCGTCTTAAGATTTTATTTTCGAAATTTCTCGAAAACTTGAGCCAAACTTTCAAAACAGTTGCCACTACTGAATTCAGCATACTCGAATTAACTAGAATCGATGTGTCTTCGCTCTGTTGCAAAAAAAAGTTCTAAAAACTATCACAGTGTATTTTGTCAAAACCTGATTCGGCTGTTGATGTCAAAGTAATCGGTTGTTTTTTTCGGTTGGTTATATATGTTTCTTTGACATACTGGGCAGTACTTAACGTATGTCGTCACATCGTTTGCATTCCTGTCAAAAAAGTATTTTAGTTTAATCGTTTAAGGCATGTGGATTAATTAAATTAAAAGAGTAAAAAAGGCAGCTTTATTGACTTTGCCAAATTTTAATTTTATTTACTAAAAAACTTTTTAACAAATTAAATTAATGTTTTTGGATGCATTTCGACTATTAGTCATCCTCAGCGAGCACGTTATACTAAGTTCAATCTGTCATGGACCAGCTGGACGTGAGAGAAAGAAGAATTAAAAACAAATTCAAAAACAATAATACAAATTAAAACGTCTATTAGAAGACTTATCGATGCATTTGAATAGTGGGGAGCATATTGGGGCTTCCTTCGTGTTCGTAGATATGCTTCTGTTTAAGAACATATAAATGCTCTCATAGTGCGTGGCTACACGGTGATTTTTCAATCGCCTAAGCAGTGAGTTTGTAGGCAAGAGGGATTAGGATTGAAGGGGGAAGATGCTCACGAAGCGAACTGAATCTTCTGAGGGTAGTACAGTTCCATTCCTAAATTTTTCCTCTTTTTGACGTTTGTTCCTAGAAAATGTAAAAGTGGAACGCGATTGAGCCCAACAGTGTGTAGCAACCTCATGTGATTTTTCAATCGATTGAAAAATCACTGTGTAGCCAGGCACATAGGCGTCTAGTTTGTATGCGTCGGTCGTTGACCTGTTTTTTCAGTTTGACGTTGTCCATACTCCAAAGTGTAAGTTGTTCATGTTCTAGTGCATGGATTGCAAAGGCGGATTTTGTTGTTTGTTGTTTCTAAATGCTAGTCAAATGCTCCTTCATTCTCACCTCTATGCTTCTTTTGGTTTGGCCAAGGTACTTTTCTTCACATTCATTGCATGAGATTTCATAAATTCCAGATTTTTGTAGGAAGTTTGTTTTGTCTTTCAAATTGACAATTATATTTTGTAATTTGTTGTTGCTGCTGTGTACAATTTCCATGTTATGTTTTTTGAAGACTTTTTTTAATTTGTTGGTGATTTCAGGTACGTAAGGTAATGATATTCTTTTTTGTTGTTCTTTTTCCCTAGATACAGTACCTTGCCATATTATTAGGCCCAAGCGAAAAAAATACAACTTTTTGGTTAATGTTGCTCAATTTTTAAAGTTTTTGTCAAAATATCTAAAATTTGTTTTGTCTCATTTACTTACACTTATCAGGTAGATGCGTATTGACTTAAAAAAAGTTTAAGAATTTATGAATTTTGATAAAAAATAACGTGCAAAAGGATATAAGCTTTAAAAGACGTTTTCCACCGAATTCATGACCGGAGAATTTCGAGACCAGTCTAATACTTTAATTTTTGTATCGCGTAATAACGTGACATTCTTAACTTTATGGTAAGGACCCCATTATGCATAAATATAGAATCTTTGAGCCTTAAGTCTGTTCTGAAATCGTAGAATAAAAACGAAAACGTCTTTAAGAGCTTAATCCCTTTTGAATGTTATTTTTTATCGAAATTTATCAATTCTCTAACTTTTTTTAAGTCAGTCCTTATCTACGTGATAAGTGTAAGTAAATGAGACAAAAAAAGATTTAAGATATTTCGACAAAAAACTTTAAAAATTCATCAACATGATCCTAAAAATTGTATTTTTTTTCGCTTGGGCTTAATAATATGGCAAGGTACTGTAATGTCGTGATGCTCCGTATGTTTATCTTTTTCGAATGTAGAGATACTAAATTGTCAATCATTTGTTCAGTGTAACCATTTAACAAAGCTGCATACTTGATGTATTTCAATTCTTCCATATAATTTTTGATGTTGAGTGGAAGTCTGCAAAGTCGATGAACCATGCTATGGAATGCAGATTTTTTATGAGACACTGGGCAGTGCGAATCAGGTGGAATGTAACATGGTGTGTTAGATGGTTTTCTGTAAACAGAAAATTCGATAGTACCGTCAATTTTTCGTGTTAAACGTACATCCAAGAAAGGTAATGACGAATCCTTCTCCATTTCTAACGTGAAATTAATCGTTGGGCATTGTGTATTTAAATGTGATAAAATGTCCCCTTCTTTTCCTTTTTAAATTATTGCTGCAACGTCGTCAACGTATCTCCACCAAGTTGTTGTAGTTTTCCTGTTTCCTTCAATTTTGTCTCAAAACTTGACATAAGAGGGGATAAGGCGTTTCCCATGCAGGTGCCTTTTGTAATTTGATAAAAATCACCATCAAACTGGCAAATGTTTTGATTCATGCAAAGTTTTGTTAGATTCATGGACAAATGTCTCTTTTCTTTCCTTGGCTCACATTCTTTTAGCCAGTCTTCCAAGATGATGAGTGTTTCAGGAATAGGTATGCTGGGGAAAAGAGACTCTACATCAAAAGACACTAAACATTCATTTTCTTTTATTGTTATACTTTTCATTTTGTCGCAACACTCAAAGCTATTTTCAACAAATAAACCTTTTGGTTTCTGGTATTCATTAAACTTTTTCACTAACCATTTTGCTATTTTTTCGGTTGGTGCATTACAGTTACATTGGGCGCATTTTTAGGTTTGTAATATCTTTGTGAGTTTTTGGCAAGCATAATAATGTGGATTAGTTTTGCATGTCCACCTATTGGTAATATGTGGTAATCATTGAGTAATAATTTCTTTTTCTGAGGATCGGTTATTTCAATACATTTGTTTATGAGGTGCACCTTTACATTACTTTTTTTATTTCTCCTAAGGATTTCTGTTACTCGTGAATTTTGTATTCTCGACGGCCGGCCGCACGGTTATCCAAAATGACTTATCTCGTTGCAAAAATCATAACTTTTGAACGGATTGAGGTAGCGGTACAGTTTTTTTTTTAATTTGAAGGAAATTTGCAGGGCTGTTACACCAATGAATTTCAACAAAATTGTTTTACAGGGTGTTTAGGAATCATCGGCTAAAAACATTAAAATTGGCATGCCATTTTGTAGAAATCACTAATCCACATCTAAAAACAAAATTTCAAAAAAATACAATGTCCCGTTTTCGGAAATTTTATTTTTCAAAAAAAATTTTCAAATTTTTTATAAAAATCCAAAAATTATTTTTTTTTTTTAATTTAATTTTGGGCTTATATTTGAGTTATATAAGTGCTTCTTCACAAAAAGTTTCGTTGAAATCGAATAAGCCGTTTCGGAGAATATCGGATTTAAAAAAAACCGTTCTATGGCAGATAGACCTTGTCTTAAAGCTTACATTTGAATTTTTTAAACAAAATCGTTGGAGCCGTTTTTGAGAAATTACAACTTTACTGAAATTGGTGTATGACAAGTACCGTTATTTTTGGTCCAAAAAAATTAATTCCAAAAACTCCTCTGGAGAGTCTCAAAAAAATGCTACATACCAATTTTGAAGTCAATCGGTCCATCCGTTTAGGCTGTAGATCAGACAGACGGACTTCCGGGACCAACTTTTTTGGCATTCTCTACCATCGTAATATCATGGAAAAATGTTATCTCAACTTTTTTGTTTGTAGGAATGCATAACTTGATAAATAGTACCTATGTAAAAATATACATAAAATGTCTTAAACAATTATTTATAAATATTTAGTAAAAAGTTCACTGCCATCATCATCACTTTTAATATTTAATAGACAGTTGGACAGTTGCTTTTTTTTAGCTCTTTTTGGGATCTAAATTTGTCAAAAATTATCAAGGACAAGAACAACAGAACATCCTTCAAAAAATAATATCTGACAAATAAAAAAAGATTTAAAAAAATTGTAAACGCAGTTACAATGGATAATATTTCTTCTAAAAATTAAAACCTTAAAATCGTTAACAGAGAACTAAGCGTTTACGTGGGTCAAGGTATGCCAAAGTAAGCGTTTTCTCAAGCCTTTATTTTTTTTTTTCAAAGTACAAAATCTCGGCAGTGCGCAATATTTTTATTTTGGCTCAACAATTGGTTGTTACACATACCCTATTCGACTTAATGCATGAACTCGAAGGGATTATTAACGGTACCTGCCATAGAACCGTTTTTTTTTTAATCCGATATTCTCCGAAACGGCTTATTCGATTTCAACGAAACTTTTTGTGAAGATGCACTTATATAACTTATAATATAAGCCAAAAATAAAATTTAAAAAAAAATAATTTTTGGATTTCTAAAAAAAAAATTTGAAAATTTTTTTGAAAAATAAAATTTTCGAAAACGGGACATTGTATTTTTTTGAAATTTTGTTTTTAGATGTGGATTAGTGATTTCTACAAAGTGGCATAGCAATTTTAATTTAAACATTTTTTTAAGAAAATCTGTTTTCGGCCGATGATTCCTTAACACCCTGTAACAATTTTCTTGAAATTCATTGGTGTAACAGCCCTGCAAATTTCCTTCAAATTAAAAAAATTTAAAAAAAACTGTACCGCTACATCAATCCGTTCAAAAGTTATGATTTTTGCAACGAGATAAGTCATTTTGGACAACCGTGGGCCGTCTGTGAGTTTTTTTTTTAATTTTTTCTTTTGTAATGTATAATTTATTTATTATTGATTTTATGCAGGTCGCTCGACTACAAATCGCAAAATGATGTCGAACGGGCGATAATGCTTTCCTTGAACTTTCTTAGGAGTATACAATTCATCTCTGGGAATTATGCCAACACTTTGTTTGTTCCCATGATCTTATTTATATCTTTTAGATATTCGTCGTCCTCGAAACTATTACATATTTTAAGCTCAATTATTTTATGTCCATGCCCTGGTGGCTTAAGCAATTCCGTCATAATATGATTATTTTTTTTTCAATTTCTGATTCTGTGTGTCATTATTTTGAACCGATTTTTTTTTTGCCTTTGATTGTAACTTAGTTATTATGCATATTTGGAGTTTTTTAGGGTTGTCAGAGTTTAACTTTATGCAATTTAGTGCTTAAGCAGTACAAATATCTTTAATATTCTACTTAAAACAAATTTTATTCTTTTAATAATAGCCTGACTTTCCGAATATTTTAATATATTTTCAAATACGTGTATTTTTTTTAATATACATAAATAATATGTATGAACAATTAACATGGTGTTTTTTTTTTTTGAAAGTGGTTTTTAATGAATTCTTGTACAATGTGGAATTATAACTTTGGTTTTGCAATTTTTTTTTTGTTTTTGTTTCTGTTTTTTTTTTTTTCATTAGTATATTCTTTTTTATATAATAATAACATATCTATTCCAAATCCATTTTCAAAAATGTTTATTTTTGTATTGTAATTCATTTTGGCAAGCAATAAAAATTAAGTCGGAAAGGAATAAAAATTTTAAATGAAAATTAATTATTACTTAACTTGAAAATATTTTTTTTATAGGTATAGGTATAATATTGATATTTTTTTTATTAAATCAATATATTTTTTATTGAATATTTGTCTTTCTGAAAGTTTTAAGTTAACATTGATTTAAAATTACATTAAAAAGGCATTTTATTGAACTAATGATGGCAAAACAAAGATTATACATAATAAATTTTTATTAATTTTTTTTTTTTTATATTTGACATGAATATTTATACATGTGTGCAAATCTTTTACTTTTTATAGGTCTGTTTGGGTACTGCCTAAAACAGAAATATTTCAACTTTTTTCAACTTTTTTAACCCAATTCCTGTTTGGGTACTCTGAAATTGTACATTTTTTCACAAAAAAGATGGCCGCGAGAGAGAAAAAAATTTCCCCTTCTTGCGAATTTCTGCCCAAAAAATTTCATCGAACAAAAATCTGAAATCTGTCAAAAGGTAGTGCTTTCTCTGTTTTTCTTTATTTGTTCTTGTCGCACAACATAAAGAAAACAAACTACAAACATGGTGGAGTGGATTTTTTTCTTGTTTTTTTTTTTTATTTATTTCGTTTTAGTGATGTAATGCTCAAAACAAATTAATATTTTACGAACAAAATAATAAAAAAAGTGTTTCAAAAATAAAACAAAGTGTTTTTAATACTATTCATTTCTTTTTTTTTTTTAATTTGTGTTTACATTTTTTAATGAAGAAAACAAAGTACAAACATGGCGATGTGGCTATGTTTTGTGTTTTTATTTTTATTTTTTGTGTTTTAATGATTAAGAAGTGCTTTATTTTATAAATGATTTATGAAAAAATGAATAAAAAAAAAGTGTTTGTAAAACAAAACAAAATGTTTTGATATTTTTCCTTTTTTTATTTTTTTTTTTTTTTCCAATTGGTGTTGTTGTTTACATTTTTGTTGTTGTAGAAAAAGTAGCAGAAAATTTTGTGCAAAAGCGTTTGGGTACTTTTACACAATTTTTCTTTCTCTGAGAGAATTTCATCCCCACTCCTTAAAATTTGACAGGTTTCATATTTTTGTGCAAAAAGAACCCAAACAGACCTTATATTGTACCTATGGATTTTTTTTTATAAATTTTGCATTTTTTTTTGTAATTCGATTTTTTTTATCTGTCTGTTTATTATTTAAATTTTGTTGTTGTTATGGTATGATTTTTCGAAAGCTTACAAAAATCATTGATTTTTTTTTTATTTTCTTCTTTTCTTGATACTGATAAAGGAGATGGCATATTTGAGTCTTCTTCATCAGAAATAACAATTAAAACTCAACCTTCGAAAATGTCGAGTATGTGCGTATGGGATATCCATTGTACTTTTAAGTCTCTCGTACCTTCGTCTTATATAGCTATTGCAGGAACTCAGGTGCCATTCGTCAAGGCTTGCATGATGTTTCTTTTAAATTTATTTTTAATGTATATATACTTTAAATTGATAAACCTTTAATTTCATTACCCACAATCTTTTGGACTTTTCGGTTAAAAAAATATTTGGTAATCTTAAAGAGTAGATATACTAGATATACTAGTAATATTATTAATATAATTATTATTATGTCAATTATAAGTAAGTTTGAACTCATTATGTTGTTATTATTATTATTGGTCACGACGACCTCATCTTTGGAATTTTTACCTCCCATTATCTTTTGATATACATTAATGTATGTGTAAGATTTGTTTTTTTGATTTAAAAGGAATTTCCATATGCTTTTTTTCTTCAATATTCAATATTTTTTTTTTATTCATAGTACATATGTACCTATACAAATAGTTTTCAAATACAATTTTTTTTTTAACTTGTTGAAAAAGAAATTGAATCTGCATGTTTTATTTTTTCATTTAATTTTTTTTTTTTGATTTAAGCGTTTTATCATAGTACGACCTGTTTTTCTGAGATCATTGTCGTGATCTGTTGAATTTTGGTGATTATGTACTGCATTTTTTATTTTTGTGTATTGCATTAATTAAATTTTCATCTTCTTTGAATCTTCGTCATCGGAAATAACAATTTAATTTTATTAGTTTTCCAATCTGGAAATTTCCTTCGGTCTCAGTTTCTATGTATGGACTGGCAAGATTCACCTAATGCCAGCCTGGCAAGATCGCCATGCAACGTTTGTTGCCCTACCTCCTCTAACAAGCTATGGGGGATTTAGGCTTCCCCAAGCCGAATAAAGTTGATGGCTGGATAGAGCCTTTCTTTAAGGAAGAGTATGGAAATAAAAACAACAGCCAGAGTTAACGGCTATGCTTCGAGTTTAAGAGTGATTTTTATTGAGCAAAACTTAGCCTATTTATATGAAATATTTTCTTACACACTAAGAACTTAAATCTATTCATACGTTCACTCAAACATACAGCACATAATGTTTAATGTTCAAATTGAACTCAGACATTCGGCAGCATACTTGCCATGTCATCAAATTTCATGTCACAAAATTTTGAAATAAATTTCAAAAAAAGTTCAAACTGTTTTTTTTTTTTTCAAAAAATCTACCCAATAAAGTATTATTTTTTTTTATTTTTATTATTTTTATTTCTCTTATATATTTTGAGTCAAACACCGAAAACTGAAAGTCAAAATCTCTTTTACTTTTTGAGAAAACTGAAAATTACCAAACCTTCTATTTTTTCACCAACGCCAAAATTACGGCTATTAATTATGTCTTTCAGAAAGGAAGTAAGATGTTCACGGGTTTTATTGTAGGAATCGTTCAATGGGTTATAAAAAAGATAAAACCCCGGAGTAGTATTAAATGAGAGGGTGGGGACCGGAGATAGGAGTGCAAAAGCCCCTTTTTTGGTTTTTTCAATATATCTCGTAAACAAAGCATAATTTTGAAATATTGCAGAGAATTTTGTAGAGAATTAAATTTCCTATAATAATTATGTTTTTTTTAAAAAGTGATAAAAAAATTTTCCTTACCAAAACAGTCAAAACAAACAAGAAAAAATAAAAAAAAAAACGATTTTTTTTAGTTTTTTTTACTTTTTTGGTTTTGTCTCTTATTTGGGCTGAGATAGACATTAATATTGCTCTAATAAAAGATAGAAGATTAAATTTTCTTTAAAATGCTGGTCTTATTAAATTTTTTAATTGAAAATTAACCGAAATATGGCCATTTGAACTTATCTTTTTTTTCGCAGATTCAGTTTTTCACAAGTAAAAAAGAAACATTTCAGGGGAAAGTACTATAACTTAGCAACCAAGAATTGATAGCGGTTTTTTGTAGAAGGGTTAAATACAATCATTTTTTACTATGGGAGGGGGTGTCTATCGTCCCCCGTTTAAGCGGAAGGGATTATTTAAAAAAAGAAAAATACTTAAAATCAAAAAAATTTATTAAAAAACAACGGCAACACTAACAGTTATGAACCATACTTTTTTCGAAAGCTAAAATTATACACTTAATTTAAATTTTGAAATGAATTTATTCAAACCAACTATTTCGAAAATGGAATTTATTAATTTTCAGGCTCTGTTTCCAAAATGAAATGTGGAAATTAATCCAGAATGTATTATTTTCTGGCCTAATTAAAAAAATCTGTCGTAATTTCCTATGGCATCATTTCCGGGAGCCCTTTTCTAGAGGTTTTTTATGTGCTGAACTCGAATCAGTCGAACTCGAAAGTCAGAAAAATTTGATAAAAAACTAAAAAACCTCATTTTGGCTGTTTTCGAGGTTCTGGTTTTACGTGGAGTAATTCATTATAAACAAATAAGTAACGGTGATTATAAGAACAGATATTCTTCTTTCAAAAACTGTTTAAATTTTACCGTTATCTCTTTTATTGCTCGAAATATCTTAATTTTCAGTTAATAAGACAACGAGAAACTAAACATGATCTAAAGTTTAAGTCACAGAATTTTTGACACAATAACTAAAACATACTTTATAAAGGTTTTTGGGTTGCTGAACTCGAATCCGCAATCAGAAAAATTCTATTAGCCTCCGTTCTTGAAATATAACCGTTATAAAAAAAACCTTTTTTAGCAGTTTATAATTGTAATATATCATGAACTAAGGCTTAAAGAATTTTTTTGATTGCGGATTCGCATTCAGCAACCCAAAAACCTCTAGAAAAGTATATTTTGGTTCTTGTGGCAGAGTTTAATTTTGTTGGCCAGTGCTGTTTCTGATTCAAAGACCGCTACTCAAATTTTAAATATATCGGGCAGTAAAAGAGATATCAAAAAGATTTAAACATTTTTTGGGAGCATAAAACCAGTTCTTATAGGCACCATTACAAATTTATTCATAATGAATTACCCCACATAAAAACATAACCTCGAAAACAGCCAAAATGACGTTTTTTGGCATTTTCTAACGGTAATATTAAAAAAAACGGAGGCCAGTAAAATTTTTTTTGACTTCACACTCGTGTTCAAAACATAAAAAACCTATAGAAAAGTATATTTACCAAGTTAAATTAACATTTATTTTGGTCCATCATTTTCAATAATTCAATATGAATCGAAGTAGTAAACTACCGTGTTATAAGAATTGAATTTGTGGCTCAAACATGACTGAACCAGCCCTGTTAATTAACCCTTTCGGTACCAGTGTGGGATTTCGCGAATTTAGCGGAATTTATTTCGAAAAATGACTTGTCTTGTTTGATGCCAAAACCGGTTTTTCTCAAAGCTAATGGATTGTAGAAAGTGATAACAAAAGCATTTTTAGGTGGGGATCATGTAAACAAAACAAAAAACAGCTTTGAAGTTGCAGTTGGCGATTTTTATTCTGTTTATTTGGTGGAAGAGATTACTTTGATCTTTAATTTTTCTCGTGCGTTTGGTGTGTGTTTTAATAAAAGTTTTATTTTTTTTATATTTCCTTAATATCAAGGTATAATCATGTAAGTAATTTTTTATTTCACAGGGTGTTTCACATTTTTGTTTTGGTGATTGAAGTTAAAAAAATGTGTTTTTTTTTTCGATTTTTGTGTTTTTGTTAGAGCAAAACTTTAGTTATTCCGCGTTATTCCGCTAAGAGATAACATTTATCAAGAATCACTAAAATTTGGCACCCCAATTATTTTTTTCGATTTTTCTAAGTGACTATTCAACAAAAAAAAGATGACCTACCGTCAAAATTGAATAATTTCTTAGGATTTGGTTAGCTAGCTATGTTATAATTTTAAGAATTTTTTTTTTATTTCAGAGGGTGTTTAAAAAACAATTGGCTAGTGAATTCATTTAAAAATAGTTATAACAGAAATACAGAGTGTTCCAATCCAAAATATAGAGTAAGAGAAAAAAAGAACTAAGTAATTTGAAAAATTAAAAAAGAAAACTACCAAGGAATAAAAAAAGATTATATCGGAAAAAGGGTGTTTCAGTAATAATAAGAAAATTTAAATAATTTAAAATTTTTTAATTTTTATAACGTTTATCGATATTTAAACAGGGTTTTCATATTTGCATACCTAAGTTAATAATCAAGTGATTGGTCATTTATAATTCGTGGCTTAGACAATGTCCTTCTTTCTGAAGATAGAATAAATTTATTTATGGCAACTATAAGAACGCTTTGTTAAAGATTCAGTGAAATATGGGCTAAGATCGGTCGAAACTGTGGAAGCTTGAAATTCACATACTTTTCCCGACTCATTGAGAATTTAAGACTACTGTAAATAGTCTTAGATGAAATAACTTTCTCATATTATGATAGCAGACCATCATAAGATAAAACATAAAAGAATTTGATGAGTCCTGCAAAAAAGGAAAAAAACCCAATGTTTCCAGTTAACCTTTATGTAGTTTCCGAACTCCGTTTATCAAAAAATTGGATAATTATGCACATAAAATTATTTCTATTTCATTTTCGTATGTAATACTTATAAATATTACCACCAAAGAGAATACAACGTTTTTTTTTTTCTGCGCGAAATTAATTTTTTAAGAGGGTCTATCAAGAAGCCAAAAACGTGTACTTTTAGAGCTCTGTAAATCAAAAATGTGTGTAAATATGTTATTAATCGTACTTCTACTCAATATTGTACTTATTTTTTAATAATATTATAAAAAAGAAATGATAATTTTTTTTTGTACAGTATTTTTAAAAATGAGTCCACCGAAAGGCAAAAAACTTGTACTTTCAGACTCTGTACATAAAAAAATTGACGAGATATTTAAACAATTGTTATTATATTTCATTATTGATATATTTATAATTAATCTTGAAAAAAAAGAATTCTCAAAAAGTTAAACCTGTAAGCGCTATTAATTTAATTCCGCTAAATGAGCAAATTCCCACACTGTGCAACGTTACTCTCATGTAACATATCTATAAAAATTCGTAAAAAATATAAATTGATTACACAAGCAGCTGCCCTGGACGTATTGAAAGCTATACACAAACCTCTTCTAATTCCATCAAATAGTTTTTTAGGTTTCGATGGCTTAATTGAAAGATAATATTGCCTAGTTACTGGATTAGTACAAAAAATTAGTCAAATATTATACTTTAAATTTTTACTTGCGATATAGGTACTATATATAAAGTTATGTATTTGTACAAAAAAAAGTTGAGGTAACGGTACTTGTCATATACCGATTTTAGTAATAATGAAATTGCTCAAAAACGGCTCCAACGATTTTGTTTAAAAAATTCTAATGTAAGTTTTAAGACAAGGTCTATCTTTTAATGAATTTTTTTTGTTTGAAAATCATTATAAACGGTACCTGCCTTAGAACTGTTTTTTCAAATCCGATTATCTCCGAAACTGCTCATTTGATTTCAACGAAACTTTCTGTCAAGAAGCATTTATATAAATTAAGTATAAGCCAAAAAAAGTTTCGAAAAAAAAAATAATTTTTGGATTTAAAAAAAAATTTGAAATTTTTTTTTTTGAAAAATCAAATTTTCGAAAACGGGACACTGAATTTTTTTGAAATTTTGTGTGTAGATGTTGATTAGTGATTTCAACAAAATGGCATACCAATTTTATTTTAAAACTTTTTTTCCAAAAAATTATTAACGATCTAACGATTTTTAAACTTTTTTTCTAAAAATGCATCTTAATATATCAATTAAAACTGCATACTTGTTTTGGGGGGGGGGGGGGGGGGGGGGGGCAGTTCAATTTCAGATTTTATATATTTTTAAAAAACGAATTTTATTTTTTTTTTTCTGTACCCATATAGTAGGTACCTACATTTTCCAAATTTCTATATAAAAAGTCTTAAAAATTTAAGCAACTTGAACTCTAAGAGCAAGTTCGTGCGACCCAGTCCTGCATTTTATTTTTTTATCGAAAAAGGGTCTGAAGTCCATATTTTTTTTTTATATGTGGTCATAATTTTGAAAAAAAGGTATATAAAAAATGTTATATTGATTAAACAAAATTAGATAGATTTTTATAAAAAGCAAATACTAGAAAAAAAAGTCATTACAAAATACTAAAAGAAAAAGAATAAAATGCAATATTTCATCAAAGTGTCTCTAAATAACGTCTGATAAGAATTTTGAACTGAGTTGTGGAGTTTATCTTTCTGATGGAACGAGGTATGGGAGTTCCATAGTCTTATTGCATTTGGGAAAAATTGACGATCTGATATTAAATATTTATAACGTATTGGAATTAAGTCCATAGATCTTTCTAATAAAGGAAAACCAATGTTAGTATAGAGGTACAATGGTTCTCGGGATTGCAATATGTTATGAAGTAAAGTTATTTTCTTATATTTAAATATGCTTTCAAGAGTGAGTCCATGTAGTGATAAGGCAAATGAGGAAATGTGGTCATACCTTTTTAAACCGAATACGTAACGAGCTATACTATTGTATGCAACATTAAGACGCCGCCGTCGATCTTCACAGTCACAATTTGAAAAAATCTCACAGCCAAACGTAATAGTTGGTATAAGTAAAGTTTTTGCTAACATTTTCCTGGTGACCCCTTCGGGTAGGGGAAAAGAAAGAATATACCCGAGGTAGGCATGCCTGTCGTAAGAGGCGACTAAAATCCACCCTCCGTATACTGAGAATGACGTATACAAAATATGGAATGAATAAAACAGAAAGATATAATACCCCAGGTGGCAATTCAGATTTTCTGGAAAATCCACCCTCTTCGGAGGTCGGCTCTAAGGATTCTGGGGAGAGCCAATTATTCCAATTCGAACACTTGATAAATCCGTTTTCAAGAAAACCCATGATAACTCGATCACCACCACCAACATCGAGTGTATCCGGGCAAAAGAGTCCGCCCAAAACGCCAGAGCGTGCAAAAGAAGACTCAGAGAAAGTAGAAAGTCTTGTAAAAGACAATAAAGATCTTCGTCAAAGGCTCGACGAAACATTGCAACTCTATCAAGATTTGAAAGAAGAAATAAAATTTCTAAGAAATGAAAATGAGGCCTTAAAGAAAGCACAGCAAGAAATCGATATTCTTCGCAAAGAAAATGTTATGTTGAAAAAAACTAACACAGAAATAGAATCAAAAGAAACTCCACAGCAAGTGGATATTGTTGAATATAAAACAGACGAAGAAGAACTAGAACGTGAAACGAAAAGATCCTCAAAAAGACGTACCAAAAAACGTAAAGTTCGTCCCCACCAGAGGATGCATCCTCTTCCGAAACGGAAGAAGCGAATGTAGAAGTAAATAAAGAAAACGATAAAAATAACAAAGAAAAACCTGTTAAAATAAGGCCACCGCCACCGATTAATGTTGTCGGGGTTGCGGAGTTCAATAAATTACAAACTATTTTAAAGGCGTTACCGCCGCCGAATTTTAAAGTTATCTCGCTTAATAACAACAAGTGGAAAGTTTGTGTAAAAGACTCCGATAACTATCGTCTCCTTTCGCGAAGACTAAACGAAGAAAAAGTAGAGTGGTACACATACGAAAACAAATCGGAAAGACCTCTACGCGTCGTGGCGAGGGGCTTACACTCCTCATGCCAAAAAAATGATGTCATCAGTGATCTTAAAGAACAAAATTACAAGATTTTAAATGCTGAAAACATCGTCAAGAAGGAAAAACAACAAAAAGATAAAGAAACAGTCGTGGTACAACGTAGCCTCCCACTATTCATACTCACGTTTGATAAAACAGAAAAACTAGAGGAAATCTACAAAATTAAAACAATACTTAACCTCGTTGTAAAGATCGAACCCCTAAGAAACCGTGCAAAGCAAGTACCTCAGTGTAAACGCTGTCAAGGCTTCAACCACACGCAAACCTATTGCAAAAAAGAACCTAGGTGTGTGAAATGCGCGGGAAAACATTTAACTGCAGACTGTACCGGAAATAGCAAAACTCCAGCGAAGTGCATTAATTGCAATGGAAGTCACCCGGCAAGCTATAGAGGCTGTGAAGTAGCCAAAGAGCTACAAAAACGCCGAGAAAAAACTCACACACAACGAAAACCATTGAAGCAAACAGAAAACCCAATTTCTAAGACACCTAAAAGGGCAAATACAGTAAGACCCAATACCGGCAAAGAAAATACAACGCCATCAACATCAAAGACGTCTCCAGAAAAAAGTAGTGCAAACTCATACGCCAAAGCGGCAGCTACACCCGTAATAAATCATCCTGAACCTGACGCATTTTCTCAATGTCTGGCTTTAATCTTGTCAAAATTTGAGGATCAGGTCAAACTTAATAATAGAATATGTGATAGGCTAGCTAAAATTGAAGATTTTATTCGACCCCAACGGTATACAAGAAAACATGATGGGAAAACCTTAAAATTATTACGTGGAATGCCAATGGATTATGGCAGAGACTTGGAGAACTAGAAATGGTTATACGGGAACAAGATATTGACATTTGTTTGATATCAGAAACCCATGTTAAAAGAGAATCAAATTTCAATATAAACGGTTTTTTAGATTACCACGCAATTCATCCGTCGAACAAAGCAAGGGGCGGAGCATCATTATATATAAAAGAATGTATCAAACACTCGATTGCTTGAACTTGAATCGATGCAGCTTATAAGTGTGCAAGTTAAAACTAAACATGATGCATTGAATATTTCATCAATATACTGCCCTCCGCGGTACAAAATTGATAGAAATGAATTTTCAAACTTACTAAAATCACTTAGACCAAAGTTAATCATTGGTGGCGATTTTAACGCTAAACACACGTTTTGGGGCTCTAGATGCATATCTCAAAAGGGCCGAGCATTATACGAAGCCGGTATGGAGAATAATTGTGACTTTCATTCTACTGGAAAACCAACTTATTGGCCGGCAGATTCCTCCAAAATACCTGACCTGATTGATTTCTTTATAGTCAGGGGAATACCGTCAAATCGAATTAAAGTAACGGAATGCTTTGATCTTTTCTCTGACCACTCTCCCGTTATTCTCACAATGAGCGAAAGTCTTGTTAAAATTGAAATACCACCTAGGCTAACAAACGGTAAAACTAACTGGGAAGGCTTTAAGAAAGATATTGAGGAAAATGTTGAATTAAGGGTATCACTACAAACACCTCTTGAGCTTGAAGGAGCGGTAGATAATTTTGTGAATATTATCCAAAAAGCCGCATGGAACAATACCCCTTGCCAAAGAGAAATTTCAGGGTACAAAGATGCTAAATATCCCCAAGAGATAAAAGACGTTCTTAAAGAAAAGCGAAAAGCGCGGAAAAAATTGCAACAAACTCGTGCTCCTCAACACAAATCTAATTTAAATCACTTAAGTAATTTACTTAAAAAGATGATATCAGATTTCAAGAACCGCGAAGCTAAAAATTACCTTGAAAATTTGACGGCAGGTAAAGAATCTAACTACTCTCTATGGAAAGCTATAAAAGCCACGAAAAAACCTAAGATTCCAGCACCTCCGATTATGAAAGACCAAAATGAATGGGCAAGAAGCGACAAAGAGAAAGCAAACGTTTTCGCTGATTACCTAGAGGAAACATTCAAACCATTCAATGGGCAAGCATTGAATGATAGTATAAATATGAATATAACGTCAAGTGAAAGCTTCATCACAAGAAATGTTACGCTTGCCGAATTAAACAAAGAAATTAAGAAGCTAAAGTCAAAAAAAAGCTCCAGGATACGACTTAATTACTGCGGAAATTCTTAAAATGCTCCCACGGAAAGGTTTAATAAACCTTCTATACATAATGAATGCCACTCTTAGGTTAGAATATATTCCAAACCAATGGAAAGTCGCAGAAGTAATAATGGTCTTGAAACCTGGCAAACCATCACATGAAAAGAAACCATACAGACCCATTTCACTGCTTCCTGTAGTATCAAAGGTTTTTGAGAGAATATTTTTGCAGCGCCTACAGCCAATAATAGAAGAAAAAGGTCTTATACCTGAACACCAGTTCGGTTTTAGAAGCAAGCACTCGACGATTGATCAAGTACATAGAATCACCGATGTCATTGAGAAAGCTCTTGAAGAAAAGAAAATTTGTTCAGCGGTCTTTTTAGATGTGTCTCAAGCTTTTGATAAAGTATGGCACGAGGGTCTCAAATTCAAGTTAAGACAAGTCCTACCTGAAGGACTCTTTATCATTCTTAGAGAATATCTAGAGAACAGAATTTTTCGCGTAAGGCACGGAAATGATTACTCAGACTTTAGGGAAATAGTGGCTGGGGTACCACAAGGTAGTGTTTTAGGTCCCATTCTGTACCTTCTATTCACACGCGATATACCTCAAACAGAAAACACAATTGTAGCTACTTTTGCTGACGACACCGCAATACTTGCAGTAGGCAAAACAATTAACGAATCGACAAGTAAATTGCAAAATGCTCTTAACAATGTCAATGAATGGACACAAACATGGCGAATAGCGCTTAACGAATTTAAGTCAGTCCACGTGGACTTTACATATAAGAAAATAAATAGACTACCTGTTTTTATTAATACTACTCAAGTCCCATTTGCAAATGAGGCAAAATATCTCGGGATGACTCTCGACGCGAAATTAAAATGGAAACCGCATGTTAAAAATAAATGTGATCAATTAAATATTAAGTTAAGAGAAATGTACTGGTTGCTCGGACAACATTCTAGACTTAGTATTGAAAACAAATTATTAGTTTACAAGCAAGTACTTAAGCCTGTCTGGACATATGGTATTCAACTCTGGGGTTGTACCCGCGATACAAATTTAAATAGATTACAAACCTTTGAAAATAAATTATTAAGATCAATTGTAAATGCGCCGTGGTATATAAGAAACGAAGATCTTCACAGGGATCTTGGAATCCCCACGGTTCGCGAAGAAATAAAAACGTTTGCCCAAAAACATCGAAAACGGTTAGTCGAACATACTAATGGAACAATACTAGAAATACTCGACGAGACAAACTTAGTACGACGTTTGCGAAGGACTAAACCTTCCTATTTGGTACAGTGAAATTTTTCAATTTAATTCCTTTTTTTCAAAATATCGGCGTTGATTAATATAAATTTGAATGTTTTAGAGATTTTATTTGTTTAACTTCCTTTAAAGTATTTTTTTTGATAACAAAATTTAAACCATTACTTAAATGATTTAATTTAAAACAAATGTTATTTATTTATTTTTAAATATCATCAGTAGGAACTTTCATCGGAAAGTTACCTACAACACGTAAATTAACTTCGAGAAAGATAAATTGCTAGATAAGTTCCATCTCAACTTAGTTGCAATCGGGAGGAGGAGGTGGTTTTAGTGGTTAGGTAGGTAGGTAGAGATGGCGGTCATAAGCAGCCTAGCTTGATGACCCAAGTAGCGCAAAATGCGCCGTTTTGATACCAAAACTTGTGAAACCTATGAGTTATAAATGGGTTAATTGGAATAAAGTGATTTCAATACATACGAGTGTTTAGGCTAGCCTAAAACCACTTCGTTGCATTGAGGAATGAGATCAAGTCTTTGATCTTTAATTCTGAGATGTTATTTATATCGTTGAAAAATTCACTGCCCAGAGAGAGCATTCTGCTTCTAGCAAGGGCAGGACATTGGCAAAGGAAGTGGAATACCGTTTCTTTTTCTTGCTGATTCAAACAACTGCGACAAAAGGTGTTGTAAGGAATACCTAGCTTTGCTGCGTGTTCTCCTATCGGCCAATGTCCCGTACATACCGCAACGATCCTGCTAATTTCTTTTCTGGGTCTAGAGATTAGGTCATATGATTTGGATTTATTATAGGTGGGCCAGATTTTTCTGGATATGACGCAGCTAGTCAAGTTGTACCACCTATTGTTGGCTTTTGTTAGGTATTTATTTTAGTGGTTAAGAGTCCCACATATCTATGAGCACGCGTTTTCCGGGCCTCATAGAATCTTTTGAAGATTTCAACACCTACCCACGGACAAAAAAAAAAAAAAAAAAAAAAAAAATTTTGTGGTGTTGACCAGTGTTAAGTGGTGAGAAGGTTCACCAGACGAAATACGATCTTTCGTATTTCGTCGATTTTGCTATTCCCACAGAAACGTAGTATTATATCTGCGTGTGTCACACAGAAGCTCATCGAAATTATTAAATTATCAAATTGTGAATCTAGATTTATGTTAGAAATAAAATTATTATATATTCAACTTTCAAAACAATGTTGGATTTACTTCTTTTATCATACAATGACAATATTGCAATGGGTCTAAAATCATTTGCATCTTTATTTTTGCCTTTGTCCATTCCATTGGGAATACTCCTGTCATAAGAATTCTATTAGAAACATGAGTGAGAGCTTTTAAAATGTATGGAAGTATTGCCTTAATAAATAAAGGATGCATTTCATCAAAGCCAACTGAATTGGACTTTATAGCCGTTAAGGCTTTTACAATGTCAGTTTCATCAATCGCCCTAAAGCTAAAACCAGTTTTTGTATCGGTACTAGAAGTCTTGGAGACCGACTCGTTCGGATAATTTGAATTTTTATAAAAACCTGAGAATGATTGAGAAACAAAATTTTTATTTAACTCATTGCAGTCAAAATCTTTGGGGTCTTGTAGTTCTTGTTTCCTATTCCCAGTTCTTTTCTATTTTTCCAAAGTGTTTTAGTATCTAGTGACGGGTCAAGTCTTGGAGCAAAAAATCTTCTCTTTGCTTCGCGTTTTTCAGATGTCACTTTTTTTATCCAATGTTATTTGATTAAGATAAACTCCTGTCTTTCTTAGAAGCAGCTTAGAGTCTATAAATATGGCCCAAAATCTATGCACTTGAAAAGATTTGCTGTCCTATAATTTATCTTATTTTCAGGTGAAATCAAAAACAATTCCCATGCAGACGTATTATTACAATTTTCACCAGAGACCCAAAGTAACCACAAATTCAAGTTTACTTTGTGCCACAATTTGGAGGTTTATAAGATAAAACGGTGAAGGTTTTGAAAATAGTATGATAGATAGGTACACCCAGAGAAAAAACGCATAGTAATTTTTAATACGTTCTACATTGAATCAATGCTGAAAAATGTATTCATTAATTTTCTAAAAATCGTCCTATGCTTAAGTTACAGTTTGTCACATTAATTTTTATAAGTGAGATGGCACAGTGGTAGAGCACAAGCTTGTAAGTCGATCTTGTACTGTGAAAGAGTGTGCACGCGCAAATCGGCTTTCACAGTGCTTTAATTCGCAAGCGGAAAGAGTGTTAGTAAACAACAAGTTAAATAGCCAGTAAGGATAACAAATCATCGATAGCTCAGTGGTAGTGACGTCGGACCCGAGATCTGAAGGAACGGCCGAACCTGGTTAAGTGCGTTCCACAAAACCTTCAGCGGAGCTGCCAGCTGAAGGGGAGGAAACGGCGCGCACGTCGAATATTGAAGCGGTAGCTAAAAAACATCATAAGCCAAATGATGATGTTGGTCTGTCATCGCTAGAGCCGTCATCTGACGAAGATGAAGAGAAGGAGCAGACCCTCCAAATCAAAATAAATGAGTTTGAGAGGAAAATGAATGATCTCAACGGTCATCCTAAAGAGCATAGATCCCTGCACGGAACCCCAGGCGCTCTATGATGAGCTCTGCTGCAAAGCGAGTGGTGATCTCGAATCATCAGCGTCAAGCCATTCCAAACGGCTTTGTCCAGACGGGAGAAAAGGAAACTGCCGATATTTTTAGTGCAGCTCTCGCCCAAAAGCAAACTGGATAGTTTGAGGAATATCACCGTCCTCAACTACCAGGTTGTCACTTAGGATAAATTCAAAATGTGCGGTGATACGCTTCAATGTGTGCGCTGCCAAAGGTTCGGCCATGTCGCAGCCAACTGCGAAATGCAGTGGCACTGTGTCAAGTGTGGAGAGAACCACAATAAGGGGGAGTGTAAACTCGGGGAGGAACGGGTCGAAGACAAGGCCTAGCAAAAATGCGCAGTCTGCGGAAGCGTCGGGCACCCTGATAATTATCGGGGCTGTCCGAGGTTTCAGCAAATGAAGCAGCAGAAAACAGCGAAGCAGGCTGTCGTTGAAAAACTTCCAGAAGGACGTGCTCCTATCGTCAATCCAAGCATCTCTTTCACCCAAATGGCGCAAAGAGCAATGCCACGAAATGTGGAAATTAATCCAGAATGTATTATTTTCTGGCCTAATTTCAATTTCATTTTCCGACTCTTTTTCCATAGTTGTTTGGTACAATTTCCAATATTTCTTCCTTTTTTTCCAAACTATTTTGTTGTGTTTTTTTTCGATTCTGGCGTTTTTTCAAAAAAAAAAAAAATCTGTCGTAATTTCCTATGGCATCATTTCCGGGAGCCCTTTTCTAGAGGTTTTTTATGTTTTTTTTTTTTTTTTTTTATAATTAACGCGCACTAAAGGGAGTTAAATACCCTTAATATGTTAAACACAGTGCGAGCTTCAGGAAAATAGGGAGGGATTTAAAAGGAGAAACCGATGCACATTAGTTTTAAAGCTCTGGACATTAAAATGGCAGGGAAAAACAGAGGCGGGTAATATATTCCACATTCGTGTGGTGCGGCTAAAAAAAGAATCTCTGTATTTGACGGTACGTCCGAAGTTGGGCTCAAGGGTAAACTGATGAGCATTCCTAGAAGCGCGAGTATTACGGTTAAATTTTTTCAGGGGAGGAATGCAACTAGCTATTTCATCTGAACATTGTTTATAAAAATAGCGATAAAACAAGGAGAGACATGACACATTACGTCGGTGGTCTAGGGACGCAATTGTCTCAGTTATCGATCTATCATCTATCATTTTGAAAGCACGTTTTTGTATTCTGTCCAAGAAACTCAAATACGTTATCGGAGCACCTGCCCAGATGTGACAATTGTATTCAAGTTTTGGTCGAATGTAAGCTTTATAGATTACAGCTAGATCAGAAGATGAGAAGAATTTCTTGCATCTTCGGAGAAAACCTAAACATTTCGCAGCGTTTTTGGCGACATCGAATATGTGTTCGTTCCACAGAAGGTGGTTTGTTACACTCATACCGAGAATGGAAAGTTTCTCAGTTTCCTCGATGCAAGTGCCACTCATTGATAGTGGCATGGGTGGAGGGTTCCGTTTTAATGATAGTAAGCAGCATTGTGTTTTTGATGCATTAAATTCTACACGATTTCTTATTCCCCATTGAACAATGCTGTCTAGATCAGAATTTAATGAGCTTATCATATTTTGTCGTTGAAGTTCCACATCCGAAGGACATGGGTGTGAATGTTCAAACGAATATGAAAAGCTGAGGGTACTATCATCTGCGAAACAATTTAATGGATTAGAAGTTTCAGAGAGCAAATCATTAATGAAAATGAGAAAGAGAGTCGGAGACAAAACGGAGCCCTGGGGCACACCAGCGTTTATTTTGTGGGTTTCAGACTTGAAACCATCCAATACGACTTGTATTGAACGGCCCGAAAGGTTATTTCTAATCCAATGAAGAAGAGAATCATCGATACCGAATGCATGCATTTTCGATAAGAGAGCTTGATGCCAAACTCTATCAAATGCCTTTGAAGCTGAACTCGAATCAGTCGAACTCGAAAGTCAGAAAAATTTGATAAAAAACTAAAAAACCTCATTTTGGCTGTTTTCGAGGTTCTGGTTTTACGTGGAGTAATTCATTATAAACAAATAAGTAACGGTGATTATAAGAACAGATATTCTTCTTTCAAAAACTGTTTACCGTTATCTCTTTTATTGCTCGAAATATCTTAATTTTCAGTTAATAAGACAAAGAGAAACTAAACATGATCTAAAGTTTAAGTCACAGAATTTTTGACACAATAACTAAAACATACTTTATAAAGGTTTTTGGGTTGCTGAACTCGAATCCGCAATCAGAAAAATTCTATTAGCCTCCGTTCTTGAAATATAACCGTTATAAAAAAAACCTTTTTTTGCAGTTTATAATTGTAATATATCAAGAACGAAGGCTTAAAGAATTTTTTTGATTGCGGATTCGCATTCAGCAACCCAAAAACCTCTAGAAAAGTATATTTTGGTTCTTGTGGCAGAGTTTAATTTTGTTGGCCAGTGCTGTTTCTGATTCAAAGACCAAGTTAAATTAACATTTATTTTGGTCCATCATTTTCAATAATTCAATATGAATTGAAGTAGTAAACTACCGTGTTATAAGAAATGAATTTGTGGCTCAAACAATTTACCTGGGTCAGAGGTAAGAAACAGGTCTAGAGTGTTTTCAGCTTGGCCCACAACGTCCGAAATTAGAGTTGGCTCGTCGACAAGCTGAGTTAGATGGTTTAACTCAGCGAAGATCTCAACATACCTTCCTTCGGGTGTTGTCTGGCCAGAATAGCGAAGCCACGAAGAATTGTGTACATTGAAATCGCCTGTAATGACGATTTCAGTGCGAGGATACAGGGAAACAATCCTTTGGATGGAGTCGGACAGGGCATCAAATTCGTTAGAAGTTGAATTACTGTCCAGGTTGGGGCTTCGATAAACGAAACATGTATGAATGATGCGCTTATTAACCGTGAATTTTAACCACATGAAATTAAAATTTGTGTTTACACACAGGCCGTATTGTGGTTGAAGTTGATAAGCTACAACATTTCTAATATAAATGGCGAGACCGTGATGAGAAAAGAATAATGGCACCAAGCAATACCCATTTAGATTAAATTCAGAACAATCTCAATTTTCATTTATTTGAGTCTCACCTTATGCCAAAACAGCTGGCCTGTTTTGTACAGTATAAATGTACACATCGCAGAAGTTCGATCTAAGCCCACGAATGTTGGCATAATCGACCCTGAATGTACCTACCATTTAAATATACCAAAACTTTAAAAACCTTATCCGACAATTAACTATATTGAATATGTTTTATAAATTCCAATTTGGGCTTCAACAAAACAAATTATCACTAGTGTTATGCCTTAGTGACAATTTGTATCGATCCGCCCCTGGTTATTTATTAACACACACAATAATCTATCTGGAATCGAACTGATAACGATTGCGGCATTTTGAGAAGAGGTTCCACTCACAATACCACAATCGTTAAGCAAGTAAGACTGCAGAAAGAGTGGGGGAAGGAAAAGAAAGGATTACTCGTATGCACTGAACACTATTTGAGCGGCGCGAGAATTTATTTTTTTTTTATAAGCCGTTGTATTATGTGGTTGATTTGATGCTGCAGTGGTTTTTTTTTTTTTTGTCTATTGTTTTTGCACTAGATGGGTATTATATTTTTTTGTTATTGTAACACTATTATTGCAAAGCGAACGTTTGTTGTTTTTTTTTGTTGGGAGAGGTACTGTGGTGTTGTTGTTGCACATTGCATTTATGTTGGATTTTATTTATTTTTTTTTTAAACACTTGTTTTTTGTTTTTTTTTTGTAATTTAAATTATTTATGATTTGTATTTATTTAATTATTTATTTTTTTTTTCTTATTTAAATGGGGCTATTGCTTTTTTTTATATTATTAATTTGGACTAATATAGGGAAAAAACTATAAAGACAAACGAGAAAGCTTTCTTTTCGGTTGGGATAAGACTTAAACGCGTGCGTTGCCGATGGGAGGCAAATCGGAACTAATAGTATTCGTACAATGTACGCTTGATTTTCTACGAATACTAATAAAATATTCGTAAAAGTACTAATAAACGTCCATTTTACGCATAATATTCGTGGCTGAAAACCACGAATAAAATTCGTAGAATGTACGCAGTTATTAGTACTATTTACACATGAAATTTTTTGAGTGTAGCATTTTCCCTTGTTTCTCGAACGATTTCGATTTCTATTATGACTAACATTTTTGTGATTCGAATTCACATTAAAAACCTGATGATTTTCTACACCACTAGTTCTCTTTTCACGACGCCTATGCTCCTCTTTCAGCAATTTAATTTTTTAGGTTAACAAGAGGTGGTAAGCTATCTCGGCTTTCGATGGCTACAATAAAATTTTCATATGTATCAGGCAAACTACATAGCAAAATAATACTCAGCAACTCATCAGGCATAACACATTGGATTTCATGCAATTTTTCTACTACTTCATAAAATTGGTCAAGATGAGCTGACATGGACAGACCATCTGTCATCTTGGCATGCATTAATTGTTTAACCCCTTACCGCACAGTGGCTCATATATGAGCCAAACCATAAAAAGCCTTAATACTTTAAAGTTAAAAAAAAAAATCTAGTCTTGTTTAAACTTTTCGAATTAAGTAATATAAGGCCTCTAAATAACATTATAAAACGCCATCTGTAATGATTTGGGCGAGCTTAGTTATCCGGTAAAGTGGCCGAACTGGTGATAGGCAGGACGGAGCATATTTGAAAAATTGAAAATTGAATAAAAAATATAAAACAATGAGTAAGAACTTTTAAAAAAATATGCCAATAAAGGATATAATGTGATTATTATTGCTAATATATATTTTGTTACATTTATCAAGTTTTAGACATTTGAAAGTGGCATTAAGTGATTGGATCATATATGAGCCACCGTGCAGAAATGTTCCCCTCCTGTTGGTCCATATATGAGCCATCGTGCAACAAGGGAACAAATTAATTTTTTTTCTTATTATCTACACCCGATTTTTTCTACGTTTTCGTGCGGAATGTTATAAATTTAATTTAAATAGATTAAAAGGCCTTTTAATCTATTTTATTGAGACTCATACAGTTCCAGCGCGTAGTTTTTACGTATAATTAATTTAATTTACATTTTTTTTTGTTCGTTTTCTGCTCAATGTGCCAAATATGATCCAAACCGGAAAAACCAAAATTTTCCGACTTTTACTCAAAAAATTGAAAATTCCTGAAACACGTGTCTTTTTATTTAACAAAATCTACCATATACATTTTTTTCACGAAAAAAAAAAAAATCATGCGGTAAGGGGTTTTAAACAAACTCACCATTCGAGCTGGACCTTTAGGCTGATAAATTTCAGAAAATGTATCCCATGCCTCCTTAGACTTCTTACAGTGTTTTACATGTACCAGCTCAGATGATTTTACACTCAGTAAAATTGTTGCTAGCGCCTTCCCATTACTCATTGTCCATGCTGATGATTCTTCTTCTTTAGGCTGCACAGGCAATTTATTTGGCCCATCAACAAATGACCACAAATCCGCATGGACCAGAACGCTCTTCATTTGAATTGTCCACGTCGTATAATTATCGCCGTTCAGCTTTTCAATTTGATATAAGGAACTCATCCTTTTATTTTATAATTTTGTTTCTCAACAAATTAAAAAAAAAAATCTTAATCCCGATTTAAAGAAAAAAATAGACCAACTACTTTAATTCAACAGACTTAAATTAGTTTTTTCTACAAACGAACAAAAAAAAAGACTTGTGGCACTCGAGGACTGCCGCGGTTAAGCTATTGCTTTGCATTTTTTGTCAACTTATGCAATTATAATTTGTTTACCTACCCTACACAAAACCAATGATCTGATTTTGTATCTACCTATCAATTCATACACCTAATATTTAATATTTATTTATTGACAATAATGGTTTGTACAGTACTTAGATAAAGTTAAAGTTAACATTGATTAGGAAAACAGAAAAAATAAAAAAAGATAAATTATGATGAGCAAATCTTTGTGGGAGTTGGGATTTGGGAATAGGATCAAAGTTGGATTAGGGCTAATGTTAAACTGGGAGGGATGAGAAATGAAAAAAAATTGCAGCTATAAATTTTTTAACATTTACAATTAATTTGATTATTGATGGGAGAGAGTTCCAGAGTCTGACAGCACGAATGAAAAATAAACGGGATGAATTCAAGTAATTATATAGATGAGGGGTTAGGTTGTTGCTTCTAGTGGATCGATTTAATGAAAGTCTGTTATATAAATAAGATGGCATCCTAAGTTGTATAAGTTTATGTAAAAATAAGCAGTTTCCTGCATCGAGGTATTGCTGTAAAGTGCAACCTAAGAGTTTCTTAGCAAAGTCAGAGATATGGTCGTGTCTTCGAAGCCCATAGACATACCTAACAGCATCATTGAAGGCGACTTGAAGTTTCCGTTTAGATAGTGAGTCAAGGTCACTATAAACAATTTCAGCGTAACAAATTAATGGCATAATTAAGGAAACTACCAGTTTTCGTCAAAATTTACGCAAACACCCGTAAATACGACCAATGATTACATTGGTGTGTTTATACCCAGATAAAGAACGGTCTATAACAAACCCAAGGCTAGTACAATGCTCAACTACTTTAATTTTGTCATCTCGCAGCCTTATATCCGGAATGATGCGGAGATCAAACTTTTTTTTGGATATAGGAATGATTAGTGATTTAGCCGGGTTCAAGAGTAGCCCATTGGCGATAGACCAAGCGTTTATTTGACGTAGATCTTCATTCATGGAGAGCGAAAGTTCATCCAGCTGATTGAACGGTTTTGATAGATGGAGTTGAACATCATCCGCATATAGATGGACTGAGGCATGTGAACAGCAAGACGGGAGATCATTGATAAAAAGGCAGAAAAGTATTGGTCCGAGAATAGATCCCTGTGGGACCCCTTGCACAACAGGTTTAGAGAGTGAGTATCTACCATCAGAAAACACTTTCTGCGATCTACCAGATAAATAATCAGCAATGAGTTTGCATGCCCTTTCACCAAAACCAAAGAGGCGTTGCAGTTTGCGCTGTAAAATATTATGGTTTACTTTATCAAACGCCTTGGAAAAATCGAGCAGGCACAGAAGATTTAAATAACCCTTATCATAGTCCACCCTAATGTCCTCAAGAAGATTTACCATAGCAGTGAAGCAGCTATGTTTAGCTCTAAAGCCAGATTGTTTTATGTATAACAAATTATTGGATGTAATGTGCCTTAAAATTTGCTTCTCAATTATCTTCTCGAAGACCTTAGAGAGGCATGGCAGGATGCTGATTGGTCTGAAATCTGCCGGAGTCGTACAATCTCGCTTTTTCACAATTGGAAGAACTTTGGCAACTTTCCAGGAAACAGGGAAAGTGGTAGTTATAATACACCAGTTTATTATGTGAGTGAGATGGGAAATGATAAATGGCATTAATAATTTAACGAACGAATGGGCACTCCATCCTCACCTATAGAGTCAGACTTTATAGCCATAACACATTTCGCTACATCATCTTCATTGACCACATGAAAATCTTCCAGGCTAGCAATGGAATCTGAAGAGTTGAGTTGAGTGTTTAGTTCAAAATCATAAACAGGAGTTGGACCACCAAGGAAAAAATCATTTAGCTCATCAGGGTCAAGCAAACATTGAGAACCTTTGTTCTTACAAATACCAATTTTTCTTAAATTGCTCCATAACTTTTTTGATGGTAAAGAGGTGTTGAGTTTGGATGAATAATAATTGGATTTAGATACTCGAATTTTGTATGTTGCTTAATTGCGAGCGAACTTGAAAGCTTTCCAGTTTTCAGCAGTTGGTCTGTGCCTCCACCTACTATGCAGTATATTTCTATGCTTGATGGCCAAAAGTACAGACGAGCTGAACCAAGGACAACAATTATTGAGTACTCTTACCGTCTTAGTAGGGACGCATTCATCATACAGTTTAAGCAACACATTTTGGAAAGAGTTGACCTTGTCATTAGCGTTTGCATGTAGGCGGCAATTGATCAAGGGGGCAGAGACAGTAGCTTGATGGAGATTATTTAAATCAATCCATTTAAAATCTTTATAAGAGAAAGTTTCATTACTGGCAGGTTGTGATATCTGGATATTATATGTACAGAAAAGAAGATCATGATCAGATATATCAAAAGATAACTGATCGTACAGATTGACAGAGGAACGATCTGAAACCATAATAAGATCAAGAAGACTGGAAGAGCGGTTAGGAGCGAAACGAGTTGGATAGGTGGTATTTACAATGTTCATTCCGACAGACGAAACTAAATCGTTCATCTGATGGGCCAATGTATCTTGCTTGAGCATGTCGGTATTAAAATCACCACATACAATTATGTGCTCAAAACTAGCACAGAAATCACTAAGAGCAGAAAAAAATGCAAGAGAAGAGCAGTTTCGATTATTGTTATAAACACATGAAATTAAACATTTCGTATGGTGATCTCCAGCTTCGATAATGATGAATTCAGTGCCTGTCCATTAGATTTGGCAATGACTTTTGCTTTAATAGATGATCTACAATAAATGGCTACACCTCCCCCAATCGTGTCAGTTATTCTATCATTACGGTGTAGTTTAAAATTGGGGATATCATAAACCTGATCAATAATATCAGGTTTGAACCAGGTCTCACTTACACAGATAATATTTTTTTTTTTTTAGATTTAGATTTATTGATTCATCGAGAAAAAGAATTACAAAAACATTTTTGTTAATTAACTTAAATCTTTAAGGGCATGGCCAGATGGGCCGTCAGCCAGATGATAGCTTTGCTTAATGATTACATTTATGAATTTGTAAATTAATTGATTTTTTGCTTCTTAATATAATTTTAAAAGGCTTCTCTTAATATTTTGTTTCTATAACTTAATGATATTTTTATATATTGCGATAGTTGGTGCCAGTTTTTCCCATTTAAAATTGCAAGAAGATCAGTTTCATGCCATACTTGTCGCCTTATTTCTGCCAAAATTGCACATCTTGCGATGAAATGAACAATATTTTCCCTTTCGTTGTATTGCATAAGGGGCATTTCAGAGCTAAGTCTTCGCGGTGCGGTATGAAATTCAATGCTAACAATTCTCCTCTTGCTCTGAATATGAAAGATATTTGTTCGAAGTTAAAGCTGTCATTAAAATACTTACTTAGATAACATCAATACAAGAATTAGAAAATAAGAGCTTCAAATAATCAAGTTTACAAACATTAAGACTACGTGCATTCATAAAACAAACTCTCAAACCATCGCAACGCTTAGAAATAATATTAACAAGAGTAGTCGTTGATTTTTCATACATACTGTTCTGGTTATTTACCATCAGATACGTGGACTGAACAATAACAAAACAAAAGGGAAGGGAAAACAAGAAGAATAAAAAAAGTATGGGAAACAAAGAAATGGTATGGGAACAAAGAATGCTAATATAGAAAATTTTAATAATGAATTACAAAAATCAATTAAATTTCAAAATTTTAAAAAGTAAAAATCAAAACTAGAAAAGCTTACAGTTGAAAAAACTACAACAACAAGGTCACATTTGAAAACATGCATACACACACTCTCATGTCATAAACTTCTCCAGACCTAAAAATAAGAAAACACAAGAATACTTTTTCTCTTTTCTCTACAATCGCAACGCAACGCTTTACTCGTTCACAAATCACAACAAGTTGAACAAGAAACAGAAGAATGGGAAGAGAAAACAAAACAAAAGAAAGAAACCAGAGATACCCAAAAGAGATGAGAAACTTCTGACGTCATACGCGGTTTGCCTACAAGCTGCTTTAGACATTTTTGGATAAGTATGCGTGAAAAAATATACATTTTTGGCGAAGTATGCGTGAAAAATTGACATTTTTGCTTAGGTGTGCGGAAAAACACCGTGGCTACACTATGTGTGTTTTTCACATTTATTCACGAATACAAAAGAGATTACAACAACACGAAATAAACAAATGGGTTTTGGGGGGTAAAACGTACGAAAGTTTCCCATCTCCTTTGGGTATCTCTGAAAGAAACCATTCACACCCCAAAACCCATTTGTTTATTTCGTGTTGTTGTAATCTCTTTCGTATTCGAGAATAAATGTGAAAAACACACATAGTGTAGCCACGGTGTTTTTCCGCACACCTAAGCAAAAATGTCAATTTTTCACGCATACTTCGCCAAAAATGTATATTTTTTCACGCATACTTATCCAAAAATGTCTAAAGCAGCTTGTAGGCAAACCGCGTATGACGTCAGAAGTTTCTCATCTCTTTTGGGTATCTCTGATTCACACAAACAGCGCTTGCTTGCTCTCGTCTCGATACATGCAAGCTTCGTACAATTGTACATTCGTACCATGTACACACATACCATACACGTTTAGTGAACCTTCCATGTGTGCGGCGTAATAAATTTTCGTTTCATTTTTCGTTACTATATTTTTTGGCTAGCACCCCATCCCAGGCCTGCGTTAAAATCTATGTAATAGCTTAAAAATTACTTTAAACTCTTAGCTGTGAATACTTTAATTTCGCAAACCTGGGCCCATAACCTGTTGCAGAAATAGAACGCAAACCGGGATTATAATTCAATGTTAATGTTTAATGTGTTAAGTATTGAAAGCAACAGATCAGAATGATGAGATTAGAGATAATGATAAGTTGGGCGAACAAAGTAAAGTAAATAGGTACATAAGTAATGTTAGAATTAAGAGAGTATTGTGTTGACTTTAATTATGATTAATTAATCTTAAGTTAATACAGTGATTCAAAGAAATATTTCAACACAATTGAGTGCAATGTATGAATGAGTGAAAGTTAATATGAGCAAATGAGTAAATGAGTAATTGTTTAATGTTTAACTGTTTGATGCAGTTATTTGTAAAAATAATATTTTTCATAGGGTGTTGTTTGCTGCAATCGGTTCCTCAAGTTTGGTTCCAAAACAGGTTATAAAAGAAGATAACCGCTAAAACCGATTACATGAGAGGGTGGAAACTGAAGATAGGGGTGCCAAAGCCCCCTTTTTGGGTTTTTCAATATATCTTGTAAACAAAGCAAAATTTTGAGATATTGCACTTCACACATTTTGTAGAGAATTAAATTTTCTATAGCAATAATGTTTTTTAAAAATTGATAAAAAAAAATTTTCTTACCAAAACAGTTGTGTCTCTTATTTGGGCTCAGATAGGCATTAACATTGCTCTAATAAAAGATAGAAGATTAAATTTTCTTTAAAATGCTGGTCTTATTAAATTTTTTCATTGAAAATTAACCGAAGTATGGCCATTTGAACCTATCTTTTTTTCGCAGATTCAGTTTTTCTCAAGTAAAAAAGAAACATTTGAGGGGAAAGTACGATAACTTAGCAACCAAGAATTGATAGCGGTTTTTTGTAGAAGGGCTAAATACAATCATTTTTTACTATGGGAGGGGGTGTCTATCTTCCGCCCTTAAGTCGGGAGGGGTAATTTTCTAAAAAAAATACTTAAAATCAAAAAAATTTATTAAAAACAACGGCAACACTTACAGTTATGAACAATACTTATTTCGAAAGCTAAAATTTTACACTTTATTTAAATTTTTAAGTTAGGTTATTTCAATTAATTGTTTGCAAAATAAAGGAGTGAGCCTGGTAAAGAAAGTAGTTTTTCTATTTTTCAATTTTCTAGGAAAACAAGAAGGCATAGGAACATAATGATTTTCAGTGTTTAAAAAGAAATCAATTGAGGCTGTATACTTTATCGATAAACTTCGTATTGAAATCCACAGTCTTTACTAAAATAGTAATCAACTAGTTTTTTAAACTTTTTTTTCTAAAATTTTGACTTTGAAATCATTTATTTCGAAATAGTCGCTTTAAATAAATTCATTTTAAAATTTAAATTAAGTATATAAATTTAGTTTTCGAAAAAAGTATCGTTCATAACTATAAGTGTTGCCGTTGTTTTATAATATTTTTTTTTATTTTAAGTATTTTTTTTTAGAAAATTGCCCCTCCCGCCTAAACGCGGTAAAATAGTAATAGTAACATAGTAACGCGGTAACATAGTAAAAAATGATTGTATTTAACCCTTCTACAGAAAACCGCTATTTATTCTTGGTTGCTGAGTTATTGTACTTTCCCCTCAAATGTTTCTTTTTTCTTGAGAAAAACTGAATCTGCGAAAAAAATATAGGTTCAAATGGCTGTACTTCGATTAATTTTCAATGAAAAAATTTAATAAAACCAGCATTTTAAAGAACATTTAATGTTCTATCTTTTATTAGAGCAATGTTAATGCCTATCTGAGCCCAAATAAGAGACACAATCAAAAAAGTAAAAAACATGTTTTCGTAAGAAATTTTTTTTATCAATTTATCAAAATCTCAAAAAAAAGAAGAAATATTTCTGTATTAGGCAGTACCACAACAGACCTCTTGTGTCCGAAGTGATTCATGTCAAATATCTTATCTATTTGCTTCGATACTTATAAGCATTCTGTGCATTTTCTCCAATTGGGCCCTGGCATGTTGGGGGCCCTGGGACATCGCCTCGCTTGCCCCGATGGTGTGTACGCCCCAGTTGTTTAATATTTTTTTCTGCCATGATACTCCTTTTTAATAAAAAAAAAAAAAAAAAAACAAAACCATCTGCAAAAAAAAATTACCCTAAATTTAACCAGGTCACAGAGACCATTAAATTTTTTTGTTCACCTCAATAGTGACAAAAATTTAACAGGGGTTAACAATTTTACGCAATTCACACACGGCCTTAAAGAAAAAAATTGTATGACAGTTTATTTTCAAAACCAGCTAACTGTCAACTGCTAACTTTACTTACATTTTTTAAAAAATTAAATTTTTAAACATTTACTCTGTCCGATAAAAATTGGCAGTACAGGAAAGATGGGGATATTTGCATCTCGTTCGCACTCTTTTCCTATCCATAAGTAGTTTAGTACCTTTTCAAAAAAGCTCTTACAGGGTTGGCGTAATGAGCGTTTTGAATTTGAAAAAGCTGAAAGAAATATTTGGAGGGTTACCATTCTTCTTGTTTAGATTGAATTTTCATTTCGTTTTTAATTACATATTAATATGAAATAAAATGTATCCTTTTCTACACCAAAACAATAATACGCAAACATCACAACAAGATCACAACGATAATATACAAACAAAACAACAAAAGCACAACAGTAAAAAACAAACCACATAACAATGAAACAACAACAGCACAAGATTTCGTATTACCGAAGTCGCCGGTGCGAATGATATTTGGCTATGTAAGTGTCAACAATGACATATTTCGGTAAGCAGTTTAAAGCAGAAACACAATCACGCTTTGCCGTCGATTTTGACAACTGCCAAAAGTTCAACCATACGAAATCTGTGTAACCTCCCACAATGACGCTTTTCTTACGTACGCTTTTTTTGACAAACGTAAGGAAACGTAAGAAAGCGAGCAAAAGTTCAACCAGACTGAACTTTTGCTGGCTTTATGACATTTATCAGACGTAGTTACAGTCACCCACATTATTATTGCGCCAAATGTGAATAAAAAAAATTAATTATTGCAAAACTAGGTGTGTTTTTTAATTTCTCTATATAGATTTTGCACTAAAAAACGACATCGAGATATTTTAAATCAAAACAATTCACGTATTAAAAACAAAAATAATTTTATGATGTTGTAGACTGAGTTTTATTGTTAAAAACAATTTATTTTGATTGGTTTTGTTTTTATAACTATAGGATTAAAGAATAAACAAATTTCTATGCATTTTTTAAACACATTAATATCCTTTTTCGTTTTTCCACAATTAAATCAATTTTGTGAGTGACTGTGTTTTTTTTATTTGACAGCAGATTTTATGTTTCAATCAGCTGTTCGAAGTCAAAGTGACAGAAGCGCGCTTTGAGGATTTCTCAACGTAACGCGATGACGCGTCTGGCAAAGCGTGATTGTGTTTCTGCTTTTAGTGTGTTTTCGTGGATCGATAATACAGTTCATCCCGGGGAGTTCACAGATTGAAATTTGATTCGATTGCGGGTCGAGTAGATTCCCGCGGAGTGAGTCACTGCGTCTTCTGTAATAGGCATGAATATCACAAAAAATCAACAAACCTACCACCCGGTACGAGAATCTACGCAAATAATATTCTTCCTCAAATATAATGGCTTTGATTTTTATGTGTAAATTCACAAACGCATCACTGCAGAGATGATTTGCGGTCATTCTTGTAGCACATGCATGTCAAACTTGCGGCCCGCAAGTTTTACACATAATTTTATTAGCGTCTAAGCATTGAGGCTTATTTTTTGCCAAAAAGGTATAATTTTTTTCATTCCACTCTTGATTTATATTTTAAGTTTATAATTTTTTAAATATTTTGATGAAAAAAAAATTAAAAATTAATATTATTTTATATAATCATGCCTATTACCGAAGACGCAGATGCACTGCGGCTGGAGTGAGAGTCACTTTCACAAGATTTCGTATTACCAAAGCCGCGCGCCGCCGCGGAAGTGATAGAATGACATTTGGCTATGTAAGTGTCAACAATGACATAGGGTCAATGTGGGTAAATGTAAACAGGGGTAAATGAAAACATGGCTCATAATAAGCTTCAGTTAAATCTCTTTGATGCATACATAAGTACAAATCGCGGACGCATGTATCTTTTAACATATACGTCAAGCTCATTGCTGTCAAGAGAGAATTCATTCGACGAGCGTATTTTCCGTGAAAGATAATTTTTTAAAGTGCCAAACAAGTCGTTAGTCTTTCAGAAAAATTAAATATTTTTGCAGATTCAATTAAGTCAGTATAATTTGCAAATACTTTTTTGTTTTTAATTTTGATGTAGATTCTATGTGATACAACCAAATTTTAAAATACAGGACATTTATGTCGATTTGCATGTGTTTACATTTACCCCAGAATATTTTTCATAATGGGTAAATGTAAACAACGTATTCTGGGGGTAAATATAAACATATATTTTTGCTGAAATTATTGGTTTTAATAAAAATAAAGTATTTTTAGTCGATTGCTATTGCTAAAGTGCCGCGGAGTCACAGTTTAAAGTAGCCAACACCATCATTTTCAGTGGATGATGTTGCAAGATCGGTCTTTGACGTAAAAAAAACAAAAAATTTGACGTTCGGAGCTGCTCAGGATTCATATTGGGCCTCTATATAAAGAATCAAAGGAAGAAAACAAAAACTTTTATTGGAATTTGAAAAAGTTTTCGTCAAATACCTTCTTGAACGTTTTTCAAGTTGTTATCCATATGATAAAGAGGAAATTCTAAATTTTAAACCACCGTTTACATTTACCCCGAATTTGTAAAAAAACACAAACATGGTGGGGTATTTGTAAACATGCCATATTTGACAGTAATGTAAACAATTTGGGAAATATTTGTTTATATTTATAAAGAAGAATTGCCATCATTTCATATTTGCATTTGAAGATACCATTCAAGTTGTTCCGTGAAAACATATAAAAATCTAAAGTCGAAAGAAAAAAAAGACATGAAATTGTTTACATTTACCCACATTGACCCTATGTCGGTAAGCAGTTTAGTGTGTTTTCGAGGATCAATAATACAGTTCATCCCGGGGAGTTCACAGTTTGAAATTTGATTCTGTTGCGGATCGAGTAGATTCCCGGGGACTGAGTCACTGTGTCTTCTGTAATAGGCATGAATATCTTTTAAATAAATGTTGTTCAAAATTTTATTTACAGAATTTATTTTTTCCATTTAACTCTTGGTAGTGTTTAATTTTTCGAAGAGTTTTGTTCACACTAATCAATTTTACTAGAAAAGAATCGGCAAAATCGATTTTGTTGCTATAAAAATGTCTAAAACGCTTAGAAATAGACGATTATTTCTTATTGGTGAAAAAAACTGGTCGCTAATTTCTTCTATTGTGTAAAGCAATGTCTTAAAAAAATTCTTTCGAAGAAAATAAGTTGCCGTTTCGTGACAAATAAGTAGCCTTAGTGTATAAATTATTTAAATAATTAAACATTTCGTTTTGTGTACTTGAAATTTTTTGTATATAATTTTTCAAACATAAACTAAGAAATCTAAATTGAGGCATAATTTATTTGAAAAGACACAATTTTTTTTTCAAGTGAGGCATAATTTTGTCTGAATGGGTTGGCAACACTGCGGTGTACTGCCAATTTTTATCGGACAGACTAGTAATGATGCTTCAGATGATATCATGGTAAGTATCCTTTGAACTTGGTTCTTTATTCCCATTCTATAAACTCTATTTTTCCTTCAGTCCCTTCTATCGATGCCTTCTACTAGAGAGAAACAAAGTAAACTAGTTGGCGAGGAGATCCTCGAACTTCTTACTAAACACACAGCCAAGGAACGATCTTTAGCAGAGAAATTCAAATCCCACGGAGGAGCTCAAGTAATGGAGTTCTGTCCCTATGGTAAGAAAGTTGAGTGTTTAAAAGCCCAGCAGGCCGCAGCTGAGATGGCTGCCAAGAAACGACGTGAAATCGAACAGAATGCAGTCTCCGACAAGGCCGAGGATTCAAATGCGGAGACAAATTCCAGTGGAACTCCTGATGAATCATCGACAACCAACTCGGAGGAATGCAAAAAAGAAGAACCAGCTGCTGCCTTGCTGGTAGCGCCCATCGATGAGATCATCACATCATCACATAGCAGTATGAATTCTAATGAGGGCCAGTGTTGCCAGAATATTTTCGAGGCAAGGATCCGATTTTGAAAAATACGCAAAAAACTTTTGTGGCATGAGATTTGAATTTTTTTTTAATTTTCAAATAACTTTTTCTTATCAGACTTCAAGTATAATTACACTGTGCAAGTTTATTCAAAAAAATTTTTGAGACAAGTGTGCTGTTGACTGTTCCTCCCTATTTCGGACCTGAGAAATCGATTGGCATCATTAGTTTTTCGATTTATCGGTACGACTTCGAACAAAATTTTTTTCGGAAGTAACCATAACAAATTACAGATCCAATTTTGATCATTTCTGTTATTAAACGTCGGTAATGAAAAATACTTTAAAATCTATGTGTTGAAAATTGCCGGTGCTGCCGTTTTGTTTTTTAAACTAATAATAAATTTATTTTCAATACTTTATTTTTGAATTTCATAAATAAAAGATTATTTAGAATATTTACAGAAAAAATTATATGGGAGTGAAGGATAAGATTAAATCGTTTAGGCGGTAGAAGCAATTTTCTCACAAATCGGCTTCAAATGAAAAAAAATGTATTACAGCACATTCATTACTAAGATATACATTTTTACAAAGCCAGTAGTTTATGCTGGTATTAAATAACGTTTGAGCAGAATTAATAGCAATATAAACAAGAAAAATGACTTTAAACCGGGCAAAATGATTAAAATTATTGAAAAAACTTCCGAAACAAATTTTGTTCGAAGTCGTACCGACAAATCGAAAAACTAATGATGATAATCGATTTCTAAGGTCCGAAGTAGGGGGAAACAGTCAACAGCGCACAAGTCAAATATTTCGACTTGAGCAGTGTTATTTTTTTTTTTCATTTTGTTGATATATTCTGGATTTCATGTTCTTTTATGGGTGTAAAATTAAGTGTAAATTCACAAACGCATCACTGCAGGGGAGTAATTTACGATCATTCTTGTAGCACGTTTATAAATGCAAATAATTAGCTTCACTTAAAATGTCTATTGTTCACTATTGCAAAATTGGATCAACTGATGCGCCAATATCAAACAAAAAAAGCATCAAGAATTTTCTTGATAAGTTGTTGATGCCGACGCGATTTGGAGTAAAAATGGAAGCAAAGGACAATGAAAAGTTTTTAATCAAATTCTAAATTGTGCCACCCCGACTGTCCCTACTTAAAACTAAACACCTAAAACTATGTAAGCCGGCCAAGGCATAAAAAACGAAGACCACTTTTACCTATACATGAATACCATTACTAAGCCACAAAAACTGGCTCTCCTGCTTTACCCTATCTCTTCGGTGCCGATCGGACACAGTCCTACTGAACCAAAGACGCCCTTCTCCGCCTAGTGCGGGGATGTCCCTGTCATACAGCAGTCACCTGTCCACGGTTCTTCGCCCGACGTGGTAGATTAGCGGAACTGCCAATATATCCTCTACAGGGTAAAAGCTCTCCTACCCCTGGCCAGAGCAGCATCCATATCGTCGCCCTAGTATTGGAGAGCCGTATACGACAAATTGCATTTTTTGAACTAGGTATGCAGTCGTATGTTTTCGAAGTTGCTCTTTTCAAATCTGCTATCCGTTTTTTTCTATCTTTTTTCGTTGCCGAGATATTCACTATTGTTTTGACAAAAACAAGAAATTTTGGCATTTACGTTAAATTTTTCATGCAATGCAAGAAAATTTTAAGAATTGTTTTGACGTACGTTATGTTTTTTTATGACGTACATACGTGTATATGAATAAAAGAAACTTCTGATTTTCATGGCGTATACGACGAACTCATTTTGGACAAAAATTTAAATATTTTTACAACTAGACGAATTGCAGATGTCCAATAACATGTATATAAAAGACACATTTTAATTATATACATATCATACTAAAATATCAAAAAATACCAGCGGTTAGTTCCTTCGCAATTATCTTCCGAACATTTCTTGTTAATTTAAGATAGAGACCTTCTAACCAAACGGTGTCGAAAGGTTTTTCCAAATCAACAAGACAGGCACCCGTGCACCACTTTTTTAGATTTGTTCCACTGAATATCAATACAAGTTTAGACGCGGCATGAATAGTGTCATGTCCTGCCTTAAACCCGAATTGATTATTCGGTATGATATTGTTGTCCTCAGCCCACTGAGACTGAGCCCTATTGATAACTTTTTCAAATACCTTGCTGATACTTTTAAGATTTAAGGAGACTTATCGACCGGAGATTTGCCGGATTGGAGTTGTCCTTTCCCTTTTTCGGTAGAGGATGTACCACTGCTGTTTTCCAACGCTTTGGATAATATGCATTATTCAGAGCGTTTTTGAACAGAGTGGCAAAAAAGTCAATAGCTTCCAGTGGCACGGTGTCCTTATAAGACGATTCCTTCCGTCTTACCTTCTATAATTCTATAACTTAATAATATTTCATTCATTTTAGCTCAAGTTTTTTTCTATGCGCATACACACAATACCTAGTCTGCCTATTTTTTTTCAATACTCCGCACAAATACACATCAAATCATCAAAGCTACAGCACAGCGACAGCCAACAAACAGAAAGGCAACCCGAAATAAGCCGTCTTATAGCTATATCCCTTCAAGCAAACAGGTCCGACCTCGGTCCGAATCCGCTCCGCCTGAGGCGGAGCTGAGTCCGACTTCGGATCAGAAACTGGTCCGAAGGCGGCTCAAATTAGTATGGAAATTATAATCACCGCGAAGTCGATTGCATATGTATTGGTGTGGTGAAAATCTCCATTCCGAGAAAACGGAGCCGAAGGCGGACCTGAGTCGGAGCAACGAAAACCTACCAGAAAGAGGAATAAAAAAGGGATGACGTTTCGCATTTGCGACCAAAAAAAGAACAAGATTTATTTTTTTTTTTACTGAAACTGTTTTATTTTTTATTTAATTTTGGCAAACGAAATTTTCACAATATAATCAATATAAAATACAATACATTTTTTTCATTTTATTTTATTTGTTGTTGCTGCTGTTGTTGGTGTTTCTTTAGATGCCCAATTGCATGTTTCACCTTCTGCCTTTTTCTTCATCATTAGAGATTACATCTACAACACAAACAGAAACACATCACTTTAATCCAAACACTTTGAGCGATATATACATACCTTTTTTTGTTTCCATATTGTTAATAGTTTGATATAATTGTTTATAATTATACTTATATTTTATTAACAACGACACGAGACACGACGCGACTAAACACTTCAACAAAAAATAACAAAATGACGCTTTTGCTCTTGTTGGCTAAGTCTGTCTACTTTTTTTTCCTTTTCTCAGTTTTCACCACGATTCTCTTAGACTTTGTGTTCATACACAAAAAGGTGCAAGTGTGTGAGTGCAACCCCGCTTTTCTCGGTCGGAGGTCGGACTGTCTTTTCTGGACTCCGTTTTCTTGCTTGAAGGGATATAGCAAATTTGTTTTCTTTTCCTTTTTTCCCTTATAAGTTACTTTATTTGACTCCTCCCTGTTTTACGCAAGCTCTCTTATCCAAATAATAACACGGTTTCTATCGTCTTATTTTGAAGAAAATTTGTGTGTATCTCGCAAAATTTAATAAGCAGCAGCAGAATATTCAAACAGAGAAATGTATAGGCACAGGAAGGTCCCAGTCGTAGGTTTTTGTTTGAAAAATTGTTATACGAACAGAATAAGACGGTTTCCATCGCTGCGCTTCTGTGATAAATTCAAAGGGGAGGTTGACTGTTTCTGTTTGCAAATATTGTTTAAGGGCCTTACTAATAATCAAACTTAAAGCTCAGTTAAATATTTAACTGAACTTTAAATATTTCTCCATACCAATAACCAATTTAATAGGCAGGTTAAGGGTTAACGCCACGTTAATTTTATAGCTGGAAAACTGAACTATAAACGCACGGTTAAATTAAAACGCACGATTTGCACTGTCATTTGACAGCAAAAAAAAACATTTGTCAAGTCAACCAGTTATTGCGAAAAATTAATAATATTGGCGGCAAATTATTAAATATGTAAGTAAATGTAAAAATGTATTTGTTTATAAATATTTATCCTTGTTATTAATAAATATTCTTTACTTTCAGAAAAGGCTGAAAAAGAAAACTTAAAAAGAAATAGATCTGCAAATTTTCATCGTCGTACTTCACGATAGATGAACTTTTTTTGTATGCACTTTTGGCCTCCTTGCTTGGGCTCCATTTTTTTAACTTTTACAACCAAAATAAAAATATATGAAGGTATGTAGGTATTTTGTAGTTATGTTTTTGTTCATTATTACATTACATGCAAAAAATGTCACTTCAATAATGTCATTTTGACAACAAATGTAATAGATCTGGTAATAGAAGCACAATTAGTTAAACGCGCGTTTATTTTGATTATTAGTTATTATTATTATACACCCAATTTAACGCGACGGTAAAATTATGCCTGATTCACAATATTGCGAGACGACGAGACGAGATCGTTGCGAGAGTAAAATTGATATCTAGTTTTCGATGTTTGGCCAAATAATTTATTTCTTTTTACACACATTCTTCTATTTCCTGTCAAAAATAGACAATTACCAAAAAAATAAAATGCACGACTGGGGTCGCACGAACTTGCTCTTAGAGTTAAAGTTGCTTTAATTTTCAAGACTTTTTATATAGAAATTTGGAAAAAAAAAATAAAATTCGTTTTTTAAAAAAAATAAAATAAAATCTGAAATTAAATTGCCCTCCAAAACAAGTATGCAGTTTTGATTGATATATTAACATGCATTTTTAGAAAAAAAAATTTTCTAAATCGTTAGAGCCGTTTTTTAAAAAACTAATTTTTTATAAATAATTTTTTGGAAAAAAAGTTTAAAAATAAAATTGGTATGTCATTTTGTAGAAATCACTAATCAACATCTAAAAACAAAATTTCAAAAAAATTAAATGTCCCGTTTTCGAAAATTTGATTTTTCAAAAAAAAATTTTTTAAATTTTTTTAAAAATCCAAAAATTATTTTTTTCAAAATTTTATTTTTGGCTTATATTTAAATTATATAAATGCTTCTTCACAAAAAGTTTCGTTGAAATCGAATAAGCAGTTTTGGAGATAATCGGATTTGAAAAAAACGGTTCTATGGTAGGTACCGTTAATAATGATTTTCAAAAAAAATTTTTTTCATTAAAAGATAGACCTTAATTTTAAACCAACACTTGAATTTTTTAAACAAAATCGTTAGAGCCGTTTTCGAGATATTTCAATTTTACTAAAATCGGTATATGACAAGTACCGTTATTTTTGGTCCAAAAAAATTAATTCCAAAAACCCCTCTGGAGAGTCGCCAAATAACGCTGCATACCAGGTTTGACATCAATCGGTCCATCCGTTTAGGCTATAGCTCCTTATACAGACAGACAGACAGACTGACAGACAGACTGACAGACTGACAGACTGAGAGACTGACAGACTGACAGACTGACAGACTGACAGACTGACAGACTGACAGACTGACAGACTGACAGACTGACAGACTGACAGACTGACAGACTGACAGACTGACAGACTGACAGACTGACAGACTGACAGACTGACAGACTGACAGACTGACAGACTGACAGACTGACAGACTGACAGACTGACAGACTGACAGACTGACAGACTGACAGACTGACAGACTGACAGACTGACAGACAGACAGACAGACAGACGGACTTCCGGGACCCACTTTTTTGGCATTGTCTACCATCGTAATGTCATGGAAAAATGTTATCTCAACTTTTTTTTTTTGTACGAATGCATAACTTGATATATAGTACCTATATCGCAAGTAAAAAACTTAACATTACCAAATGGCGTACGATTTAAATGACCAAGACAAAATCTCGTCTCGCTCTCGTCTCGTCGTCTCGCAATATTGTAAATCAGGCATTAACCCGACGTTACTTAAACGTGTGTTTAGCGATTCATTATTGGTAAGGCCCTAAGAGGTAAACAAATAAATATAGAACAATATTATGTGTTTCCTTTAGTCAAGACATGAATCTTTCACTCAATTTTTTGTCGTTAGATAACCGGAAAATTCCATCCATCAATTTGTGGGTTCAGGTTGATTTTTAGAGCTAAAAAAAATTGTGGAGGATTTAAAAAGAAAAAATACTTGATAGGTACCTACGAAAAAATATGGCTTCCCCTGGATTTATGCCTGCGGTCAGGAGTACGTCTCTGTTTCCCACAGTTCTCTGGAGCTTAAGAAACGGAAGCTCGTTTTGATCATTCCGTCTTAAAATCTTATTAATCTGCGGAAACATACTCGGGTCGCTAGAATTGACGGCCCGAATTTTTTTGTCCCAATACAAGTTAATTTTCTTCGATCAACTGGTTGATGTTTTTGATCGACGACTTCAGTGTTCTAATCTCCAGATCGTGTGGGTTGGTAAATCGCCGGTATAAACGTTTAAGTCTTGTCAATAGTCGGATTTTTTGTCTGTGGAGTGCGTCAATAGTCGCGTTTCGGTAAACGTTATTTTGGTCACGTTCTTTGTATTTAGGTATCGTTCTGTTCATCGTTTGTAAGATGGTATCGTCGTTGGAGATAACCATCGATCTCACTGTTCGACAGATTTCTTTCGTTTGGAGGGGCTATGTTGTTCGAACGCAGTTGTTGTGAGAGTTGCGAAAGAGTACAGACGTGTTGTGAGAAGGCTAAATTAAACGTATGAGTGGAGTAGGTAGAAAAATGACAAATCGTAATTTCTGTGAATTAAAAGTTAACAGAGAAGATTGCAAAATAAAATGCAATGAGTGCAATTCCTTGATTCATGCAAAATGTGTTAATCTAAGCCCTACAGATGTGGAAAACATACCTAGTCAAATCAAAAACATTATGGAGTTGTGACATGTCCCGTTTCTGCTTGAACCTCGTAAGTACATTTTTTTAAAAGATTTAATTTTCTATTAAACATTGCTCTAAAACTTACAGTAATAATAGATACAAAGGTTTAAGTGTGGAAACAACTCAATCAATATGTCTTAAACATAACATGATTTCCCTTTGTTCAATTCATATTTTTAACTTTGAGAAAAATGTATATTTATTTTAAGAACTGAACAAAATTTGCTATGTAGATACGTGGTTCAGGTAGAAACGGAACGATGTGTATCAAACATAAAAAAAATAACCCAAATTGACTATCGATATCATCAGTTTTCAGCAGCGTTGCCAGATTCCCCGATTTTTCGTATTTCTCCCGATTTGTTGAGCTATTTACGATTGCCCGATTTTGTGTTTAAAAATTAGGTTTTTGGCAGAACTTCACTTAAATGTTTTAAAAATTCCTTTCGTCTTATTTGTTTCCTTTTTTTTTATTTGTTGGTTTTAATCTATCAAGAGAATACCTGAGTAACAAAATGGATCATTCCACAATTCATTATCGACAGACGATATCGTTATGACGATAATCTTGCTTCACTTAAAAGCGATAGTTAACTTTCATCAGACGACATCGTTTTGACGATTGAAAAATTTTTTTCTGTCTGGTCAATAATATTTAAAAAAATGTCTTTAAAACGACAGCGCTTATTGACGATAGGTAAAGGTCTCGTTTTCATTTATTTGTTTTTTTTTTTCATGGATATTTTATATTCGATTTAACTTTGAAAATATTTTTTATAAATGCATTTGTCTTCCATTATAAAAAAAATTGCATTGAAAATAATTTTTTTTTGCAAATGAAATAAAATTGCTTTAAAAAAATGTTAATAAATTTAAATTAAATAATTTAAATAATTAAAATAATTAAAATAATTAAAATTTAAATAATAAAACATTTTAAATTAAATAATTTTTAAATTTCTTTAAAAAGAAACGTTTTAAAATCGTTAGACAATTCAAAAAAAGCGAAAAATTTAATTAACTTTTATTCTACTAATGCAAACAAGGAAACTCTCATTTTCAAGGACTATTTAATTTAGAAAATTTTTTACACATACATATATATATATATTTCTGCTTTTTACAACATTATTAAACTTTTTCCTGTTTGGGTATTCAAGAACTTTGAAGTTTTAAAGATTTCAAATATTTTTGAAGGTTCTTAAACTGTGATGTGGCAAAAAACTTTTTGTGAAGCAAAAAAACGGGCAACCACGTTAACAATAATCGTTTTTTTTCGATTTTATCAATTCAAAAATTACGGAACGACACCCCCTAGTTTAAAACTCAAAATATTTCAAAACGACAAACAAGGTCGAAAACAACAAAGAATTCATTTTACTCTAGTTAAATATTAAAACAAAACCACATCTCAGCCTTTGCTCAAGAAATAAAAAATGTCTAGGCCGGAATTTGATGATTTATTGTTAGGTATTCAACTCAGGACTTGATGACAATGCTATACAGGAAGTTTTCTATCGAAATTAAAGATTCTGTTTTATTTAAAATCTGTTTTATTTAAAGTCTTGATTTTTTTAAAATTTTTACTGATTCCCCGATTTTCCCCGATTTTTGATGTGGTAATCTCCCGATTTCATAAAATATTTTATGGCAACACTGGTTGTCAGTGAAGATGACTTAAGCCATAATAGTGATACAGGTAACATTACTCTAGAGGGCATTCACTTTAAAGTCATGGAAATAAAAAAATCTATTGCTACCACTCTCCATACATTGGGTCTAATGCAAGCACAAATTTCTGCTCTTGAGCAAACCACCCGGTTGCTTGCCGAAATAAAATCCGAAAATAAAACGATTAAAGCCGAACTAAAAACAACAAAAGAGAGACTAGAAAATGCAGAGTATATGCAGCATTCTAAACACATCAAATTGCGTGACGTTCCTCTTTTTGAGAGGGAAAATGTGCTCACAACGGTTATTCAAATTCTTAATAAAGGAGTTGACATGGAAATGACTAATGATGATGTGGATGACTGCTACAAGAAAAAGATCAAGGGAAAGCATCTGGTACCGTGGTTGTGCAACTGCGAAGTAGAAGTTTGAAGGAGGAAGTCTTGGCCGCTGAATACGCTAAAAAAGCACCACTCCAATCTGACAAAATCTTCTCTTCTTGCAAAGGAAAAATTTACATAAATGACTGGTTGTCCCAAAGCACTAAGATGTTGATGAAAGAAGCGAAAACTACAAAAGTAAATCACAAGTATTAACGATTTATAGTTAAGATTGTTTTAATTTTTCTTTTTATCTTTTATATTCTTAAATCATAGTTAAAAGTTAATTAAAAAATGTTTTGCCACAATGAATTATTTGATCTCCATAACAGTAGTTATTATTACTCTTCGAGTAATTCCTAAACTATTCAGACGTGTGTCCTATTTCGCTCCCGCATTTTTCTTTCATTTAAGAACATTCACTGTGCCCATTATATCAGTTTTGTCATAAATCGAAAGCCCTAATTATTTGGCAAACTTGTTTAATTTTCCAATTACGCTCAAAGAATTTTTATAGTGTAATAAAGTGAAAAAACTATAAGTCAATATAAATAATTGTGACAACTTTAACACAATAAATTGAAAAAAAAAAAAAAATAATAAAAAGTTAATCTGACTCTCTCTTAAAAATATCTGCTCCCGTTAAGACTTTTTGTTTCCTTCTTTCCCGGTGAGTGAAACATTTTACGTATATGTTCTGCCCATGAAGCATAATTTGAAGCTACATTGAATCCCCATTTTTTGTGTCTCATTTTGCATACATGTTGCCGACTCTGAGTGCCTGAGAAATTCATCTTTAACACCAGCTATAACTTACACTACGGACTGAATAGCAATTTCTAATCTAACAGATTATAATTAATTTTTGCTCTCAGTCTTACCTTCTGGGTGATTCATTTTAGTATAGTTCTGCCAAGCAATCATCTATTGGTATTACACCTTAAATCCTCTCTGGTGTTTTTTTTTATTTACATATATCATCCAACACACTATCGAGATTTTCACCTCATCAACATTTTCTAATTACCGACATTATCACGGTTCGTGGATTCGAATAATTTATCAAATACCTAAATCACTTTCTCGTGTCGGTAATTAAATTTAATTAGCAAATACCTAAACCACTTTATCACAAGAACTAAACTAATTTCCACTGTACAGTCAATACAGACAATCATACAACATACAACAGTACTTATTCCTAAGGATAGAGAAAAAATCAATTTTTCAACAAGCAGATATAGCTTATTCCTTAGAATAAAACTATCTGCTTCTTTCAGAGACGAATAAAAATTATTCTAAGGAATAAACTCAACAAAAATATTGTGTCAGTTGTCAAAGCTGTTTTGAAAGAATTAAAAAAAAAATACAGTGGAACACAAGAAAACAAAAACAATCATGAATAAAAATGACGTTTAATTTTAAATATTTTTGAATTTGACAATTTTTTTTTGTTATTCTGTAGAATAAATTATTCTTGATTGAAAATTTCAATGTTTTTATCTGATTGCTTATGAGCCTAATAACTTTATTCGTCGAACAGTTAACTGACCTTTTATTAGAAGATTGAAAAATTGGCTCTAAATCGTTTAAAATTTTGAGCAATTGGATTTTAACGGAATTTTAAATTTTTTTTTTACTGTAACTACATTCCAATTTTTGTAATATTAGCTAAAAATGTGATTTTTAGTTAAATTTTGAAAAGATTGTTCCGCTTTTTTTTTGTTTTTAAAAAACTATGCATTCCTTTTGTCCTAGTTTTGTACTCTTTTTTGTGTCCTAATTTGTCCGGGATTTTACATCTCGATTACTAGTTTCGTCAAAATATACCTGGCAACCCTATATGTGAGCAAATTTTGATAACTTTTGTTTGTATTTATATAATTCTTTTAAAAATTTAGGTACCTGATATAATTGTTTTAACTGAAATTTGGATCTTTCACCATGAATTGTGTTATTACTCTATACCGGGCTTTAATTTATATGCCGAATGCAATAATTCATATCCATCGGGTGGTGTAGCTATTTTTGTTAAAAATCATATTGTTGTGTCTGAGATTTCCACCCCTGATTTGAAGAGTGCTGATGCAATTATATTGAAAATTAAGCCTGAAAACATTCTTTATATTGACGTGGTTGCCATGTATCGGCTGCAATCTATTCATAAAGATATATTTTTAAATGATCTTGAAGACCTGCTTCGCGGTTTAAACAGTTACAATATCTGTATTATCGGTGAAATGAATATAGACATTTTTGGTATTCCATCTAGCTCTGATGACTATTTAATTCTTTTATCTTCCCTTGGTTTTGAATCTCTTATTAATGTTCCAAGTAGAGTCACAAATGTTTCAAAAACTTGTATTGACCATATTTTTGTTCGCACAAACTATTTTAATGATATCCGTCCGTTTTTATTAGAATGGGATGTTACTGACCATTTCGCAACAGGAACATCTTTTGCTGGCCTAATGACAAAATATACAAAAAGAAATGAACAGGTGAAAATCCCAGTATTACATAATATAGATTATTCAATGCTTAATGAATCCCTCGCCACTGAATCCTGGAGATCTGTTTACAGCTGTAACTGTCCTTCAGTTGCTTTTTCAAGTTTCGTTAACGTTCTGTCTAATTATGTTTCTGCTTGTAAATTTCAAAAACATAAGCCAAAATTTATATTAATTAAACCATGGATGACCTATCAACTGTGTCAAAATATTAACGATAAAAACGAATTTTACATTGTAAATAAGGCCAATTTAGGAATACCACGTATAAAGAATGCAAACAAAAAGTTGCAGAATGATGTTTCTAATGAAATAAAAAAACAAAAAAATGTAGCTGAAAGTCATAAACCAACATTCGAGAATACTGCAAGTTTAAAGCAAGAATCTTTTAATGGTAACGGAACTATCTCGTCGTTTTACCTCACTTAGAATATGGTATTTCATGCTGGGGTTGCTCTTATATTAGCAATTTACAACCTCTAATTATAGCTCAGAAAAAACTAGAGTAATGCTTAATAAGAGAAGGTGGGAGCCATCATTTCCTTTATTTAAATCACTCTCTATTTTACCGCTTAGGCATCTCTACGTCTACAAGGTAACGAAACTGTTTTACCTGGTGGTCACAATTTAATTAGAAGAAATGAAGTTGCCTATTCTCTTAGATCGGCTAACACGGTGTCCGTGCCTAGAGCTAAAACAGAACATTTAAGACGTTCCAGTATGGTTATAGCTCCGTACATATTCAACAAATTGCCTGCAGATATATGCAGCAACTTAGGTCACTACAAAAGATTCCTTAAAAACCTAAAAATATGGCTAGTGTCCAAATCAGATGTGGAAGACTTAATACAGGTAGTTGTTTAATAAAGAAATATTTGACTGTTAACAGTCGAATTGTTTTTTCTTGAACACCGTTTATTTTTAATAAATATGATTTAAAATCATGAAAATATAAAACCAGCATAAAAGTGTTCATATATGCGTTTCGCCCCGATGTAATGGTTGGGCTCATCAGAAGATGACCATTACACCTTGTCTTGACGCATATTTTCCCGAATAAATCGAGATTCCATATAATCCGAGCTGCATAGAGCAACTGCGAATTATATAGTTGCTACATTTATTGCTCGATTTACTCGGGAAAATATGCGTCAAGACAAGGTGTAATGGTCATCTTCTGATGAGCCCAACCATTACATCGGGGCGAAACGCATATATGAACACTTTTATGCTGGTTTTATATTTTCATGATTTTAAATCATATTTATTAAAAATAAACGGTGTTCAAGAAAAAACAATTCGACTGTTATCTAACAGTCAAATATTTCTTCAGTGCCATAGCAAGTCAATAAAAATAGCTACAATTTATCTTCTTTGAAGACTTGTAGCAACTAATAATTCGCAGTTCCTCTATGCAGCTCGGATTATATGGAATCTCGATTTATTCGGGAAAATATGCGTCAAGACAAGGTGTAATGGTCATCTTCTGATGAGCCCAACCATTACATCATCGGGGCGAAACGCATATATGAACACTTTTATGCTGGTTTTATATTTTCATGATTTTAAATCATATTTATTATGTTTAATAAAGTTTTGAATAATGTCTTATTTGCTTAGTTAAATTCTTATGTAAAAACTCATAAAAAAAATCTTACTTGTCCTTTAACGCTTTCTTTTTAATTGTTTTCTACTCATTATCTCCTTTTCACTACACCAATACAAACGCGACTCTTTCTTTTATCAATATAAATATTAAAAGTGCACTTAACACTGGTATATACTTGCCACAAAGTGTATGAAAGTTTTTCTTTTCTAGTTCACAATTCATGGAAAAAGTAAATGCATATATTTAAATTAATTAATACTAAAAAATTAAATTATGCTTTATGTAATATTTATCTATTTGTATAAAGTAAAATAATGTATGAATTACTATTGTAAACTTGAAATGAAATTAATAAATTCTTAATTCTAAAATTCTAAACGCAGTTCTCTTACTAAGGCGTTGGTGAAGCGTGGCCAGCGCACCTTACCGTAGTTGTAAGAATGCTACGGTACATACTCCTCCAATTCCACAAGCTCGTTCGGAAGCTGTATTGCGGCGGCGAGTCCGCAGTGGTCGCTGTCGTACTCAATTGTACGAAGGCAGTTTCTTGGGTGTTGGCCCACAGAGTCTGTTATTATCAGTCTTGAGTCTAGAAGCAATAAATCCAGAAAAGAACCTCTTCTTGGAAACGATGGCCTTTCAGTAGCCAGCAGATCAACCCTATATTTAATAATGTTTTGACTCATCCAATTATACAGATGATTACCTCGCTGATTCTGTATTTGATTTCCCCAATCTTGGTGTTTGGCGTTCAGATCACCGGCCATGAGGATATAGTTTCCCTCCAAATTCAGTCGTAGGACTTGAAAAAGTTTTTCGAGTTCTGCCGTAAAGTTAGAGGTGCTTCTGGCGCATAAGCTGCGACTGCATACACCCGCTTTCCATGTTGGAGAGGGATGAATGCAATGCACACCTCAAGCGATCGAAATTTTCGCACTTCACTATTGTATGTATATTACCTTATAACTAATGCCTTTACGTATGAAGATTGCAACACCGCCCTTTGAGTGGAGTCGGGCCGGTCTCTTCTTACGATGTTGTAATTATTATTTGTCAGTTTATGTTTCTCGTTTAGCTTAGTTTCGCTAGCCATAAACACATCGGGACTTAGATCTTTCAACAATTGGAAAAGGTTAGCTCTACGTTTGACCCACAGTACACATAATAAGGTCAAAAAACGTCAAAATTTGTTTGTCAAAAAATGGGCACCAATCTGTCAGGGCGGTCTTTAATTTTTATATTTTAATCGCAGTAAACAGGAAATTTGTTTTTGTTTTAATTTATAAAATGTCATTTGAAAAAATTATACATTGAAAAATAACAAATTTTCTGCGTGTTTCGTCTCGGAAAATGGTAAATAAATGTTAAAAAATTAGTTGTGCGCGTGGTTTTTCGGTTTTTTTGCGTTTTCGTCGGTAATTTAAACAATTAAGAATAACGGTAGTTGACATTGGTCGCCAAACTGTCAAGTTTTGACAATTTGGCGACCAATGTCAGTTTGGAATATATTACCTTTTTATGTGTCCTGTGGTTTGACCCTAATCTGTGAATTTACATTCACAGCTAGGATCCTAAGGGGCCTGTCTGACAGCGCGCCCATTACGACCTAGGTTGCGTTAAGCTAGGCAGTTGAGAGTAGATATGATCTACCCTCACTGTCTGCTCCCTTATCTGGCTTTGAAGCCCTGTTAACTGTGCTTGAATGCTCAGTAACAAGGTCAAAACCTCTGATTCTGCCGCCAGTGCTTTAGGCACGTAGACCTGTTGGAACACCTTTGATGGCTTCTGTGCTACCTTTGGCATTGCTCTTTGCGCCATTTGGGTGAAAGAGATGGTTGGATTGACGATAGGAGCACGTCCTTCTGAACGTTTTTCAACGACAGCCTGCTTCGCCGTTTTCTGCTGCTTCATTTGCTGAAACCTCGGACAGCCCCGATAATTATCAGGGTGCCCGACGCTTCCGCAGACTGCGCATTTTTGCTAGGCCTTGTCTTCGACCCGTTCCTCCCCTAGTTTACACTCCCCCTTATTGTGGTTCTCTCCACACTTGACACAGTGCCACTGCATTTCGCAGTTGGCTGCGACATGGCCGAACCTTTGGCAGCGCACACATTGAAGCGTATCACCGCACATTTTTAATTTATCCCAAGTGACAACCTGGTAGTTGAGGACGGTGATATTCCTCAAACTATCCAGTTTGCTTTTGGGCGAGAGCTGCACTAAAAATATCGGCAGTTTCCTTTTCTCCCGTCTGGACAAAGCCGATTGGAATGGCTTGACGCTGATGATCTCGAGATCACCACTCGCTTTGCAGCAGAGCTCATCATAGAGCGCCTGGGGTTCCGTGCAAGGATCTATGCTCTTTAGGATGACCGTTGAGAGCACTCATTTTCCTCTCAAACTCATTTATTTTGATTTGGAGGGTCTGCTCCTTCTCTTCATCTTCGTCTGATAAAGGCTCTGGCGATGACAGACCAACGAACTTGGCCCTTCTCCCTCCTCGGACATATAGTTAACATCATCATCATTTGGCTTATGATGTTTTTTAGCTACCGCTTCAGTATTCGACGTGCGCGCCGTTTCCTCCCCTTCAGCTGGCAGCTCCGCTGAAGGTTTTGTGGAACGCACTTAACCAGGTTCGGCCGTTCCTTCAGATCTCGGGTCCGACGTCACTACCACTGAGCTATCGATGATTTGTTACCCTTACTGGCTATTTAACTTGTTGTTTACTAACACTCTTTCCGCTTGCGAATTAAAACACTGTGAAAGCCGATTTGCGCGTGCACACTCTTTCACAGTACAAGATCGACTTACAAGCTTGTGCTCTACCACTGTGCCATCTCACTTATAAAAATTAATGTGACAAACTGTAACTTAAGCATAGGACGATTTTTAGAAAATTAATGAATACATTTTTCATTGATTCAATGTAGAACGTATATAAAATTACTATGCGTTTTTTCTCTGGGTGTACCTATCTATCATACTATTTTCAAAACCTTCACCGTTTTATCTTATAAACCTCCAAATTGTGGCACAAAGTAAACTTGAATTTGTGGTTACTTTGGGTCTCTGGTGAAAATTGTAATAATACGTCTGCATGGGAATTGTTTTTGATTTCACCTGAAAATAAGATAAATTATAGGACAGCAAATCTTTTCAAGTGCATAGATTTTGGGCCATATTTATAGACTCTAAGCTGCTTCTAAGGAAGACAGGAGTTTATCTTAATCAAATAACATTGGATAAAAAAAGTGACATCTGAAAAACGCGAAGCAAAGAGAAGATTTTTTGCTCCAAGACTTGACCCGTCACTAGATACTAAAACACTTTGGAAAAATATAAAAGAACTGGGAATAGGAAACAAGAACTACAAGACCCCAAAGATTTTGACTGCAATGAGTTAAATAAAAATTTTGTTTCTCAATCATTCTCAGGTTTTTATAAAAATTCAAATTATCCGAACGAGTCGGTCTCCAAGACTTCTAGTACCGATACAAAAACTGGTTTTAGCTTTAGGGCGATTGATGAAACTGACATTGTAATAGCCCTAACGGCTATAAAGTCCAATTCAGTTGGCTTTGATGAAATGCATCCTTTATTTATTAAGGCAATACTTCCATACATTTTAAAAGCTCTCACTCATGTTTCTAATAGAATTCTTATGACAGGAGTATTCCCAATGGAATGGAAAAAGGCAAAAATAAAGATGCAAATGATTTTAGACCCATTGCAATATTGTCATTGTATGATAAAAGAAGTAAATCCAACATCGTTTTGAAAGTTGAATATATAATAATTTTATTTCTAACATAAATCTAGATTCACAATTTGATAATTTAATAATTTCGATGAGCTTCTGTATGACACACGCAGATATAATACTACGTTTCTGTGGGAATAGCAAAATCGACGAAATACGAAAGATCGTATTTCGTCTGGTGAACCTTCTCACCACTTAACACTGGTCAACACCAGGAAAATGTTAGCAAAAACTTTACTTATACCAACTATTACGTTTGGCTGTGAGATTTTTTCAAATTGTGACTGTGAAGATCGACGGCGGCGTCTTAATGTTGCTGAAAAAACCGACAACTGCAGGATAACGAAAACACAACCGATCATTCTGGTAGTTAAAAGTATTCTCCTTTATTCAAGTAAATCTATTCTACTCTATAGCTATGTATGTCTTATATCTATTTTATAAATATAAATGTATTTGTCTTAATCTACTTAAATTACCTTATCTCTAGTTTTCTTAAAATCCTAAAATAACAATAAATGTAAATATAAGATAACGACGCAAGATACAATACATCCTCAATCACAACCATATTGCTCACAGATGTATGTCATAAAACACAATCTCTGAGCAATTACGGTTATGTTTGAAAGGGATCGACATGACCTAGCGTCGCTATTTATTTGTTCGTTAAATTCTCTACAGATAATTGAACATACTCCCGCCATTGGCATCATTGAAAATGTGTCAATTTAATGATTTTAGGGTAATGCTGATCTTCAGGAACGTCGTCGTTGGAAATTGGTAGAATTATTGTGGTGAAGATGCTGTATGTAGCAAGTGATGATTCTGCAAAGTATATATCAACTGGATACAACGATTTGAAATTATTCACCAGTGTCTTGAAGAGTTGTACAATGCACATCAGACGTTGTGTCATACCATTTTAATTTAACATCGAGGAGGCACCTTTGATGTCTTCATATGATGTCTTCTTGTGAGAATCCTAGACTCCATATGCAAGAACCAGTGTCAGAATTTTCTTCTTTCAGAACTCACTTATTCCGATTAGTAGGATTTGCAAGTTTTAACATCTGGTTGCAAATGCTTCATGGATTGGGATTTGAATAGTCGATAAATATGACCCTTGTCATTATTTAAATCCAACTTTTTTATCTTCGTTTATTGACCATCTTACTTGTCATTATATTGATCAAGTGTGCAACGGCGTATACAAGGGGGGGGGGGTCACGGGGTCATGACCCCCCCCCCCAAGAACTCAGAACTTAAAAAAGAATTTGTTATGTGATACTGAAATCTCTTGAGTAAGATTATTTTCAAAATGTTGAAGTTTTAGAACATGAACGAAAATTAAAAGTAAACAAAATTTTTGGTATTCAAACAAACTATTTTACCATATTTTGGGGATGTGGTCATATTTTTAGCGAACGCTATGCTGGATTAGGATTATTTTGATTCGTTCGATAAAATTAGTTGAGCTGTAGAGTTTTGTATGGAAACAAAATCCGGATAAGTATTATATTCAAAGCTTTTTAAAAGAAATTGAATCTAGTAGGTACACAAAAATAATATCTTAAGGGCAAGACACTGCTTACCAGCAATTAAAAAATGCAGCCATATCTTCTATTTTTTTATATGATGAAGTGAATAAAATATGTTTTAAATAGGGAAGCTTTCTGTGGCCTTGCTGTGTGGAGGTCAATTCTGTTGATAAAATTCGTCATCGGCAAAATGTTAAAGAAGGATATCATTTCTCAAATCTTTTTAGTTTTTTGCAATGTTCCAGTTCAATACATTCGCCTGTAAAAATTTTTGAATTTTGTTTGCTTACAGAATATAACAGTATTTTGTACATACTAAATTTGCTAGATCTGTTGCATTTTTTGAAACAACTATCGATTTGTTAATCATCAATGGCCAGCCAATTATAGAAGCAATGTAAGCAACCTTATCTAAGGCAATTTAAATATTATTATTATATAACACTTAGGGCTAATTTTTTGAATAGTTAGATAAACCTAAGTTAGAGCTTATTCCTAGGAATAAAAGTTTTTTTATAGTGACATTTATTCTTCTGATAGTCTATCTGACGATTGAAAAAGCAGGGCTTAATCTAATAAATACAACTGAATGTTTTTTATATTGTAAACCGCTGATGAATACCTGAAAACGGACGAACTCCAAAATATCGCCAAAATTATTTTTTTTGTCTTTACTATTTTAATAGAGGTATTTTAAATTCCCATACAATTTTAAAACAAAATTTAAAAAAATATATATTTTCAATGCAATTTTTTTACAAAACTTTGCGATTCGTTTGCCTGAGGTTAGGAAGACTTTTAATTCAAAAGTTAAAACTGTTATAAAGTAAAAACGATTTTTATATTAACTTTCTGGGCTAGCGGAAAACAATGAACAGTTGTTTTAAGGCAAATTATTCAATCGAAGTAATACAGTACATTTTATTTTTAGGAGGATAGCCTCAAGTAGTCAAAATTAAAGCCTAGTACGCTGCTGATAAGAAACGAAAAATCCCATACAAAAATGAAACAACGAAATGCTAAACCAAAAATTTCGTTCAACTTTTCGTTCTGTAGTACGCTGTTCGGCACAACGAAATTGAAAGTCTAAACTTCTTTTTCGCACACAAACAATTGCCGGGGACATTCATTGTGTGTGGAAAAATGACATTTTGAGTTTTTTTGTTTGTTTTTGTTGTTCATTTTGTCATTGCATTTCTTTCTGCGATGCGTGTTTGCTTTTTTTTCATTTATGTTTTGCAATTTTTGAGTATTTTTCGGTCCAGATTTCGCAAGCATTTCGTTGTCCTCGTGGAGACCGACGAAAAATTTCGTTTCACATCAGCAGCGTTCTATGCTTTAAGGCCTAACGCTAAACTTAAACGAATCTCATACCGTTTTTGTTTGGTTATTTTTAGAACTACATTCGGAACTTTTCGAAATGCAAGACGCACAAATTTTAATGTTTAATAATTCAAAAAGCCCATTTTCAGGTTTATGCTATCAAAACTTTTGAAAAAAAAAAAAAATTGGCATGACCCCCCTCAAGAAGCAAACCTGTATACGCCCCTGCAAGTGTGTTTAAGTCATCTAAGAAAGTGTGGTGTTACTGGCAAATTCGGTGCACACCAAGGATACAACGATTTGAAATTATTCACCAGTGTCTTGAAGAGTTGTACAATGCACATCAGACGTTGTGTCATACCATTTTAATTTAACATCGAGGAGGCACCTTTGATGTCTTCATATGATGTCTTCTTGTGAGAATCCTAGACTCCATATGCAAGAACCAGTGTCAGAATTTTCTTCTTTCAGAACTCACTTATTCCGATTAGTAGGATTTGCAAGTTTTAACATCTGGTTGCAAATGCTTCATGGATTGGGATTTGAATAGTCGATAAATATGACCCTTGTCATTATTTAAATCCAACTTTTTTATCTTCGTTTATTGACCATCTTACTTGTCATTATATTGATCAAGTGTGCAACGGCGTATACAAGGGGGGGGGGTCACGGGGTCATGACCCCCCCCCCAAGAACTCAGAACTTAAAAAAGAATTTGTTATGTGATACTGAAATCTCTTGAGTAAGATTATTTTCAAAATGTTGAAGTTTTAGAACATGAACGAAAATTAAAAGTAAACAAAATTTTTGGTATTCAAACAAACTATTTTACCATATTTTGGGGATGTGGTCATATTTTTAGCGAACGCTATGCTGGATTAGGATTATTTTGATTCGTTCGATAAAATTAGTTGAGCTGTAGAGTTTTGTATGGAAACAAAATCCGGATAAGTATTATATTCAAAGCTTTTTAAAAGAAATTGAATCTAGTAGGTACACAAAAATAATATCTTAAGGGCAAGACACTGCTTACCAGCAATTAAAAAATGCAGCCATATCTTCTATTTTTTTATATGATGAAGTGAATAAAATATGTTTTAAATAGGGAAGCTTTCTGTGGCCTTGCTGTGTGGAGGTCAATTCTGTTGATAAAATTCGTCATCGGCAAAATGTTAAAGAAGGATATCATTTCTCAAATCTTTTTAGTTTTTTGCAATGTTCCAGTTCAATACATTCGCCTGTAAAAATTTTTGAATTTTGTTTGCTTACAGAATATAACAGTATTTTGTACATACTAAATTTGCTAGATCTGTTGCATTTTTTGAAACAACTATCGATTTGTTAATCATCAATGGCCAGCCAATTATAGAAGCAATGTAAGCAACCTTATCTAAGGCAATTTAAATATTATTATTATATAACACTTAGGGCTAATTTTTTGAATAGTTAGATAAACCTAAGTTAGAGCTTATTCCTAGGAATAAAAGTTTTTTTATAGTGACATTTATTCTTCTGATAGTCTATCTGACGATTGAAAAAGCAGGGCTTAATCTAATAAATACAACTGAATGTTTTTTATATTGTAAACCGCTGATGAATACCTGAAAACGGACGAACTCCAAAATATCGCCAAAATTATTTTTTTTGTCTTTACTATTTTAATAGAGGTATTTTAAATTCCCATACAATTTTAAAACAAAATTTAAAAAAAAATATATTTTCAATGCAATTTTTTTACAAAACTTTGCGATTCGTTTGCCTGAGGTTAGGAAGACTTTTAATTCAAAAGTTAAAACTGTTATAAAGTAAAAACGATTTTTATATTAACTTTCTGGGCTAGCGGAAAACAATGAACAGTTGTTTTAAGGCAAATTATTCAATCGAAGTAATACAGTACATTTTATTTTTAGGAGGATAGCCTCAAGTAGTCAAAATTAAAGCCTAGTACGCTGCTGATAAGAAACGAAAAATCCCATACAAAAATGAAACAACGAAATGCTAAACCAAAAATTTCGTTCAACTTTTCGTTCTGTAGTACGCTGTTCGGCACAACGAAATTGAAAGTCTAAACTTCTTTTTCGCACACAAACAATTGCCGGGGACATTCATTGTGTGTGGAAAAATGACATTTTGAGTTTTTTTGTTTGTTTTTGTTGTTCATTTTGTCATTGCATTTCTTTCTGCGATGCGTGTTTGCTTTTTTTTCATTTATGTTTTGCAATTTTTGAGTATTTTTCGGTCCAGATTTCGCAAGCATTTCGTTGTCCTCGTGGAGACCGACGAAAAATTTCGTTTCACATCAGCAGCGTTCTATGCTTTAAGGCCTAACGCTAAACTTAAACGAATCTCATACCGTTTTTGTTTGGTTATTTTTAGAACTACATTCGGAACTTTTCGAAATGCAAGACGCACAAATTTTAATGTTTAATAATTCAAAAAGCCCATTTTCAGGTTTATGCTATCAAAACTTTTGAAAAAAAAAAAAAAATTGGCATGACCCCCCTCAAGAAGCAAACCTGTATACGCCCCTGCAAGTGTGTTTAAGTCATCTAAGAAAGTGTGGTGTTACTGGCAAATTCGGTGCACACCAAGGTAATCATCTTTCGAATATATATACGTTTTTACTGAACTCGAATTTTGTCAGCTATGTTAATCCTAGATGATTTTATCAAACACTCCACTGCATTCACTGGTAATATCATATCAGGATACAATTTTACTGAATCAACCACTTAACTCTTCTAGTTTTACCAATTCCATTGTTGATGTTGTTTCCTGGTCGGTCCAATGCTTCCTTCGGTTCGAGATAAATTTACTTGTTATTCTAAGATAATGTTATCATATTTTTGCTTAGTGAAAATGCTCGTAAATAATTTTTACAATATTTTAATTCAAGCAATTTTTAAATATAGTAAATAAATTCTTTAATTATTCAAGATATTACAATGAATTAAGCCGATTTTTTTACATTTTGAACGTGTATGGAGCATGTACTTAGGTATAACAAATACTTATAATATTTTATAAAAACACGAAATCAATGAATTTATTGTTCTGAACACGTACTACATCATTTGAATCATAAACAAGATATTTTTCTTAAACATAAAATGTTATACAAATTTAAATGTTTGTTTGACATATATTGTAATTTCTTTTTCAAATAACTATACAATTTTTGATAATTAAATTGAATATTTTATTGTTCAGTTAATTTATGTTAACAATATTTACTACAATTAAATTCAAATTATAACTGCTAGATATATTTTTTCAGTAATAAATACATATATTGTTTTGTATCCTTGCTAGGAAAAGGACGAGCAATGTACTCGAATTTGTCGAAGTCCCATTGCTTGTCCTTGCGTCTAGTGTGGGATAGAGGCCAATTTAACCAAAGATATTCTTTGATTCCCTGCCCCCTTCCACGGCTATAGGGATATAATTTCTTTTTAAATTTTATATTTTTAAATGAAATGAGCAACAAGATGCCATTGGCAACACGGAAATTATTTCTTCTTTTTGAAGTTTTTGTAATAAAAAATATCCACCTTGTTTCTATATTGTAAATATTACATTCAAATTTATTTTCAGCCCATAAGACTACTTCTCTGATCCTTTTATTACTACAATATTTTCGAAATACTAAAGGTGATTTTAGCATTTTTATCAAAGGCTGTGATTCTTTATTTAAACCCAAAACAAGAAAATAATAATTTTCATAAAACAATAATTTCAATTCAATTTTGATGTCCTTGGACATATCAAATAGTTTGCAAAAATACTTTAGCAAAGAATCATCATTTATATTCCAATAATAAGGGTTAGTGGAAGAAAGACTTTTTAAACAACATTTCAAACCACAAAGTGTAACAAAATTGGGAAATTCTATGTTCATATGATGTTTTAAATTTATTTTAAACAGAAATTGAAGTTTTCGATCAATATTATCAAAAATATATTCTTTAAAAACATCATATTTTGTTTTCAGCATTTTACTGTGTTTATTTTTAAAGAATCCCTTGCGTAAATTTACTTTTGAAATTGGAACACTTACGATTTTCTTCACTTTTTGTTTTTCGGAATCCTTGAAGTCCTTTATCATACAACTACTCAGGGAATTAAAAAATGTTCCTATTAATTTTAGAGTTTGAGTTTCTATTGGAACATTAACTATAAAATCTTGTTCATCAGAACTTAAGCAACTAGAACCTATTTCTACTGCTGATGGGTAAGCAATCCCATCAAGTTCTTTTTCATTATATATCAGATTTAATTCTGACATTTGTAGATCTTGAGTGTCACTTGTATTACCAAAGATCATACTTTGTTCTGTTTTAGAACAAATCAATAGAGAATCTACCCTTTCGACTTCTTCAATTTCTTCCTTATCGGAATCTTCATAGTTCAAAATTTGTAGAACTTTAATTTCGATTGAAAAAAAATTACTGAAAATTGGCTTTTCATTCACCAAAGGACCATCAAGGGTCACATCATGTTCCTCCGCTTTGGAAGATACAAGTTTTTTAATAGTTTGAAGATTCACGTCATGTTGTTCTTCGTAAGAACATGCTTCGCTCGAAAATAAGTGCTCTGCTTCAACTGACGAATCACTAAGGATAATTTCAGTTTCGGTACTAGGAACCTTTTTTTCAGCATGAAGCAAAGTATTGTGATTGCCATTGCAAATATCACAAGAACCTTCGCCACAACTTCTGCTTAAATGTTTGCCTTTCAAACATTTAAAACAAAGTTTATTTGCGATTAACTTCTTCAACTTTTTCTTGTAGCTCAATTTAATAAATTTGGCACATTGATGAGTGAAATGAAAGGAATCACATCCCATAGCGCAATTATCGATTGAAGGTAAAGATGCCTTTAAAATAGGCTTTTTTTCTTGATGGGCTTTTAAAACTTGAGATAAGCTATCCTCCAAAGGAACCTTTTTCCTTTGAACTTCTGCAATATTTGAGAGCTTGGTTTGGCGGGTTTCGAAAACAAAAAGCTTTTCTTCTGTAGCTTTATCAGGATTTCTCAAGTCAAAATCATTTTCGAATGACTCTTCAGAAGAACACTCTACAAGGGGTTTCCCCAACATACACTCTTTTCGAACATTAGAGATTTGCGTTTTGGAACCAAACGTAAAGTTTGTATTTTCACACTCTTCATTTGAAGCTGTGTCTGAATTGGATGCAAAATTCCCGCTTTTACCAAAGGTACAGTTTCTCAGTATTGGCCCTTGAGGTGCAGTTTCCTCTAAAGGAACTAGTTTCCTTTTTTCTTCTCGCATTTATGAGAGATATGTATCTGAAATACTTAGGATGTTTCTAAAAGCAGAATAATCCCCAACTGAATTAATAAGAATTCTTTCGGATTTTTTAATTAATAATTTGAGGTGTTCTGTTGTCTCATCCTCCGAGCCAGTTTCTGACACATATTCATCAGATAACTGTTCGGCGCAATCTCTTGCCCTAAGAAGAGAACTTAAGCCTTCAGTGCCTGTTAGGAAGTCCTCCAAAACTTCCTCAAAGTTTTTAATGGCTCGTTTGAACCTACTAATCACTTTGCTCGACACCTTGCTTATTTTTGAAGCCTCATTTATTTTGTTCCAAAGGTTCTTACCCGATTGTATTTTGTTTCTTACCTTTGCAGCGCAGTTCGTCCTAAGGTACTGCATGTTACCACTGGCTCGTAAGTCTGAGTCCCATTCCCCAAACAGCCACTCCCAGTGGTCCAGTTGTAGTTTCCATTCTGCTATTAAGCGTCTCCTCTCGTCAAGGCTGGCCTCAAGCATTTCCTTTTGTATACTTGAAATATGATCCACAATCATATATTGACATTTTATTGTTTCCATAGTCATATTTTTAATTTATACGCGAAACACTTGAGAGAAGAAAACAAAATACAAACTTTTAAGGACTTATTCCTTATTAATAACTTCGACTACTCGTACACGCACTTAGAACATTTTTTATTTTATTAAAATTGTGTGCTCAAAACAACACTAGGGGTCACCATGAAAATACCGACAACTGCAGGATAACGAAAACACAACCGATCATTCTGGTAGTTAAAAGTATTCTCCTTTATTCAAGTAAATCTATTCTACTCTATAGCTATGTATGTCTTATATCTATTTTACAAATATAAATGTATTTGTCTTAATCTACTTAAATTACCTTATCTCTAGTTTTCTTAAAATCCTAAAATAACAATAAATGTAAATATAAGATAACGACGCAATATACAATACATCCTCAATCACAACCATATTGCTCACAGATGTATGTCATAAAACACAATCTCTGAGCAATTACGGTTATGTTTGAAAGGGATCGACATGACCTAGCGTCGCTATTTATTTGTTCGTTAAATTCTCTACAGATAATTGAACAGTTGCATACAATAGTATAGCTCGTTACGTATTCGGTTTAAAAAGGTATAACCACATTTCCTCATTTGCCTTATCACTACATGGACTCACTCTTGAAAGCATATTTAAATATAAGAAAATAACTTTACTTCATAACATATTGCAATCCCGAGAACCATTGTACCTCTATACTAACATTGGTTTTCCTTTATTAGAAAGATCTATGGACTTAATTCCAATACGTTATAAATATTTAATATCAGATCGTCAATTTTTCCCAAATGCAATAAGACTATGGAACTCCCATACCTCGTTCCATCAGAATGATAAACTCCACAACTCAGTTCAAAATTCTTATCAGACGTTATTTAGAGACACTTTGATGAAATATTGCATTTTATTCTTTTTCTTTTAGTATTTTGTAATGACTTTTTTTTCTAGTATTTGCTTTTTATAAAAATCTATCTAATTTTGTTTAATCAATATAACATTTTTTATATACCTTTTTTTCAAAATTATGACCACATATAAAAAAAAAATATGGACTTCAGACCCTTTTTCGATAAAAAAATAAAATGCAGGACTGGGTCGCACGAACTTGCTCTTAGAGTTCAAGTTGCTTAAATTTTTAAGACTTTTTATATAGAAATTTGGAAAATGTAGGTACCTACTATATGGGTACAGAAAAAAAAAAATAAAATTCGTTTTTTAAAAATATATAAAATCTGAAATTAAACTGCCCCCCCCCCCCCCCCCAAAACAAGTATGCAGTTTTAATTGATATATTAAGATGCATTTTTAGAAAAAAAGTTTAAAAATCGTTAGATCGTTAATAATTTTTTGGAAAAAAAGTTTTAAAATAAAATTGGTATGCCATTTTGTTGAAATCACTAATCAACATCTACACACAAAATTTCAAAAAAATTCAGTGTCCCGTTTTCGAAAATTTGATTTTTCAAAAAAAAAAATTTCAAATTTTTTTTTAAATCCAAAAATTATTTTTTTTTCGAAACTTTTTTTGGCTTATACTTAATTTATATAAATGCTTCTTGACAGAAAGTTTCGTTGAAATCAAATGAGCAGTTTCGGAGATAATCGGATTTGAAAAAACAGTTCTAAGGCAGGTACCGTTTATAATGATTTTCAAACAAAAAAAATTCATTAAAAGATAGACCTTGTCTTAAAACTTACATTAGAATTTTTTAAACAAAATCATTGGAGCCGTTTTTGAGCAATTTCATTATTACTAAAATCGGTATATGACAAGTACCGTTACCTCAACTTTTTTTTGTACAAATACATAACTTTATATATAGTACCTATATCGCAAGTAAAAATTTAAAGTATAATATTTGACTAATTTTTTGTACTAATCCAGTAACTAGGCAATATTATCTTTCAATTAAGCCATCGAAACCTAAAAAACTATTTGATGGAATTAGAAGAGGTTTGTGTATAGCTTTCAATACGTCCAGGGCAGCTGCTTGTGTAATCAATTTATATTTTTTACGAATTTTTATAGATATGTTACATGAGAGTAACGTTGCACAGTGTGGGAATTTGCTCATTTAGCGGAATTAAATTAATAGCGCTTACAGGTTTAACTTTTTGAGAATTCTTTTTTTTCAAGATTAATTATAAATATATCAATAATGAAATATAATAACAATTGTTTAAATATCTCGTCAATTTTTTTATGTACAGAGTCTGAAAGTACAAGTTTTTTGCCTTTCGGTGGACTCATTTTTAAAAATACTGTACAAAAAAAAATTATCATTTCTTTTTTATAATATTATTAAAAAATAAGTACAATATTGAGTAGAAGTACGATTAATAACATACTTACACACATTTTTTATTTACGGAGCTCTAAAAGTACACGTTTTTGGCTTCTTGATAGACCCTCTTAAAAAATTAATTTCGCGCAGAAAAAAAAAAAACGGTGTATTCTCTTTGGTGGTAATATTTATAAGTATTACATACGAAAATGAAATAGAAATAATTTTATGTGCATAATTATCCAATTTTTTGATAAACGGAGTTCGGAAACTACATAAAGGTTAACTGGAAACATTGGGTTTTTTGCCTTTTTTGCAGGACTCATCAAATTCTTTTTTGTTTTATCTTATGATGGTCTGCTATCATAATATGAGAAAGTTATTTCATCTAAGACTATTTACAGTAGTCTTAAATTCTCAATGAGTCGGGAAAAGTATGTGAATTTCAAGCTTCCACAGTTTCGACCGATCTTAGCCCATATTTCACTGAATCTTTAACAAAGCGTTCTTATAGTTGCCATAAATAAATTTATTCTATCTTCAGAAAGAAGGACATTGTCTAAGCCACGAATTATAAATGACCAATCACTTGATTATTAACTTAGGTATGCAAATATGAAAACCCTATTTAAATATCGATAAACGTTATAAAAATTAAAAAAATTTAAATTATTTAAATTTTCTTATTATTACTGAAACACCCTTTATCCGATATAATCTTTTTTTATTCCTTGGTAGTTTTCTTTTTTAATTTTTCAAATTACTTAGTTCTTTTTTTCTCTTACGCTATATTTTGGATTGGAACACTCTGTATTTCTGTTATAATTATTTTTAAATGAATTCACTAGCCTATTGTTTTTTAAACACCCTCTGAAATAAAAAAAAAGTTCTTAAAATTATAACATAGCTAGCTAACCAAATCCTAAGAAATTATTCAATTTTAACGGTAGGTCATCTTTTTTTTGTTGAATAGTCACTTAGAAAAATCGAAAAAAATAATTGGGGTGCCAAATTTTAGTGATTCTTGATAAATATTATCTCTTATCGGAATAACTAAAGTTTTGCTCTAACAAAAACACAAAAATCGAAAAAAACACATTTTTTTAACTTCAATCACCAAAACAAAAATGTGAAACACCTTGTGAAATAAAAAATTACTTACATGATTATACCTTGATATTAAGGAAATATAAAAAAAATAAAACTTTTATTAAAAGACACACCAAAGGCACGAGAAAAATTAAAGATCAAAGTTATCTCTTCCACCAAATAAACAGAATAAAAATCGCCAACTGCAACTTCAAAGCTGTTTTTTGTTTTGTTTACATGATCCGCACCTAAAAATGCTTTTGTTATCACTTTCTACAATCTATTAGCTTTGAGAAAAACCGGTTTTGGCATCAAACAAGACAAGTCATTTTTCGAAATAAATTCCGCTAAATTCGCGAAATCCCACACTGGTACCGAAAGGGTTAATTAACAGGGCTGGTTCAGTCATGTTTGAGCCACAAATTCAATTCTTATAACACGGTAGTTTACTACTTCGATTCATATTGAATTATTGAAAATGATGGACCAAAATAAATGTTAATTTAACTTGGTAAATATACTTTTCTATAGGTTTTTTATGTTTTGAACACGAGTGTGAAGTCAAAAAAAATTTTACTGGCCTCCGTTTTTTTTAATATTACCGTTAGAAAATGCCAAAAAACGTCATTTTGGCTGTTTTCGAGGTTATGTTTTTATGTGGGGTAATTCATTATGAATAAATTTGTAATGGTGCCTATAAGAACTGGTTTTATGCTCCCAAAAAATGTTTAAATCTTTTTGATATCTCTTTTACTGCCCGATATATTTAAAATTTGAGTAGCGGTCTTTGAATCAGAAACAGCACTGGCCAACAAAATTAAACTCTGCCACAAGAACCAAAATATACTTTTCTAGAGGTTTTTGGGTTGCTGAATGCGAATCCGCAATCAAAAAAATTCTTTAAGCCTTCGTTCATGATATATTACAATTATAAACTGCAAAAAAAGGTTTTTTTTATAACGGTTATATTTCAAGAACGGAGGCTAATAGAATTTTTCTGATTGCGGATTCGAGTTCAGCAACCCAAAAACCTTTATAAAGTATGTTTTAGTTATTGTGTCAAAAATTCTGTGACTTAAACTTTAGATCATGTTTAGTTTCTCTTTGTCTTATTAACTGAAAATTAAGGTATTTCGAGCAATAAAAGAGATAACGGTAAAATTTAAACAGTTTTTGAAAGAAGAATATCTGTTCTTATAATCACCGTTACTTATTTGTTTATAATGAATTACTCCACGTAAAACCAGAACCTCGAAAACAGCCAAAATGAGGTTTTTTAGTTTTTTATCAAATTTTTCTGACTTTCGAGTTCGACTGATTCGAGTTCAGCACATAAAAAACCTCTAGAAAAGGGCTCCCGGAAATGATGCCATAGGAAATTACGACAGATTTTTTTTTTTGAAAATACGCCAGAATATGAAAAAACGCCAGAATCGAAAAAAACACAACAAAATAGTTTGGAAAAAAAGGAAGAAATATTGGAAATTGTACCAAACAACTATGGAAAAAGAGTCGGAAAATGAAATTGAAATTAGGCCAGAAAATAATACATACTGGATTAATTTCCACATTTCGTGGCATTGCTCTTTGCGCCATTTGGGTGAAAGAGATGCTTGGATTGACGATAGGAGCACGTCCTTCTGGACGTTTTTCAACGACAGCCTGCTTCGCCGTTTTCTGCTGCTTCATTTGCTGAAACCTCGGACAGCCCCGAAAATTAGCAGGGTGCCCGACGCTTCCACAGACTGCGCATTTTTGCTAGGCCTTGTCTTCGACCCGTTCCTCCCCGAGTTTACACTCCCCCTTATTGTGGTTCTCTCCACACTTGACACAGTGCCACTGCATTTCGCAGTTGGCTGCGACATGGCCGAACCTTTGGCAGCGTACACATTGAAGCGTATCACCGCACATTTTTAATTTATCCCAAGTGACAACCTGGTAGTTGAGGACGGTGATATTCCTCAAACTATCCAGTTTGCTTTTGGGCGAGAGCTGCACTAAAAATATCGGCAGTTTCCTTTTCTCCGTCTGGACAAAGCCGTTTGGAATGGCTTGACGCTGATGATCTCGAGATCACCACTCGCTTTGCAGCAGAGCTCATCATAGAGCGCCTGGGGTTCCGTGCAGGGATCTATGCTCTTTAGGATGACCGTTGAGAGCACTCATTTTCCTCTCAAACTCATTTATTTTGATTTGGAGGGTCTGCTCCTTCTCTTCATCTTCGTCTGATGACGGCTCTAGCGATGACAGACCAACGAACTTGGCCCTTCTCCCTCCTCGGACATATAGTTAACATCATCATCATTTGGCTTATGATGTTTTTTAGCTACCGCTTCAATATTCGACGTGCGCGCCGTTTCCTCCCCTTCAGCTGGCAGCTCCGCTGAAGGTTTTGTGGAACGCACTTAACCAGGTTCGGCCGTTCCTTCAGATCTCGGGTCCGACGTCACTACCACTGAGCTATCGATGATTTGTTACCCTTACTGGCTATTTAACTTGTTGTTTACTAACACTCTTTCCGCTTGCGAATTAAAACACTGTGAAAGCCGATTTGCGCGTGCACACTCTTTCACAGTACAAGATCGACTTACAAGCTTGTTCTCTACCACTGTGCCATCTCACTTATAAAAATTAATGTGACAAACTGTAACTTAAGCATAGGACGATTTTTAGAAAATTAATGAATACATTTTTCAGCATTGATTCAATGTAGAACGTATATAAAATTACTATGCGTTTTTTCTCTGGGTGTACCTATCTATCATACTATTTTCAAAACCTTCACCGTTTTATCTTATAAACCTCCAAATTGTGGCACAAAGTAAACTTGAATTTGTGGTTACTTTGGGTCTCTGGTGAAAATTGTAATAATACGTCTGCATGGGAATTGTTTTTGATTTCACCTGAAAATAAGATAAATTATAGGACAGCAAATCTTTTCAAGTGCATAGATTTTGGGCCATATTTATAGACTCTAAGCTGCTTCTAAGGAAGACAGGAGTTTATCTTAATCAAATAACATTGGATAAAAAAAGTGACATCTGAAAAACGCGAAGCAAAGAGAAGATTTTTTGCTCCAAGACTTGACCCGTCACTAGATACTATCACACTTTGGAAAAATATAAAAGAACTGGGAATAGGAAACAAGAACTACAAGACCCCCAAAGATTTAGACTGCAATGAGTTAAATAAAAATTTTGTTTCTCAATCATTCTCAGGTTTTTATAAAAATTCAAATTATCCGAACGAGTCGGTCTCCAAGACTTCTAGTACCGATACAAAAACTGGTTTTAGCTTTAGGGCGATTGATGAAACTGACATTGTAAAAGCCTTAACGGCTATAAAGTCCAATTCAGTTGGCTTTGATGAAATGCATCCTTTATTTATTAAGGCAATACTTCCATACATTTTAAAAGCTCTCACTCATGTTTCTAATAGAATTCTTATGACAGGATTATTCCCAATGGAATGGAAAAAGGCAAAAATAAAGATGCAAATGATTTTAGACCCATTGCAATATTGTCATTGTATGATAAAAGAAGTAAATCCAACATCGTTTTGAAAGTTGAATATATAATAATTTTATTTCTAACATAAATCTAGATTCACAATTTGATAATTTAATAATTTCGATGAGCTTCTGTGTGACACACGCAGATATAATACTACGTTCCCGTGGGAATAGCAAAATCGACGAAATACGAAAGATCGTATTTCGTCTGGTGAACCTTCTCACCACTTAACACTGGTCAACACCAGGAAAATGTTAGCAAAAACTTTACTTATACCAACTATTACGTTTGGCTGTGAGGTTTTTTCAAATTGTGACTGTGAAGATCGACGGCGGCGTCTTAATGTTGCATACAATAGTATAGCTCGTTACGTATTCGGTTTAAAAAGGTATGACCACATTTCCTCATTTGCCTTATCACTACATGGACTCACTCTTGAAAGCATATTTAAATATAAGAAAATAACTTTACTTCATAACATATTGCAATCCCGAGAACCATTGTACCTCTATACTAACACTGGTTTTCCTTTATTAGAAAGATCTATGGACTTAATTCCAATACGTTATAAATATTTAATATCAGATCGTCAATTTTTCCCAAATGCAATAACACAATTTTTCCCAAATGCAATGTCACAACGACGAAATAAATTAAGGTGAAATCAAAAGTAACAATCACTTCAGTATTCAGTTTCAAACAGACATTCAAAGCAGATAGACGTGCAGCGGATAGTTTTAAACACTTAACAAAAACAACCACCAAATCTACCAGCGAAGGTAGATAAAACCTTAATTAATGTGCGCATGAAAGTTTTTCTTAAGGAAACGGGTACAATAGATCTTAGAGGTCGCAGTACATCTTACACCCCAAAAGGATTAAACTAAGTGGTGCCATATAATAATTAAAGTAAAAATAATTAGCAGTAATTAAAAATGGGTGAGCCTTTTAATCTTGAAAGTGTGTTTATTGCCCTAGAGAAACTAATTAAGAGCATCGTCAACGACCTGGGTCCTGAACACGGACCGCGAATCAATAAAACCCTAGGAAGTTTTATACCAAGGGATGACCAAATTATAGAATAATATAAACAATAGAACAAAGAAGACAAAGAGGAAGACAAAATGGAAACCGAAAGCGAAGAGAGCTCATCGACACAGCCAACTATGAGGTGCAAACCAGCCAAGATGAGCCAGCCAGCGAAGAAGAGGATACTTGTGATTCTGCTTCCAGTTCGGAAAATGATGGTGAATCTCCCCAGCCAAGGCAAAAGAGGCCTAGCCAATCCGGAAAAGGAGCAACTGCAGCCAAAAAACTAATAATCACGGATTTCTACAAGCCATCAACAGCAACAGCCCAGCAATCTCCGAATAAGCAGCCAACATCAGCCAGTCCAAACAAGCCGCCAATAGCACAACAGTCACAAGTAGCAACTCAGCCACTAACAGCGTGCATTTCCCCAGCCCGGACCCATCGAAAAATTAAAAAAAAGTATGCAAAAGTTTTGTACAAGTTTTGTACAACCAAAGCTGAGTTTTGTAAAAGCTTAAACGAAAATTATAGCCAATTCAAAGCACCGGACTGGAGAAACGTTTCCCCAGCCCGGACATTTCTCAAAATGAAAAAAAAAAAAAATTAAAAAAAAGTATGCAAAAATGTTGTACAAGTTTTGTACAGTTTTGTACAACCAAATTCGAATTTTGTACAAGCTTCCAACAAAAGTTATAGATAATTGAAAGTACCGGGCTGGGGAAACGTTTCCTCAGCCCGGACATTTTTAAAAATTGTATCAAAATAAAAAAAAATTCTAAAATTATCTACGAGTTTTGTACGGTTTTGTACAACAAAAACCGAGTTAAATAATAAGAGCTAATTTTAGTTTACACTGGGTACATACGTACCTAGCCAGCTATATCGAAAACTTGCAAAATTTAAACGCAAAGTCCATCAAAGATTTATGTAGGGGAAAGTGGCCTAAAATGGCACCCCAAAGTAAAATGGCACCCATGCTAGAAATCGTAGAATCGAACATAATTAGAAAGTTTTATGAACGCGATTCTTTAGTTAATCTTTAGCAACTTCAAGCTATTATTTGAAATTTGACAGGTCAAACTGTCTCTAACCATCTCAAAAAGTACACTCGTTAAAATTTTGTGAATTTTTTTTTTGCAAAAAAAAGTGTAAAAAACATTGTACATATTTTGGAAAAAGAAGTTAATATATGTATGTATTGTAATGTTTTATTCCCGGTTCACAATAAAACTTAGCCTTTAATGGATATTCAGCAGTCGAGGATCCTTAGGGATGTGTTCAGAGGGTAGGTACTTTCTTAATTATTAATGGTGAGTTCACATTTCTACCTTTGGTGTAGTAGGTAGTGTGTTCAGACATTTCCCCAGCCCGGACCCATCGAAAAATTAAAAAAAAGTATGCAAAAGTAATATAGACAATAGAACAAAGAAGTCCAAAGAGGAGAGAGCTCATCGACACAGCCAACGATGAGATGCAAACCAGCCAAGATGAGTCAGCCAGCGAAGAAGAGGGTACTTGTGATTCTGTTTCCAGTTCGGAAAATGATGGTGAATCTCCCCAGCCAAGGCAAAAGAGGCCTAGCAAATCCGGAAAAGGAGCAACTGCAGCCAAAAAACTAATAATCACGGATTTCTACAAGCCATCAACAGCAACAGCCCAGCAATCTCCGAATAAGCAGCCAACATCAGCCAGGCCAAACAAGCCGCCAATAGCACAACAGTCACAAGTAGCAACTCAGCCACTAACAGCTCAACAACCAACGTGCATTTCCCCAGCCCGGACCCATCGAAAAATTAAAAAAAAGTATCCAAAAGATTTGTACAAGTTTTGTACAACCAAAGCCGAGTTTTGTACAAGCTTATAACGAAAATTATAGCCAATTCAAAGCACCGGACTGGAGAAACGTTTCCCCAGCCCGGACATTTCTCAAAATGAAAAAAAAAAAAATATGCAAAAATGTTGTACAAGTTTTGTACAGTTTTGTACAACCAAATTCGAATTTTGTACAAGCTTCCAACGAAAGTTATAGATAATTGAAAGTACCGGGCTAGGGAAACGTTTCCTCAGCCCGGACATTTTTAAAAATTGTATCAAAATAAAAAAAAATTCTAAAATTATCTACGAGTTTTGTACGTTTTTGTACAACAATACAACAAAAACCGAGTTAAATAATTAGAGCTAATTTCAGTTTACACTGTGTACATACGTACCAAGCCAGCAATATCGAAAACTTAAAAAATTTTAATCAAAGATTTATGTAGGGGAAAGTGGCATAAAATGGCACCCCAAGGTGAAATGGCCCCCGAGCTAGAAATCGTAGAATCGAACATAATTAGAAAGTTTTATGAACGCGATTCCTTAGTTAATCTGGCAAAACCGACATATATGAAATTTTATCAACTTCAAGCTATTATTTAAAATTTGACAGGTCAAACTGTCTCTAACCATCTCAAAAAGTACACTCGTTAAAATTTTGTGAATTTTTGTATGTATTGTAATGTTTTATTCCGGGTTCACAATAAAACTTATATCGTTTATTTTAATTTCCACTTATATTTCCGTTCAAATAAGAACACACTTTATTTCAACTCAATTTACTTTTATTATTCGCTCACACACGTTTAAATCACTTTACTTACTACTAACAATTTCCATCACTTTTAAACTGTATCCGGTCGGTGTCTACGCTGCCCTTTTATACCGGAATTTCGAGATTCGAGAATGTCTTCGAAGGTTCTTGTCCTTGCTTCTCAGGAGGGGCGCTTCATACTTCCAGTCCAATGGGATATTTTGGGATATTCAGCAGTCGAGGATCCTTAGGGATGTGTTCAGAGGGTAGGTACTTTCTTAATTATTAATGGTGATTTCACATTTCTACCTTTGGTGTAGTAGGTAGTGTGTTCAGACATTTATCTTAAAAGTAGTTCAGTAATTCATCGTTACATTTTCCCCGTCTTAGGATTGTTCGTCCCGAACAACTCCATTGCTTCTTTCACCATTATAACAATGTAAACGGTCACAATGAACTACCTTTAGTTTACCTCTTACCCCTCTTCATATACGGTAAACCACGTCATTGATTCTGGTTATTACTGTGTAAGGGCGTTCTCAGTTTTGTTGTAGCTTGGGTGATAGTCCCTTCTGTCAGTGGGGATTGTAAAACCACACAATTTCTCCTTCTTGAAACCCTGTTGCTCGTTGCTTTGGATTTTTCTAGCTGATCCTTTGCTAGCGGCACAAGTATCACATTTTCGGCACCACTTTTCAACGTCTTCTCTTATACGTAACCAGTAGAATTGCTGTCGTAGCTTTCCAGCGTCTTGTTGATGCCTAAATGGCCTCCAGAAGTTCCATCGTGCATCTCTCGGAGAACATCATTAACCTTTGACTGAGGTACGACTAGCTGCATTACATAGGATTTACCATCTGCGGATTCCCACTTACGCCTGAGTTCGTCTAACAGCGACAATTTCCTTCTCTTCTAGTCGTGTGCAAAAGCTTGCAGTCTTGTTTGCACGGGCGCCGAGATAATGCGTCTGCGTTTGAATGCAGCTTTCCTCTTCGATGTTGAATTTGACAGTGATATGTCTGAAGTATCTCGATCCATCTCGCTACTTGACCCTCTGGATTTTTTAAGTTCAAAAGCCAATTTAGTGCACCATGATCTGTGCGAACTTCTGTCCATAGATGTACTTATGGAAGTGCTTTGTTGCCAACACCAGAGCAAGAAGTTTCCTCCTGGTCACGCAATAGTTTCTTTCTTGTTTCGAGAGTACTGTTAGATACATCCATTTATAAGAATAAAACCACAAGCGGTTCTACTTGAGGAAAACTAATACCTTGAAAACAGAACTAAGGAAAACAGAGTAGCTGCTAGAAAACCTGTTTTGAAATCGGAGATCAAAAAATTATTGAAAAACAGAATCGTAAGGAGAGAATATTGATTTTGGATAAGTTGAATCAATAAACAATAAACCATTATATTTCGAAGCGGAACATGAAGGTTTGTTTAACTTTTAACCGTTTCTAACTTCAGAAGTGGGATTTGAACTACAATTATTAATAATGCAATTCTATGGAAAAGTATAACGATAAATTTTTGTTTTTTATAATTTAACTGGCCATAAGATTTCAGGATAATGGAATCGAATAATATAAATGGAACAAAATATAAGAGATTTTGCATATTTTAACAGTAAATTTACACTTTGCTACTTGGTCGAGTCACGTTCTGGTGGTCGTAGGCTGTTCAGTTTTACTGAAATCTCCTCCCATTTTCTATTAAGTACCGGCTTTGCGCAAATGCCTATAGCAACCTCGGAATTTGCTTCCAATAGCTCCACAAGCGTGGTTAGTTGATTTCTGTTGCTAACTATTCTAGCACTAAATTAAGTAAATATTTATTAACAAGTAAAACAAACCTAATTAAACAAATTAAACAATCTGTAATTTAAAAAACCAAACCCCAACAACGACGAAATAAATTCTAAAATTATTTACGAGTTTTGTACGGTTTTGTACAACAAAAACCGAGTTAAATAATTAGAGCTAATTTTAGTTTACACTGGGTACATATACATACGTACCTAGCCCGCTACATCGAAAACTTACAAAATTTAAATGCAAAGTCCATCAAAGATTTATGTAGGGGAAAGTGGCCTAAAATGGCACCCCAAGGTAAAATGGCCCCCGTGCTAGAAATCGTAGAATCGAACATAATTAGAAAGTTTTATGAACGCGATTCTTTAGTTAATCTGTCAAAACCGACATATATGAAATTTTAGCAACTTCAAGCTATTATTTGGAATTTGACAGGTCAAACTGTCTTTAACCATCTCAAAAAGTATACACTCGTTAAAATTTTGTGAATTTTTTTTTGCAAAAAAAAAAGTATAAAAAACATTGTATTTTGGAGAAAAAATAATATATGTATGCATTGTAATGTTTTATTCCGGGTTCACAATAAAACTTATATCGTTTATTTTAATTTCCACATATATTTCCATTCAAATAAGAACAAACTTTATTTCAACTCAATTCACTTTTATTATTCGTTCAAACAAACACACGTTTAAATCACTTTATTTACTACTAACAATTTCCATCACTTTATTTCACTTTGTACTGCACTCTTTCACTTTCAAAATTAAACTGTATCCGGTCGGTGTCTGTGTGTTCAGAGGGTAGGTTCATTCTTAGTTATTAATGGTGAGTTCACATTTCTACCTTTGGTGTAGTACGTAGTGTGTTCAGACATTTATCTTAAAAGTAGTTCAGTAATTCATCGCTATATTGCCCCCCTCTTAGGATTGTTCGTCCCGAACAACTCCATTGCTTCTTTCACCATTATAACAATGTAAACGGTCACAATGAACTACCTTTAGTTTACCTCTTACCCCTCTTCATATACGGTAAACCACGTCATTGATTCTGGTTATTACTGTGTAAGGGCGTTCCCAGTTTTGTTGTAGCTTCGGTGATAGTCCCTTCTGTCAGTGGGGATTGTAAAACCACATAATTTCTCCTTCTTGAAACCCTGTTGCTGTCACTCGTGCGTCATATCTTGTTTTCATCCTGTCACTAGACGCTTTTATATTTGTCCTTGTCCATTGGTGAATGTCAGCCAGTGTTTCTTTCAGATTACCTACGAACTCAACCATTTCATGTGGCTCGTTTGGAACACATCCAAATTTTATCTCACTTGGCAGGCGTATTGCTGAGCCAAATAGGACATCCGATGGTGTTTGTTCAGTAGAACTATGTGTTGCACTTCTATAAGCCATCAAGAATGATGGAATATGTCGATCCCAGTCTCGTTGATTATCATTGACTACTTTTGACAGGTGTTCCTTAAGTGTCCTGTTAAATCGGTCAACCATCCCATCAGATTGTGGATGAAGCGGTGTTGTTCTCGTCTTCTTGATGCCAAGGAGTGAGCAAATCTCTTGAAAGATTTTAGATTCGAAGTTTCTTCCTTGGTCGGAATGAAGTTCCATTACACTACAAGAATGTACCGGTTTCCGTTTTTGGTTTTGGGAAAAGGACCTGCCACGTCTATTGCAATCCTCTCGAAAGGTGTACCCACATTGTACTGCTGCATCTTGCTTTGGATTTTTCTAGCTGATCATCTGCTAGCGGCACAAGTAACACATTTTCGGCACCACTTTTCAACGTCTTCTCTCATACGTAACCAGTAGAATTGCTGTCGTAGCTTTTCCAGCGTCTTGTTGATGCCTAAATGGCCTCCAGAAGTTCCATCGTGCATCTCTCGGAGAACATCATTAACTGTTGACTGAGGTACGACTAGCTGCATAACATAGGATTTACCATCTGCGGATTCCCACTTACGCCTGAGTAGCCCTTCTTGCACATGAAGCAAGTCCCATTGTGCCCAATATGCTTTGAGAGTGCAACTTCGGTCGGAGATGTCAGCCCATTCTGGTTTCTCTTGATGTTCCTTCCATGCAAGGATGGGTTCGATGTCCGAATCTTCCTGTTGGGCCATCCTGAGTTCTTTATCACTTCAGCCGGAAGTGGGATCAGCTCTCGTTCGTCTAACAGCGACAATTTCCTTCTCTTCTAGTCGTGTGCAAAAGCTTGCAGTCTTGTTTGCACGGGCGCCGAGATAATGCGTCTGCGTTTGAATGCAGCTTTCTTCTTCGATGTTGAATTTGACAGTGGATATGTCTGAAGTATCTCGATCCATCTCGCTACTTGACCCTCTGGATTTTTTAAGTTCAAAAGCCAATTTAGTGCACCATGATCTGTGCGAACTTCTGTCCATAGATGTACTTATGGAAGTGCTTTGTTGCCAACACCAGAGCAAGAATTTTCCTCCTGGTCACGCAATACTTTCTTTCTTGTTTCGAGAGTACTGTTAGATACATCCATTTATAAGAATAAAACCAAGCGGTTCTACTTGAGGAAAACTAATACTTTGAAAACAGAACTATAGAAAAAAGAGTAGCTGCTAGAAAACCTGTTTTGAAATCGGAGATCAAAAAATTATTGAAAAACAGAATCGTAAGGAGAGAAGATTGATTTTGGATAAGTTGAATCAATAAACAATAAACCATTATATTTCGAAGCGGAACATGAAGGTTTGTTTAACTTTTAACCGTTTCTAACTTCAGAAGTGGGATATGAACTACAATTTAATAATACAATTCTATGGAAAAGTATAACGATAAATTTTTGTATTTTTATAATTTTACTGGCCATAAGATTTCAGGATAATGGAATCGAATAATATAAATGAAACAAAATATAAGAGATTTTGCAAGAACATTACAATTATTAAATGTCTTGAGAAAAGCAATTTTTACATTTCGTAATCAAGCAAACTGAAATTCAGCTGACGAAAACTCTTCCCAAATTTTCTATAAGTTACATAATTAAAGCCATACAATCCCAGAGATGAAATGACCATGTGGATTTATCATTTCTTTGAGTCTTTAAATCAACGGATTATCTAATTGGGTGAGTGAAGTAGGATATTTAAAAATGATTCATTTTGTTTGGTAGATGTGAAGGCATTCGGTTTAAACTTTAAACCCTGAAGTGAAATATTGTTAAAATTTTGAAGAGATATTTAGACTCTTATGGAATCTATGATTTAATAACGTAAAAAATGTTATTAAAGTAGTTATTTTATCATATCTGAATTTGACGTCATAATACAGAATGAAATCAAATTGCAGCATTATTTATTAAATATTAGGACTTTTGTCCCTTTTATATAAATCTTTATGTAGTTTGGATTTCAGTAAATTTTTATACTGTCGAAAAAGAAAATTAAACCAATTACACAGATCGCTATATTGATCTAAAAAGAAATGGTTTCAATACGATAAATTTGTTAATTTTAGTACACTAATCAAGTGCGATAATATTTGGATAAAGTTCGATTGATGTTGTTTAATTTAATCTTGGGATGGATGCATGATATGCAAGAAAATAACCGGATTTGAGTGTTATAGCGACAGATCAGTATGAGAAACGTCAACATTTGTTTAGGACTAAAATAAAATTATTTTGCTTAAAAATATTGCTAAAGTATAACTACAAATGCCAAAACAAAATGGAATTAGAAGACTATCTACTATTCATCATAAGACATTCATAAGACAGTTTAACTTTTTTCTATTATTTACCACTTGGCTATGGGTAGAAATTAATAATTGTTGAAGTTTTTTGAGAAACAAATCAAAAGCATAAGATGAGTCACTAGCAGTATAAACTTCATCCCAAAACTCAAGTCAAAGCTATTTTAAGGGAAGGAAATTTTGTTTTGATAGAAGTACTTGCATGTGTTTGTTTTAATCTTTTTTGACTGCAATTAAATTGGATGCTTGTTAAGCTTTGATCAGCTATGTCTGATTCAAAAACTCCCGATTAGTAACGCACATCATTATTTTTATGAAGCCTTAAAAAAATATGATCCAAACAAGATGAGCCTCTTGTAGGTTTTTCTAATAAAGAGATAAAGCCAAATGAGGAATTAACAGCAAGAAAATAATCAACATCAGAATTGTTGGTCAAAATATCCATATTAAAATCGGCTACAAGAAGCATATTTTTATCATTGTGAGCATTCAAAAACCCAGAGAATTCATCTACAAAAGCTTTGATTGCATAAGAATGTAATCTGTATACTCCGACAAAGAAATAATGAACTTCAGATATAGTAAAATTTAGGCAAATCAAATCAGCACTCTGAAGATTCGGTTTTGCAACTTCACACATAATATTAGAGCGGGCGGCCACTGCAGAAACGCTCAACTCATCGAGTTAAAGAAAATTTCAAATGAGAAGTGAAAGAGGGCTATTAGTCTGCTGCTGCTCATTCTTCGTCTAACATTGTTTGTGTGAAATTTACTTCTCTCAATTGCAAAAATATGTTGATGCAAAATCTGAGAGAAAACAAAATCAAATTACATGCAAATATATTTGGTGACAGTAAAAACAAAGCACGCTTATAATATGTCAATGATTGTCTTACTACGTTCACGCGATCTCTTTTTAAAGATGCTAAATTCTTAAAAACCAAGGAAAATGCAAATACATATGGGTACGGAATTCAACTATACTTATCAGAAAAAAGGAAGGCGATAATATTATTAAGATAAAAAGTTATGAGGATTTCATAAAGAATGATTTAATTTTAATTTCTTAAAATTTAATATGATAATAAATGTGCTGAATCTTCTTTATCAGATCCTCATTATCTTAATTTAAGTAGTATTAGTGATAGTATAGCCAATTGTTTTTGCATTGATCATCCTTTTATGGAATTGAATTTAGGTTTATCAGTAGTGCACCAAAATATTCGAAGCTTACGTAAAAGCTTTGACACCTTTTTTACTTATCTCGCATCTCAAGACCATTTTCATAGACTGGATCTATGAAAATGAAATTTCAAAATTTTGCATTCCGGGTTTTACTTTTGCTGCTAATTGCAATGAATCTTACGCAGCAAGTGGTGTGACGGTATTTTATAGAAACGATATAGGCCGGGCGGCCACTGCAGAAACGCTCAACTCATCGAGCTAAAGAAAATTTCAAATGAGAAGTGAAAGAGGGCTATTAGTAGTTACGAAAACCACAGGTCTTCCCGTTCGCATCCTGGCACGATTGGCGTGGTAAAGTGCATTGTGCATCTCATAGAGTTAAAAGACAATATTGGTGTCAAATTAAAGGTGATATTGTCAGCTATCAAAATTCAAATTCAAATTCTTCCGGGTGAAAGTCTGGCAGTTTTGTCACGCAGCCCGTTTTAAGGTTAGAAGCGATGAAAGTGAGTTTTTTCATAAAGTCATGTTTTTTGGTATTTTGGTCGATGAGTTAAGGAGTTTTTTCACTATAAAATAAAAATAAGAGTTATTAGCATTTAAATATAAAACGATGTTTTGGAAAAAGCTTGATAGATTATTAACAATGACCCAAAGTATATGCAAAGCTACGAATAATTCAGGAAAAAGTCTCAAATAATACGCTGCGCCCCTTACAACTTACCGAATTAAAAGGCGAATTTATTGTCAAATTAAAGCTAATAATGTCTTTTTTTTGAAAACCAGAGGTCTTCCAAGCCACATCTTGATATTTCACCCCCCAGCTTGGGGGAATGTTATAAGTGAAAAACGCTCCTAACCTTAAAACAAACTGCGTGACCTAACTTCCATTTTTTGGCTTGGAAGACCTCTGGTTTTCAAAAAAAGACATTATTAGCTTTAATTTTAAATAAAAGACGAAGAATGAGCAGCAGCAGAGAGATACATGAATCATTTTGATTTACTTTTAAATGCTTTACAAAACAGGTTTCGATGTCGTTTTGTTGTATATGAGCTCCCACTCCGTTGTTGAAGAGGTGGATGACCTTATCTCTGGCATTAGAATTGCACACATTAGGCACACCAACAATATCAACTGCCAATTGTTTTTCTCTCTGTTCCAGAATATTGAGCTTAGACTGTAATAGACCGAGAGCCAACGACATAATGAATCAAGTCATCTAAAGAATGTTGTGAGGCATATCATTAGAAAGGTCTTGGGGAGTAAAGCACAAATCGTGAAGTCTGGCAGCATTTTGGTACGACCAACATGGGTTAAATTCGACCCAAAGGTGTGACAAAAATGAAAGAAGTCAAGTCATCTAAAGAATGTTGTGACGTACATATATCAGAAGAAAGCCCTTGAAAAGTTAGACAAGAATCATTAAGTCTGGCAGCATTTTAGTGTGACCAACATGGGTTAAATTCGACCCAAAGTGTAAAAAAATGAAAAAAGTCAACCTGGTTGGGTAACTTTGTAAATTTAATTCCTAACCGAAAGTAATTTGCATAATATTTTATTTGATGAAATTTGTAACATAATATTCCCAAAAGTGTCAGCGCAAAAAAAAGTCCTGTTTCTGTTTCTTGTTTAAGAAAACCTGTCATGTGAAAAATGTTGTGATGCATATCCAGAGAAAGGTCTCGATGTGTAGCATAAGAATAAATTGGTCTGGCAGCCTTTTAATGTGACCAACATGGGTTTAATTCGATCCTAAGCGTGAAAAAACAGAAAAAAATCAACTCGTTTGAATAATTTTGTAAGTTTAACAGTGAAAACTATATGTTTCTATGTCTTCTAGTTTTTGAGAAAATTGAAAAATAAAAACAAATAAAAACAAAAAATATTTTGAAAAAAGAAAAATCTGATAAAATAATTTTTCAATTTTTCCAAAAACTAGAAGAAATAGAAACATATAGTTTTCACGGTTCGATAAGGAATTAATTGAGGCAGTTTTCTGTCTAAGTAATTTATTTACTAAAATTCACAGTCTGGACAAAAATAGTATAAAATGAGTTTTAAAAAATTTTTTTCCCCTATTTTTAACTTTGAAATCGATTATTTCAAAAACTATTGGCAATATTATATTGATTTAAAAATTAGAATCAAATGCACAATTTTGCCTTTTGGAAATGGTATCATTTATTACTGTAAGTGTTGCCGTTGTTTTTTAATAATTTTTTTTATTTTGATAATTTTTTTTTAGAAAAATGCCCCTCCCACCTAAACGGGGGGAGATAGACCCCCCTCCCAAAGAAAAAAATGTTTGTATTGAGCTCCTCTACAAAAACACTTCATCAAAACCTGGCGCCCAACTTATCCTACTACGTGCCGAAACAACATTTTTGTTCTATACCTAAAAGTTCGAATTTCTGTATCTGGGTTGAAATCGAAAATTTTTTTTTCTAAGCCAATTTTGAAGTGATTTTCATAAAAAATACCTCGATCAATTGGGAAATAGATATAGTTTTAGAATATATTTTTTAAATAGCATGTTGTTTTGAAAACATATACTTTAAATTGATGCCGAAGTTGGGCAAATGACAAAAAAAAATTGATTTTTTGAACTTTGACATCTTATAAATTCTAAGTGGTTTAACCGAGTTACATGTTTTATACATTGTTAAAAAGGTATATTTATCTTCTATCAGAAACTGTAAGAAAATCGAAAATGGGTAAAAAATTGTCGAAGCTAGAATTTTTTCAATGGGTGAAGGTCCCAAAAACCGTTTTTTGCCCGTAACTCCAGATTTTGGGGGTGTTAGGGGATTTTCAAATACCGTTTCGTATTCAGTGCGACTAGCTCTACAAAACCTGATAGGTCTCCGCCCGCGTATATTTTGAGTGTTACACCGTGTAATTTAAAAATTTTGATTTTCAGGATTTTTTAAAATTTGAAGTTTGAGTAGGGTAAACAAAGGTGAATTTAGAAAAAGGGCAAAAATCTATTATCTAAAAAAAACGTGATAAAAATAAAATTGAAATCGGAATCGATAGATATTATAAATATATGAAAGCCACACACACAAATAAAAAATATAAAAAATCTACAACTCGAGATATAGTCTTTTTAGAGTCATGACACTCAAATTTGATATTTGAGAAATAATTCACCAAAAATCAGAATGAAAGATTTTTTAAATAATTTTTATGTAATAAGTTAGGAAAAATAAAATAACTTGACATGTATCTGTCAAATTTTTAATATTACTTACGGTTTTTGCGTAGGGATTTTTTCAAAAAGTACTTATTTTCGTATTTCAACATATTAAAGGAAAAAATCCCGTCATAGGTAGACCTATCCACGTCGTTATACCAGTTGAGAGTTATATTTTCTGAAAGTCACTACGACTAAGGAAATAAATTGCACATGGGTTGCCTAGCGATATCCTGTCAAGGCATAGGGTTGCTAGGCCTTAAAGTTTATTTTTGCGTATTTTTGAATACGCGACCCTGCTTATATGGCAAGCCAAAGAGTTATAAAAAAAATATTATGTCATAGGAGATTTAATTTAAAAATTTTAATTTCCAGGATTTTTTAAAATTTGAAGTTTTAGTAGGGTAAACAAAGGTGAATTTAGAAAAAGGGCAAAAATCTATTTTTGTAACAAAACGTGATAAAAATAAAATTGAAATTGGAATCGATAGATATTATAAATATATGAAAGCCACACATACAAATAAAAAATGTAAAAAATCTACAACTCGAGATATAGTCTTTTTAGAGTCATGACACTCAAATTTGATATTTGAGAAATAATTCACTAAAAATCAGAATGAAAGATTTTTTAAATAATTTTTATGTGATAAGTTAGGAAAAATAAAATAACTTATTTTCGTATTTCAACATATTAAAGGAGAAAATCTCGTCATAGGACGACCTATCCTATGAAAATCCCGTCATAGGACGACCTATCCACGTCGTTATACCAGTTGAAAGCTATATTTTCCTAAGGGTAGTGTCCAACTTTTTGGCGCCTGTGTATTTTAGAAGATTTTTACAATTCCATTGTAGTCCATTGAAATGTTACAAAAATTTGACCGAACCTTGCATTTTGGGTAGGACAAGATTTTTTTGTTTTGATCTGTAGGGGAGGTTAATATGAGTATACAATCCAGTTTTCGGGGTTGAAAGCCCCCCCATTTGGCCGCCATCTTGGAAAAAAGGGGTGTTAATTGTTTTTTATTGATACCTTGCGAACCGTAATTCCCACAAAAAAAATGTCTGAAGAGATTTTGTAGATAATTTATTTCTCTACAATTTTGATTGAGGTACTTTTTTCTGTAAAATTGAAAATAAGAAAGTTATACTTAAAAATAGATGTACATTTTCAAGAAAAAATTCTTTGAAAGGCCATAGCTTTTTTTCTACAACTTTTATTGAAAAAATACTCATGACAGTTTTTAAAGATCATTTAATTTCCAACAATTTGATGTGGTCATTTTGCAGATTTCGTTTATATAAAGCTGCTGCAATGGTTTTACAAAAAAAAGGTAACAATTTATTTTCGTACTTTTATGTTTATTTTATTTTTTTTACTTCAATGCAGACTGATTCAAAAGGATATGTAGGTTGGGTTGAAACAAGAAAAAAATCAAAGTACGGGTCGTCCATTCCGTACCGTTTAGTGAGGAGGGCAATTTTCTAAAAAAAATGTCTTACTTTTGAAAAAAAATTACTAAAAATCAACGGTTACACCCATTTTAACGTGTTATATTTTTTGTAAGGCCGAAAACCTTTTCTTTTAATTTCTCGAAAACGACAAGACTTTTTTGCGTCCGGTTTTCTGTTTTTGTTTGAAAACACATTACAGCAATGAATTTTGAAAACCTTATTAGTGCTTAGTTATATAAAATTTTGAAAAAAATTAGTTCAAAATATTTTTTTCGTATTTTTTTTCAAAGTTTTTATTTTGAAATTTTTTTTTTGAAAAGCTATTCCATAAAACAGGTTTAATTAAAAATAATATAAAAGAAAAGGTTTTCGGCTTTACAAAAAATATAACACGTTAAATTGGGTGTAACCGTTGATTTTTAGTAAATTTTTTTCAAAAGTAAGACATTTTTTTTAGAAAATTGTCCTCCTCACTAAACGGTACGGAATGGACGACCCGTACTTTGATTTTTTTCTTGTTTCAACCCAACCTACATATCCTTTTGAATCAGTCTGCATTGAAGTAAAAAAAAAATAAAATAAACATAAAAGTACGAAAATAAATTGTTACCTTTTTTTTGTAAAACCATTGCAGCAGCTTTATATAAACGAAATCTGCAAAATGACCACATCAAATTGTTGGAAATTAAATGATCTTTAAAAACTGTCATGAGTATTTTTTCAATAAAAGTTGTAGAAAAAAAGCTATGGCCTTTCAAAGAATTTTTTCTTGAAAATGTACATCTATTTTCAAGTATAACTTTCTTATTTTCAATTTTACAGAAAAAAGTACCTCAATCAAAATTGTAGAGAAATAAATTATCTACAAAATCTCTTCAGACATTTTTTTTGTGGGAATTACGGTTCGCAAGGTATCAATAAAAAACAATTAACACCCTTTTTTCCAAGATGGCGGCCAAATGGGGGGGCTTTTAACCCCGAAAACTGGATTGTATACTCACATTAACCTCCCCTACAGGTCAAAACAAAAAAATCTTGTCCTACCCAAAATGCAAGGTTAATGTAACATTTCAATGGACTATTGACCGAAAGAGTGAGCTGAATTGTAAAATCTGTAATTCTTCTAAAATACACAGGCGCCAAAAAGTTGGTCAAATGAAAAATTTGGCAGATACGTGTCAAGTTTTTTCGTTTTTTCTCTCTAATAACATAAATATTGTTTCAAATATCTTTCGTGCTGATTTTTTTGACCTTTTTTTTCAAATTTACCTCAGTTTCCCCTTCGTATATGTCAAATTTATAAAAATCCTGAATATACAAATTTTTAAATGTAATTTTCTCCAACATAATTTTTTTTACACCTCTAACACTTACCATATAAGCAGGGTGGTGTGGTCGAAAAAACTCAAAAAATGAACTTTAAAGCGTGGCAACCCATGTGCAAACTGTTTCTTTAGACACTACCCTTAGGAAAATATAGCTTTCAACTGGTATAACGACGTGGATAGGTCGTCCTATGACGGGATTTTCTCCTTTAATATGTTGAAATACGAAAATAAGTACTTTTTTAAAAAATCCCTACGCAAAAACGGTAAGTAATATTAAAAATTTGACAGATACGTGTCAAGTTATTTTATTTTTCCTAACTTATCACATAAAAATTATTTAAAAAATCTTTCCATTCTGATTTTTGGTGAATTATTTCTCAAATATCAAATTTGAGTGTCATGACACTAAAAAGACTATATCTCGAGTTGTAGATTTTATTTTTATCACGTTTTGTTTAGATAATAGATTTTTGGCCTTTTTCTAAATTCACCTTTGAATTAGTAGGCTGGAGCCTACTGCGGCAGATTTTAGGGGCGGCAAATTTGGGGACCGATCTGTTCACCTATGTTTTCCATGACGACTTTCTGATGTCTTGCAGATAGAATTCTGTAAAAAAATTTTCCAATGACTTTTTTCTCCCATTAGTCATTGCACATTCCATATTCTAGACTAAAACAGCAAGTTCGCCGCCCCTCAACTAGTAATCGGCATCTGCGCATTTTTCCCATACTTTGTATGAAAAAATCCCCCCTATTGCGTATGTCGTTTGTACGACTTGCTCTGGGAGCTACAATTTGTCTTAAATAAGAAATTTATCTTGGCAGTCCCCTTCGCTCTTCGCTCCTCCTTCCAATGACACAATAATTGCGGGTTGGGGTCGAAATTCTGTATGCTGCAAAATTCTGTATTCAAAATACTGTATGCCAAAATACTGTATGTCAAAATTCTGTATATTCAAAATGCTGTACGAACAAAATTCTGAAAGTCAAAATTCTGTATAGCAAAATTCTGGTTGGTCAAAATACTGTATTTCAAAATTCTGTACATTAAAATTCTGTATAGCAAAATTCTGTAAAAATGCTGTAAAAAATATCGTTTTGATAATGTAAAAAAGTGCGCGCGCACTTTTTTACATTATCAAAACGATAAGCAAAAACGGTAAGTAATATTAAAAATTTGACAGATACGTGTCAAGTTATTTTATTTTTCCTAACTTATCACATAAAAATTATTTAAAAAATCTTTCCATTCTGATTTTTGGTGAATTATTTCTCAAATATCAAATTTGAGTGTCATGACTATAAAAAGACTATATCTCGAGTTGTAGATTTTATTTTTATCACGTTTTGTTTAGATAATAGATTTTTGCCCTTTTTCTAAATTCACCTTTGAATTAGTAGGCTGGAGCCTACTGCGGCAGATTTTAGGGGCGGCAAATTTGGGGACCGATCTGTTCACCTATGTTTTCCATTACGACTTTCTGATGTCTTGCAGATAGAATTCTGTAAAAAAATTTTCCAATAACTTTTTTCTCCCATTAGTCATTGCACATTCCATATTCTAGACTAAAACAGCAAGTTCGCCGCCCCTCAACTAGTAATCGGCATCTGCGCATTTTTCCCATACTTTGTATGAAAAAATCCCCCCTATTGCGTATGTCGTTTGTACGACTTGCTCTGGGAGCTACAATTTGTCTTAAATAAGAAATTTATCTTGGCAGTCCCCTTCGCTCTTCGCTCCTCCTTCCAATGACACAATAATTGCGGGTTGGGGTCGAAATTCTGTATGTTGCAAAATTCTGTATTCAAAATACTGTATGCCAAAATACTGTATGTCAAAATTCTGTATATTCAAAATGCTGTACGAACAAAATTCTGAAAGTCAAAATTCTGTATAGCAAAATTCTGGTTGGTCAAAATACTGTATTTCAAAATTCTGTACATTAAAATTCTGTATAGCAAAATTCTGTAAAAATGCTGTAAAAAATATCGTTTTAATAATGTAAAAAAGTGCGCGCGCACTTTTTTACATTATCAAAACGATATTTTTTGCATCATTTTTACAGAACTTTGAAATACAGATTTATTTAAAAGAGGTTTTACTATGAATTTCTAAAAGATCAACTAAATAAAGAGGATAAAAGGAGAGAGAAGACAAAACTCTACACTTATTTAATAAACAATCTGAATTAAACCATATTGCATACCTTAAACGGATTGCAAAAAAAATTAAATTTATATTGATTTTGACAATTTTTGTAAAATGTATTTTGTTTGTTTAAGAAAAGTTTGATTTGTGTTCCTAGAATTGATTTACTTTTTTACTTTAATAATTTACTTCAATAATTAAAACTAATTATATTTAAAGCTAGTATCATGTGTCTTTTTTATCAAAAGAAATTTCTTGAAAAATACTGTATTGAAAATACAGTATTTTGCCGTACAGAATTTTACAAAACCGAATTTTGCAAGTCAGTATTTTGTTCATACAGTATTTTGACGTACAGAATTTTGTATTTACAGTATAATGACGTACAGAATTATGGTCTTACAGTATTTTGACCCCACAGAATTTTGTCGTACAGAATTTTGACAAGCAGAATTATGACCCGCTCCCAATAATTGCTTTACTTAAGCCTCAATTTTGGCGTTCAGAGCGAGTCGTTTTTGTGTCGTTTAGTACAAACGACTTAATACTCCAGTCAAAGCGTCATTTGACCTTGCGCAGAGAGGCACTGTCAGTTTTTATTTCATGGATCGATAGGGGTATATGTATTTAAAAGGCTTAAACCCAATTTCTCACCACCTGATCTTTCTTATTAGCGGAGTTATTCGCAAAAATGCATTTTTTGTGATATTTACTTCTAAGCGAATATCTTTGCTCCAGATTGTCGTAGACCAAAAACTAAACACACATTCTCTTCCTTATAATATTTTCTATCGTTGTATGTAATTTCATTGTATTTGAGTGAGTAAATACAAAATGGCAGCCATTTAAAGTCAAATTCTTGTTGTTAAAAAACTCATTTTTGTCATTATTTCGAAAAAAGCTTATATCATGATTGACATTTTTTTAATCTATTTTGTAGCCCTATTCATGTCCTGCATTTTAAATGAACGCATGCAAAACCGGTGCGAAAACACCCAAAAATATCGTTTTTTGGGAAATACTCGGCTTCAGAGTGTCCTACGACAAAAAATAAAGCTATTGATTGTTCGTTACAACATTTTCTATCGATTTGGAGCACATTATTTTTGTTGAAACAAATAAAAAATAAGTAATATTAAGTCAAAGACGTTTTTTTTATTTAGCAAACTCTTGCCTGATTATTTTGTAAACGATGCAAGTATTTGCTAAAAAAATAAATTATTACTGATGTAGTCCTTTAAATTATCTACATTTAAAAAAAAAAATTAGCTCTCTACACACGAGTCGAGAAATGAATTTTTTAAAAAAGTTCCGAATGCCCAACGAAAAACATGAGACAAATCCTCTTATAACAAGAAACAATGAAAACAACCCCTCTCACTGAGAACTATTATTATTATTTCGTAAGAATTTTTTTTAAATTTTCTTACGAAATGATGCTTTCTTAAAATTATTATAACTCGGCTCGTGTGCGTCGTAGAGAGCTAATTTTTTTTTAAATTGTAGATAATTTAGAGCGATTTTATTCACTCCAAGTTGAAAACAACTCGAGGATTTTTATGTTCAACTTGATAATTTGATTTTATTCACTGAAAGTTGACGGTTTTAGCCTTCAGTTTTCAAATCTCAAGTTTATCAACTTTTGATTTTCTCAACTTCCGAAAATATCAGAAGTTTGTCGAGTAAACTTGGGATTTTAAATTGAAATGTCATTTTTTTGTTTTATTTTTGTGTCAAATGTGTGTAAATTAAAATTAGATTTTAGTTTTTGTGGTTGCTTAATGTATAATGAAAATGACGGAACTAATGAGCCTTGTATTTAAAAGAAAGCCAAAACAACATAACGCCAAAATCATGTCGGAAACCTTTTTTTTTATTTCGTTAAAATAAAAGTATTTTCGGAAAATGAATTCAATCGCTTTTTTTTCAGACATACAAATTGCATGTATTTAGTTGGAAAATTTAAAATAGATAAAAAATTATGTGTGTGCCGAAAATGGATGCTTTATCTTGTTGATTTTTTTCTGCCTAAAAAACATTTTCTTCGGCGTTTCCTTTTGAGCTCCTTGAAAAGTCTACTTTCTTCAGTGCAAATGAGTTCCAAGTTTCAGCCGAGATTATATTGGTTTTATGTAAAAACATGTGCATATCATGTATAGCCATTTAAAGTACATATAGGAGAATATTAGGCAATTAGTTAAAAAAAAAACTTATAAAACTTTAATTGGAATGACACAAAATTCAAATGAGATTGGAAATTGATTAAAATGTCACAAATATCCCAGGAATATTTTCCAAACGGCAAGTTGGCCAACTTTTGGATTGAAACAAGGGAGTTAAGAATAAAATTATTGAATAAAACAAATTTTCAAACTGTAATTTGAATCTCGAGTTGGAGTTAACTCTGAAGTAATGCAACAATCTGGAGCAAAGATATTAGCTTAGAAGTAATATATCCCAAAAAATGCATTTTTGCGAATAACTCCGCTAATAAGAAAGATCAGGTGGTGAAAAATTGGGTTTAAGCCTTTTAAATATACCCCTATCGATCCATGAAATAAAAACTGACAGTGCCTCTCTGCGCAAGGTGAGGCCCTTTTTTCCGACGCTTTGACTGGAGTATAAGTAATAGGGGTGAATGTATTACCCTTTTCCCACTAACAACCTATACATGCCAGTCCAACTACTGGTTGGACTGGCATGTATATATTTGATAGAGTTAAAGGCTATATTATACATAATATTTTAGCTAAGACTATGCTCTATCTAAAAAATGTCGGGTGCCACCTCGCGAATGCAGACAATCACTCGTTTTTTTGGCCAAAGTGTATAATATTTGATAGAGTTAAAGGCTATATTATACATAATATTTTAGCTAAGACTCTCCTCTATATAAAAAATGTCGGGTGCCACCTCACAAATGCGGACAAGTACTAGGCAACCCTACTTCAATGGTAAAAAACACTAAAATCACTTGTTTTTAGGCCAAAGTGTACAATATTTGATAGAGTTAAAGGCTATATTATACATAATATTCAAGCTAAGACTCTCCTCTATATAAAAAATGTCGGGTGCCACCTCGCGAATGCAGAAAAGTACTCGGCAACCCTACTCAAATGCTAAAAAACACTAAAATCACTTGTTTTTTTTTGGCCAAAGTGTATAATATTTGATAGAGTTAGAGGCTATCACATACATCATATATTAGCTAAGACTCTCTTCTATCTAAAAAATGTTGGGTGGCACCTCACAAATGCGGACAAGTACTGTCAACCCTACTCAAATGCTAAAAAAACTAGTGATTTTAGTGTTTTTTAGCACTTGAGTAGGGTTGCCGAGTACTTGTCTGCATTCGCGAGGTGGCACTCGACATTTTTTAGATAGAAGAGAGTCTTAGCTAATATACAGGGTGTCCCAAAAGTTAGCGTCGAAACGAAAACGGTAGATAGGGTAGGTGGTGACAGTTATCAGAAAAATAATTAAAAAAATCGCAGCCATATATTTTGGGAGTTATGGGCATTTGTAAAAAAGTCGAAAAAATGGTCACCCTGTGACGGTTTTTCATGTGCCGTGACTACAAATCTTAATTTTCTCATTTTTTTCTTTTGTTACGGAACCTTGAATAACCCTGCTATCAAATGCATTCAAAAATTTTAACTCAGCCGCATCAGTTTTAAAAAAAATATTACTTTTTTACCCAACTTAGTAATAAAAAATTTTACATGACTCTAATTCAATGAGCCGTAGTGTAAAAAAAATGCACTAAGATGTTTCGGCAAGTTGCCTTAAAAGTTGGTGTGTTCAATTCTCTTTTCAAAATGGTACAACTTTGTTGGGAATATTTCATAAATAACCGAGATAAATTTTTTTTTTCTTAAGAAATCCGACTATTTTATGAGGTAATTTTTCCATATTATTCAAGTTTTGTACCCTTTCAGAACCTTTCAGAATACAAAAACTTAAATAATATGGAAAAATTACCTAAAAAAAAAGTCGGATTTCTTAAGAAAAAAAATTTTATCTCGGTTATTTATGAAATATTCCCAACAATGTTATACCATTTTGAAAAGAGAATTGAACGCACCAACTTTAAGGGCAACTTGCCGAAACATCGTAGTGCATTTACCCATACCCAAAAAGTATTATAAAATACTCCAGAATTTTTAACCGTGTATGTTAGTTTGTTTGTAGATTTTAAGAGCTGGCTCTCTATAAATTGAAAAAAAATTTTGATGTTGGGGAAGAGCCGACATTTAGGATAAAATTTTATAAAATTAAATTTTTTTTTTTGTTATTCTGCCGTTTTCGAGTAATTTGCTACCTATAACGTGAAAAATTTGTATGAGAGGTACAATTTTTAAGCGAGATATAAATTAAAAAAAAAATGAAGGGGCAAGGGCGGCAAAAACTGAAAAGCCTATACCTTAAAAATTTGTAAATCCGCCTCTGATTACCCTACTCAAACTTCAAATTTTAAAAAATCCTGAAAATCAAAATTTTTAAATTAAATTTCCTATGACATAATATTTTTTTTATAACTCTTAGGCTTGCCATATAAGCAGACCGCGTATTCAAAAATTGAATTGAAAATGAACTTGAAAGGCCTGGCAACTCTATGCCTTGACAGGATATCGCAAGGCAACCCATGTGCAATTTATTTCCTTAGACACTAGCTTTCAGAAAATATAACTCTCAACTGGTATAACGATGAGGGTAGGTCGTCCTATGGCGGGATCTCCTACTATAATTTTCAAAGTCAAAATTTTGAAAAGAAAAATGAAAAAAAAAAATATTGAACTAATTTTTTTTTTTAAATTTTATGTAAATAAGAACTAAATTAGCTTTAAAAAAATGTAATGGTCTTATTGTTTTTAAACGAAAACAGAAAACAGGAAGTAAAAATGTCACACTGTTTTCGAGAAATTAAAAAAAAAAAACCAAAACTACTTAAAAAAAAACCTTTTTGTTTTGTTTTTACGTGGCTGGACTTCTTGGTAAATTATTTTATGAAACATTAACCTTCCATTATTCTTTAACATTCAGATAATATAAACACAATAAAATGGGATAGTATTGGATTGACCCTGAATTAATGCTATTTTTCAATCAAAAGGTATCTAGGAAAAAATATTTCTCTGAAAATCAGGAAATATGATTTTAAGAGTCCTTTTACTATTATCAACTACTTACTTACATATTTTTTGTATGCCTTTTTGTACATTATGGTGGAGTGAAAAATCCTTTTTTTCGATTTTTGCGTGTCCTGTATTATCAATCGTTCATGATCTAAAATGTACACAACCAAAAGTTTAGTCAGTTATGTCAACATCTTGAGGTGACGCACTAGACTAGAATTTTTTTAAACCGAATCTGAATATTTTGGTCAAAAAGAGTACCCAACGACTGCTAATAGATACATTTATAATTTAAGCTAATTAGATTTATTACTTCTTAGTTTTATGTAACCATCTTTTGCCTTAGGCCTACAAATAGAAATTGCAGCTTCATTAACAAGTTTAAGGCTGAGTGGACCACGTAAAAATCGGGTTATCGCTTACAAATCGGTGCATAACTTTCACATTTTTAAAGATAATTGAATGAAATAAATTTTATTATTTAGATAATAAACAAGGCTAAATATCTTTATCCCCACAATTTAAAAATTTGTGCACTTGTAATTAAGAGAGCACAAAACATGATAAAATTTTCGTTGTTTTAGAACGACCTGAAAGACATTGGTTTGTTTCTTAGTCAGACTAAAATTTTTATTTTTTTTATTTCTATTTTGGATTGAGGTTGAATCAAACTACGGAGTTAAACTATTTTGAAAAACTAAAAATGTTTTTTCATAGAAAAAAATTTATCGAAACTGAAGCTATTTTTCCTTATGTAACAATGTTTTAACATGTATAACTTCTGCAATTATTAATAAAATGCATCGAAATAAAAAGAAATAAGTACCTCAACTCAAATACTAACACATTTATTAGTTTAACAAATTTATATTAAGTTTTAAGGTCTTAAACAACAAAAAAATGTTAAAAAGTCATTTTTTCTTAACTTTTTTTAAAAAAAGGTGGTTTAATTTCTTTGTTTTTCAAAGTATGATTTTGATTTTTAGTTTATTTAAAAGCTTAGTTTATTGACTATGGAGTAAAGCTATATTTTGTTGGAAAATATTATTTTGAAACCCTCCCATCGCTTTTTAAGTAGTCCCAAAAACAATAAACTGTACTAAGAAACCAGAAATTTTAGATTTTTTATTATATTTTTTTTATTTTTTTCATTATTTTTTCTATCAATATCAAGTTAGAAAACAAGAATTGCTATCATAGTTTTCTTACAATTAATTTGAAAAAGAGTCTACTTTCCATTTTTTTCTCAGAAATTCATGGAATGCGTATGTATTGTAATTTGTAGTTCAAACAAATTCCGCTGGCGCTAGTTGTCTCTCTCTCTCTTTATTATCTTTTATTTTGTTTCTACATGATCTCTCGCACTCGCTCTGTCGAGTGGTTGTTTGGTGGTATAAAGAATAAGATGAACTTAGGTATCTACATTCTACATATTGTTTGTACATAGGTTTTTCCATAAAAAAGGATTGGCGCTAGGCAAGCTCATCGCACATGCAAAGTGTTGTTGTTTTTTTTCGCGAAAATGAGAGGATACAGGAAATGGATCTCTCGCACGTTCGCAATGTATGGTATCTGGTGTTGCGTGGTAGGTATATGGAATAGGATAAACGAGTTTTTTTTGTATTCTTGTTTTTTTTTCAAACTGGTTTATTTATCTCTTTCATAAATTTATGATGTTGCATGTTAGGTATTCTCCTGAGCAACTGTAGGGATATATTTTTTTCTATAAAAAAAAATTTGATCTGTAATGTTATTTTCGAATTTGATTTTATAGATGAAATTGTCTTTTTCTGTGAAATCGGGCACAACTATTCTGCTTCTCAATTACTTCATTTGTATAATTTTTCAAAACAAATTTATGAGAAATATGACCAGTCAAAAACTTTAAAATTCTTTTCTTTTTTTTTTAATAGGCAATAGGAGGTATATACTATCACCTTTCTAAATAAACTATTGAGTATTTTGTACCTACTTATAATAATGAAATAAAATGTATTGTTTTTTTTACCAAAACTAATTAAAATCCAAACAAAACAAAAAAAATGTTAAAAAAATTTGTTTTTTAAACTACTAAAATAAATATCATCACTGAATAGAAAAGATTCCTGCGCCTACGAACACTATTATTAGAATACCAAGTGATGTAGGTACATAGATGCGCAGAATGATAGAAAAATTTAACACTGAATATCATACCATTTTTTTCTTCATAAATATACCATCCACGACTCTTGCACATAGAGTAAAACCAATGGAAAACGAAAACACAAGTGAATTCGGTTGCGCAAAGCAAAACCGCAAAACGATTCTATAATCTATATACACTTGCAAGGCTTGCAACCCTTTTTTTTTGCTATTTCCTTGATGCTGATTTGTTTTTTCTACCTAAATAGACTTTAATTTTATGACTTTGGTTCTCTAGAAAGGGAAAGAGAATGCAAATAAAGACGGCGAGAGAGAACTGAGTTGAGATGACGTTGAACGTGAGAGATGTATGGCGAAGAAAGGTCACTAAAAGCTGAAACACAATCACGCTTCAGGGCGTCGCTTCGTTGCGTTACGTTGAGAAATCCTCAAAGCGCGCTTCTGTCACTTTGACTTTGAACAGCTGATTGCAACATAAAATCTGCTGTCAAATAAAAAAAAAACACAGTCACTCACAAAATTATTGGGCCAAGTCTTTATCTTGATTTAATTGTGGAAAAATGAAAAAGGATATTAATGTGTTTAAAAAATGCATAGAAATTTGTTTATTCTTTAATCCTATAGTTATAAAAACAAAAACAATCAAAATATATTGTTTTTAACAATAAAACTCAGTCTAAAACATCATTAAATTTTTTTTGTTTTTAATACGTAAATTGTTTCGATTTAAAATATCTCGATGTCGTTTTTTTGTGCAAAATCTATATAGAGAAAATAAAAACACACATAGTTTTGCAATAATTTATTTTTTTTATTCACATTTGGCGCAATAATAATGTGGGTGACTGTTATTATGTCTGTTAAATGTCAGAAAGCGAGCAAAAGTTCAGTCTGGTTGAACTTTTGCTCGCTTTCTTACGTTTCCTTACGTTTGTCAAAAAAAGCGTACGTAAGAAAAGCGTCATTGTGTGAGGATACACAGATTTCCTATAGTTGAACTTTTCGCATTTGTCAAATTCGACGGCAAAGCGTGATTGTGTTTCAGCTTTTATAAACACAAACTCATTTACATGAAGTCTGAGTTCGTCATTCGGGAACACCCACTCTTAACATAGTCTTTCTACATACTGGGTTTGGCAAAAAAAACCTTCTTAAAGTACAATATATTGCTTTCTGAAGATTTATATTTTTTTTTTCATTCAAGTCTATACTCTGTCCGATAAAAATTGGCAGTACAGGCCTTATGGGAGAGCTTTTTTAAAATCAGTGGGACCTTACAGTTGCCAAACGAAAAATATGCCCCTGAAACACACAAGAAAACCACAGGCGTGCCATGGCATTGTTGTTGTAATTTCTTTACCAAGCGACGTACATCCCCCTATGGCCGATCTGCCACACGATCTGTGGCAGAATGAAACTCAATCATCAAAGTTGTTTTTTTAAAGTATTCACAATACATAAGAGTTACCATAGGTAAACTTCCTTCATAAACTACTCCCTTTTCTATTATTTTTTTGAAACAGCTTTCAGGATTAATGCTTTTTTCAAGCTTTTAAAACGAAAAAAAGCATATGTGTTGACGTGGTGCTGGGGCTGTTTTTTTTTATTTTGTGTATGTAGGAAAACAGTTAATGTCAATATTTTAACACGCATTTCAACATTTTAACAGGAAAAATTTGTTACGCATGCGTGGGGTTGGGCATAAACAAAAAATACCAAGACTGGAAACTTTCGTACGTCTTTCCCCCCCAAAACCCTTTTGTGTACAGTGTTGTCTGTCAATATATATGTGAAAGCTACCACGTTGGTAAATGACGTTAACACGCAAGCAAGAAAACGGAGTCCAGAAAAGACAGTCCGACCTCCGACCGAGAAAAGCGGGGTTGCACTCACACACTTGCAACTTTTTGTGTATGAACACAAAGTCTAAGAGAATCGTGGTGAAAACTGAGAAAAGGAAAAAAAAGTAGACAGACATAGCCAACAAGAGCAAAAGCGTCATTTTGTTATTTTTTGTTGAAGTGTTTAGTCGCGTCGTGTCTCGTGTCGTTGTTAATAAAATATAAGTGTAATTATAAACAATTATATCAAACTATTAACAATATGGAAACAAAAAAAGGTATGTTGTATAATATACAATGTATATATCGCTCAAAGTGTTTGGATTAAAATGATGTGTTTCTGTTTGTGTTGTAGATGTAATCTCTAATGATGAAGAAAAAGGCAGAAGGTGAAACATGCGATTGGGCATCTAAAGAAACACCAACCACAGCAGCAACAACAAATAAAATAAAATGAAAAAAATGTATTCTATTTTATATTGTATATATTGTGAAAATTTCGTTTGCCAAAATTAAATAAAAAAAAAAACAGTTTCAGTGAAAAAAAAAAAATCTAGTTCTTTTTTTGGTCGCAAATGCGAAACGTCATCCCTTTTTTACTCCTCTTTCTGGTAGGTTTTCGCTGCTCCGACTCAGGTCCGCCTTCGGCTCCGTTTTCTCGGAATGGAGATTTTCACCACACCAATACATATGCAATCGACTTCGCGGTGATTATAATTTCCATACTAATTTGAGCCGCCTTCGGACCAGTTTCTGATCCGAAGTCGGACTCAGCTCCGCCTCAGGCGGAGTGGATTCGGACCGAGGTCGGACCTGTTTGCTTGAAGGGCATTTATAGATTCACGACATTCACCACACATCGGACACGAACACAACGATAGGTTCACGATATTCACCACACCTCGCAGCTTGTAGGCAAACGTCAGTTGACTGCGGAGTTTCCAGTCTTGGTATTTTTTGTTTATGGGGTTGGGCTGTGTCTCATATGAGTGAATTTTTGTTTGTTATTGTGGTGTAAAAAGAAAAATTAATTTTTTTATTCGTTTTTGTGAAATTTTACCGCCAGGATGGTAACGCTGGTACCTTTTCAAAACATTTTTTCTGGATAGTATGGCATCGCTGTGTGAGCTTTTTGATGTGATAGACATATCCAGAAGGCGTGAAGCAGAGTGAGATGCAAATGTCCTATCTTCCCTGTACTGCCAATTTTTATCGGACAGAGTATAGTGGGCCACCTCAAGATGTTAACATAACTGACTAATATTTTGATTGTGTACATTTTAGATCATGGACTAGCGATTGATTATACAGGACACGCAAAAATCGAAAAAAAGGTTTTTTCACTCCACCCTAATGTACAAAAAGGCATACAAAAAATATGTAAGTAAGTAGTTGATAATAGTAAAAGGACTCTTAAAATCATATTTCCTGATTTTCAGAGAAATATTTTTTCCTAGATACCTTTTGATTGAAAAATAGCATTAATTCAGGGTCAATCCAATACTATCCCATTTTATTGTGTTTATATTATCTGAATGTTAAAGAATAATGGAAGGTTAATGTTTCATAAAATAATTTACCAAGAAGTCCAGCCACGTAAAAACAAAACAAAGCAATAAGGGTTTTTTAAAAGTAGTTTTGGTTTTTTTTTTTTTTAATTTCTCGAAAACGGTGTTACATTTTTACTTCCCGTTTTCTGTTTTTGTTTAAAAACAATAAGACCATTACATTTTTTAAAGCTAATTTAGTTCTTATTTACATAAAATTAAAAAAAAAATTAGTTCAATATTTTTTTTTCAAAATTTTTACTTTGAAAATTATTTTATCAAAAATTATTTCATAAAACACCTTTATTTAAAACACCTTTATATAAAAAACAATGTTTTCGGCTTAAAAAAAGGTACAACACTTTATTTTAGGTAAACCCGTTGATTTTATTTTATTTTGTTTCCCAAATAAAGTAAATTTTTTTTTTAAATTGCCGCTCCTGGCTAAAGGGGGGAAATAGACCCTCCCCTCCCATACGATTTTTTTCTTGTCTCAACGTAAGCTACACACTCTAGCTTTTTGACACATTTCTCATAAATCGCACTGTATAATAAATACAAATATTTTTTCTCGTATTTTTGGCACACATTCAGACCGTAAAAAACCAATGTTGGTCATACCAAAATGCTGCCAGACCAATTTATTCTTGTCTAACTCCTCAAGACAAGAAACAGAAAGAGGATTTTTTTTCGAAAATTTCGAAATTTCGACTTTTAAGTTGTCTACCGTGGTGTTTGTCAAAGAAATTTGGCCTGACTTTTTGCGCTGACACTTTTGGGAATATTATGTTACAAATTTCATAAAAAAAAATATTATGCAAATTACTTTCGGTTAGGAATTAAATTCACAAAGTTACCCAACCATGTTGACTTTTTTCATTTTTTTACACTTTGGGTCGAATTTAACCCATGTTGGTCGTACCAAAATGCTGCCAGACTTCACGATTCGTGCTTTACTCCCCAAGACCTTTCTAATGATATGCCTCACAAGTCACAACATTCTTTAGATGACTTGATTCATTATGTCGTTGGCTCTTAGACTATATGTATCGGCTGCAAGTTTCTTGATACTTCATAGAGGACATTAAATGCAAAATGTATGTAATATTCTTATTAAGTTTCAAGGACACACACAATGTAGATTTTTGTTATTATTTAAGAATGATTCGTTCTTGTATCGATTTTTATTAATATCAGCAATTAAATTAGATGTACCATTTTATCTGTACAATACTGTACATAAATCCCTGACGGACTTTGCATTTAAATTTTGTAAGTTTTGGATATAGCTGGCTAGTATATACCTAGTATAAACTAAAATTAGCTCTTATTATTTAACTAAGACTGTACAAAACGCGATTTTTGTTGTACAAAACTGTACAAAACTCGTAGATAATTTTAGAATTTTTGTTTTATTTTGATACAATTTTAAAAAATGTCCGGTACTTTCAATTGGCTATGATTTTTGTTGTAAGCTTGTACAAAACTTGGTTGTCTTTGGTTGCACAAAACTGTACAAAACTTGTACAAAACTTTTGCATACTTTTTTTTTAAATGTTGCGATAGGTCTGGGCTTAGGCACGTAAACAACCAGCTACAGCAAATACAACTGCCGCCCAGCCAACGCCATCAATCTCCACCACCAAGACAACAGGAATGCCACCAATCTTCTGTTTTTCCGCTAACATCGCGGAAATCAGCAGATTCTGCAAAAATAAAATCCTCAAGGTGACATTTAACCCATTTATTCCCAAAGTCCTTTAAAACTAAAAATTCAAATTTTTGGTAACAAAACTTTATTAAATACGGTCATAGGAACACAAAAAAATTTTTTAATTTTTTTAAAATAGTAACTAATATGTTTATTAAGCTGTACCCAAGCAGGTACATTGGGAGGATACGGGTTCTAATTTTTCATATGAAATTTTTTTAGAGCAAACTTTTTGAATGTTTGAAGCTTAGAATCTTAGTAGATTTTAAGAAAAAAACACATTCTGAAATGTAATGAACCACGTTTGAACAACATTTCACTAAAATGTAGGCAAATCTTCTTGGAAACTGGCTGCGGTTTTGTAATAATTCCAACAGTTTACCAGTGTACAAGTTAGCACTGACGTAAAACGAATTGATGAACTGGTGGTGTAGTTCGGCAGTCCATACCCTTATTACCCGCTATTGCCTATAATTCTATGTTTCCGTTGAAAATGTCCCCCTTACTCTTTTTGAAATATTTCTTCTTATTCGAGGTTTTTATTTTATTTTAGTAGTAATAAACATTCAGCCCTAGAATCAGGTTTATAAGGTTTTCCTCTTTTGGACTGTTTTGAACATTGATGACCAAAATATTTGTAAGTTTTTGTCTGCAAACCTATAACGTTTTTTGGAATGATATGGTCATAAAAGGTCTAATTTAAGCCATTTATTTTTCGAACGTGAAGTGAATGTTTTCCAATCTGGTTCTCCATATTTATATTGCCTACTTCAAACTTATTGCGAGTAATTATTGTAAAATCACCCACATTTACACAACAGCGTGGTTGAGATTATTTGAAGATTGAGGTTGTTATCACTCACAAATCAACATCAGTCTCCCAAGCAACATCTCTAATAACTAGTCCAGTGCTACCTGAGAAGTCACTGGCGAATGGATCATTGTTCAAATTTTCAAACTACATATAAATTGTCCTGGGGGGTCATTCCGTAATTTTGAAAACGATAATCGAATCGATGATAATCGTTTTACAGTTTGAGAATCTTTATAGCTATTTTAAGTCAATTCTGATTCAATATTTCCTAAATAGTTTATATAAATAAAAGTTTTCGTATCCTTAGAAGTCGTATTAGTCTAGGTGATTTAGTAGTTGCCTCTTACTCGGGTGTCCCAGGTTCGATTCCGCAAATTGAAATTGTTTTTTTTTTTTATTTTCTCAATAACCGTCAATAATCGTCAATAAATAAACGATAGCTAAATAGGTCTCGTTTTTGGAGAATTTATTCGTTTTTGGATGCAATATTTGATTTTTTAAAAGTGTTTATTAATTTATTCCAATCACCGATTAATTTGCAAACTCCACAAACAAAAAAAATATTAATGAATCGAATAAAACCAATAACAATATGCCTGGACCGTCATGTAAAAAGTTATTGCACTCTTTATAAATAGTCAATTACTTGAAGGAGTGAGGTGCAAAAGTAAAAGAATGAAAAATAATTGTGCAGTTTGTGATAAAAGGATCAAATTAATAGGATTGTTAGTAAAATATATAACCCTCATTTTAAGATATTGGACCACTTAATATTTTACCTTTAAGGATGTTTATAACGATGCACAGAAAGCAACTTAAATGAAATTTTGTGAAATTTGTGATTATTAGTTGGCTCATAGACATCCTTCTAGTTAAAATATTAAGTGGCCCAATATCTTAAAATGAGGGTTATATATTTTACTAACAATCCTATTAATTTGATCCTTTTATCACAAACTGCACAATTATTTTTCATTCTTTTACTTTTGCACCTCACTCCTTCAAGTAATTGACTATTTATAAAGAGTGCAATAACTTTTTACATGACGGTCCAGGCATATTGTTATTGGTTTTATTCGATTCATTAATATTTTTTTTGTTTGTGGAGTTTGCAAATTAATCGGTGATTGGAATAAATTAATAAACACTTTTAAAAAATCAAATATTGCATCCAAAAACGAATAAATTCTCCAAAAACGAGACCTATTTAGCTATCGTTTATTTATTGACGATTATTGACGATTATTGAGAAAATAAAAAAAAAAAAACAATTTCAATTTCCGGAATCGAACCTGGGACACCCGAGTAAGAGGCAACTACTAAATTACCTAGACTAATACGACTTCTAAGGATACGAAAACTTTTATTTATATAAACTATTTAGGAAATATTGAATCAGAATTGACTTAAAATAGCTATAAAGATTCTCAAACTGTAAAACGATTATCATCGATTCGATTATCGTTTTCAAAATTACGGAATGACCCCCCTGGTGTTTACTCTACTTAAGTATACTTCAAGGTCAAACACGTCATTGTGGATACTTTATTCGCTCATATTTAGAAGAAACAGGCATAAAATGTGGCATTCTACATTGATTTGAAATTTATTCTAAAATAAAAAATATCTACAGATTTTTCCATTGTACCCAAGCGGGTACAACATACCCGCTACTAAAATCGGGCAGTAATAATTTTTTTTTTAATTTTTCTCTTTTTCCTGTTTATAAAAACTATTTTTAAAGTTTTAAGCAAAAAACAAAAAAATAATATATAAACAAAATATTTGATTTGTTACCAAATATAAAATAACCTCAAAAAAACGACGAAAACGCAAATCGTACCTCACTCCGAGTAATAAAAAAAATTACATTTTACATTTTTTTTTGTCATAAACTGAACTGTAATATGTTGTCAATATGTCCAGAGACTAACAAAAATAATATTTGATCAAAACAAATGAGAGATAAGTCAACGGTAAGGCGAAATATTCCATGAATTTTTTGTACCCAAGCGGGTACAGTGGTAGTAAATGGGTTAAAAACCGGAGCACAAAGACGATCATCATTTCAACTGGCAACCGCCAATCTTTTGAGGACATTAAAAACTTCCTGAAGGCGAGGAAAATCCAATTCAACACTTTTACACCCCGAGAAGTTAGGAAGAACCTGCTGCTGCTGAAAGGGCTTCACTTCACACTCGCAGCCATTGAAATAGAAGATGAACTGAGGATCTCCCAGTCATCAAAGTCACTGAATGCAAGTCCAAAAAGGCACAGGGCAAAGAATTCAAAAACTTTGTGGTAGAACTAAGCAAGAACTGTGACATCGCCAAATTCTACTCAAAGACCTTGATAATGAACCATAGGGTTCATCGGAAGTGTCTTAGGACCAACGACATCGTTCAATGCCGAAACTGCAAACGTTTCGGTCACGTTGCTACTAACTCCGGCTGCCAATATGTATACGTTAAGTGCAAAGAGGACCATGAACCAGGGCTATGTACGAGGAAGGAAAACACCGGATCAGATGTATGGTGCGCCAACTTTAAGAAGGAAGGACATCCAGCTAACTTTAAAGGATGTCCGACATTGAAAGCCAAGCTTACCGAAAGGAATAAGGTGCTAGCGGAGAAAAAGTCTCACCAAGAGTTTGCTGCTTAGTCAGCATGTAACATAACCCGGCCAGCAGTAAGCTATGCAGCAATGGCCCTAAAAGCACAACCACTAAAGGCAGCAACACCCAAGCCAATAGCATCAGTGAAGAACCAAACACAACAACAGCAAACCAGGACTCCAGCAAAGACAGGGCCAACTAAGCCGAGCAGACCAGCATCTACATCAGCAACATCACCGATGAATCTTAACAACGAGGTTGAGCGACTGTCAGTGATGCAGAGAGCCCGCAGTGCAGTTCCATCTAACTATTGTCACCGATTTCTAAATTAATTAAAACTATATTTATCATTAATAAATATAGAACTCACGAGTTGAGCATAACATGGACCGACTCCTTTGACAGAATAAATTAAATGTATTCGAATAAAAAGGGGAAGTGATAATGATAGTATGAAATGGAACAAGGAATGAAAAGAAATTTGGTATGTTCCGAGAATGAGATTTGGGATGTAGAGGGAATGGAATAAAGTATGTTTAGGTAGTATAAGATGTTGCAGATTTTAAACCAAGATTCTTGTTGCTAACTATTGCTAGCAACTTTTGTTGAATCTTACTGTGGGAGGGATATGCAACTTGGGAATGATGATACCTTATAAGGTATTTTAGCTACATAAATACCGATAGTAAAGTTGAACAAAAGAAATGTTCAACAAAGAAAGTAGATCTTAAGTTATGTATTTACATAACGAACAAAGAAGGTTTTATGCATTACAGGAAATTTAGGATGGACAAAGATTTACTTGATATACTAAGTTCAAAGTGTCGAGACGACTAATCTCCACCCGAAAATAACGATCGTTATACAATTTTTTATAAGTGTTAACTTTTATAAACCTTTATTTTAAACTTTTATAAGTGCTTACAAAAGCTAAGAAAAGTTAGATAAAAAAAGCAATAGATAATAATTGATATAAGCTGAATATCAATTTATTTGAGGTAAGCTCTAATATAGTGCAGTGAAAATACTAGAAAAATTATTAACAAGGTTATTTTTTTCTAGGCGGTTTTGTTTAATTATACAGACCGCCTCAATTTCATATCTAGAAAAATTGTCTTGGCAAAAGAATCATATTAGAAGAAAACCATACGGAGTTAAAAGGAAAACTTTAAACTTTTTTATTTAAAGTAATTTCTTTTAATCAAAATAATTAAGCTATTGTTGTTACTATAAAATTCAAAGTTTAAATAGTTAAAGTACTATATTCGAATCAGCTATACGCAAAAGTGACGGTAGCAAAAGAATTGGTTTTAAAAAGTTATAACACGAACCGGGTATAAAGATACATATATATTTAGAATAGTGTTTTAAAAGAACCATTTAAGTATATATTAATATATAGTGAAATAATAACTTTGGTACAAAAAAGTCCTCACGATAACTTCTGCTGCAGTGATCACTTCATCAGGATATAAAAGGGTGAGTTTGATTAAAAATACATATATTAAAAACTTATATTAAATTATATAAGCCGTATTTTTTCTACTACTCAGTAGCTACTCATTTTTTGATTTTATTCGAAAAACAATAAAAACAAATACTTACTTGTGTAATTGTTTTTATTGTTTTGCGAATAAAATGAAAAGTGAGTAGCTACTGAGTAATAGAAAAAACACGCCTATACTTATATCTTAAAATCATAACGCTATTCTAAAGGGTTTCTGTGGGTAGGGGATTAATGATTAATTAATTAAAATATTATAAAACTAAAATAAGAATAAGAATCTAAAATTAAGAATAAATTCGAAGACGTTATGACCGTTAATAACGATTTCTTTGAACCCAATACTAATAAAATATAATAAAGATTATTGAAATTTTGCATTAATATAGAATAATTTTAATAATAGGCGTGTTTTTTCTATTACTCAGTAGCTACTCATTTTTTGATTTTATTCGAAAAGCAATAAAAACAAAAACTTTTTTGTGTAATTTTTATTATTGTTTTCGAATAAAATAAAAAATGAGTAGCAACTGAGTAATAGAAAAAACACGACAAATGATAAACTAAGAATAAAATGTTGATCATAATGAAATACAATACTATAGCTGCGTTCCTTTGGAAATATTTATCTACTTTTTAGTACTTAAAACTACTTTGATCTACTTTGCTATACTGAAAAAGTAGTTCAAAGCAGCTTTAAGTACTAAAAAGTAGATAAATATTTTCAAAGGAACGCAGCTTATATATGTATGTTTTTTAAATGAAGAAAAGTTAAAAGAATGAAAATGGAGTAAGTTTTAATATAAAGAGATGGGGGGGACAACATAAGTAAGAGGAAGTACTTAAGATAAGAAGATGCCAATCTTAGGGGTCGTCTAGCCGAGTACGGCGACTATGGGGAGGGTGAGAAAATCTCTCGCGTATCTCGAACAACTAAAGATACATTAGACTGGTATCACAAATAATTATATACAGATATCTCATCTTCATAAAAAAAAGTGACATATGAAACTGAAAATCACCACTTTGAAGAGCTTTTAAAAAAGCTCTTTTCGATGAAAAATTTGAGAAATTTTAAAATGCTTTTTTTTCTCTTTGGAATTTTGATTATTTATTCTGTGATTCTCTTTTACGTGGTCTTTGAGAGTGAGTATCATGTGTTTTCACGGCTCTGCCTCAGACAGAGCGAGAAGATCTTTTTGTATGGATAGAAAAGAAAAAAAAAATCATGGGCATAACGATCTTGACTCTTGAGTTGGAATCGTTATTTTTCTGTATCTCTGAAATTTGTTCTTGTATTCTTGTTGTGTTTTTGCATTGCAAAATCGCGCTTTAACTGTTTCTTTTTTAAGGCGGGATATATGGTAGAAAAATAGAGCTGTGTGTGTGCAGATGGATTGTGGACGTATTTAAAAATAAAAACCTGAGCAGTAAATGCATTTTTTTCCCTAATATTTTTTCATAAGCTAGGTTCAGATTGAGATGAGGAATAAAAATATGAGGTGATCTGTGGTTTTGCAATATTGTTTGTCAATTAAAAAAATGTGTTTTTTTTTCTGTCCATAGAAGTAGACCTTGCAGCTCGAGTATTGAGTCTTCCTGACGCACGTTTTTTGTTTCTTTCTATCAAAGGAATATACGGTTGACGCTGGTCAGTCTGCCTCAACGAGAACGATTCATTAAAAAAACAACACAAAAAACTTACTCAGTAGTTCAGTACCTACTCACAAAAGATTTATTAGAAGAGAAAGAAAGAATAAGGAATATGTACTAGTATCTACATACATATTTGGGTTGGTTTTTTGTTTTTGTTTGTTTGTTTTTTTTTTGCAATTTAGTTTTGTTTTTGTTTCCTTGGATGGCGCGATTGAGTAATTGTGTGTAGGTATGCAAAAGGATTGTGAATGCATTTTAAGAAAGTAGGTAGGTACCTAGTACTACCTACCTGATCAATGAAAGAAATTTTGTTCTTTAATATTTTTTCATAGGATAGGTTAGGGTTAGGAATATACAAATGAGATCTGGTTTTGGGATATTTTTTGGAAATCAAGGAAAAAAGTTTTATTTGTTTGCGCATTGATTTGGTTTGTGTTTTTGTTTAACTGGGGTATGAAATCATGAGTATCTAATTAGGTAGGTGAAACAGGTCGGACTGGGGCAAAAGGGCCCGGGTGGCAAAATGAAAAAGGGGCACCGCTGCATACAAAAAAAATTACAATACTACAAACATTTCTCGAAGAAGAAAAGAGATATTTAAGAGATTTAACGGATTTAGAAAGACAAGATTTAGTTCTTTTAGAAACCGTTAGAAATTTATTTATAACAAATAAACAAATGCTAAGAATTAACCTCGAAAACTGATAAAAAGCGGCATTTTCGATATTCTAACGGGATTATCTCAAAAACGTGATGTGATAAAATTTTTTTGACTTCGGATTCGAGCTCAGCACCCAAAAAACCTAGGTATAGAAAAGTATATCTTGGTGTCTGTAACAAAAACCTTGTTGACCAGTGTTATCTATAAATCAAGAACAGCGGAAACGGAGAACATTCAAATGTCTGGTTTGTCTTTGATCCATATTGCAGAACCAAATTAAATACCTTAATACCTACTAAATTGGAAAAAAAAGGAAATAAATTCCTCCTTTATTTAGTTCTTTTATTTTTTATGTCTTGTAGATAAACGAAAGGAATTACACATTCTAATTTTGTTGTTGTTTCGTTTGTGTAGAGTTAAGAAAATTACTAATTTAACAATAAAATTATTTAGTGGAGTAACTGAAGCTAAAAAATGTTGTAAAGGATCTTTTCTTACAAACGTCGGTAATTTAAAAATACTCTTATCTCTATGAAAAATTGCTCGAAAAATAGCACTGCTTCCGTTTTGCTTTTAATATTTAAATTACTTAAGACTTTAATTTGTGTTTTGTTGGTTTTTTTTTTTCAAAAAAAATATTCCTAAATGATATGAAAAGATTGCCTGAGTTGTTTGAAGACATTATTAAAGCGACAGAAGCAATTTTCTAACAAATTGACAAATTTCAAAATCAAGTAAACGGAAATTGAAAGCAGTGTATTTGATAAACTGGTCCCCAAACTCAGAATTTTGAACTTATCTTTCATTTCTTTCAATATTTAGTAGGTACCTACAGAAGAACGGTCACGTAGTGAGCAATTACAGTGAAATTTAAGCCCATAAAATTATGAAAATTATTATAAGATACCTAAACCATAAAAAATGATTTAGTTACATCACTAATCAATTTAATTCAGATGATAATTTACATTACATTAAATTACATATTAATCTAATCCGAAGATAAATCTACGGACTAGACACACACTACAGCTTCGGAAACTTAGTCCATTTTGCTGTTACAGCACAAGACATTAATACAACAGAGAGAAAGACAAAGAAAGAAAGAACAACAGAAACACATATAACACATAACTACGTGGCACAGAGGGGGAGACATCGTTGACAATTGTCTCATGTTATCGCACAGGTGGCTTCAGTTAAGCTGGCGATTTAGAAAAAACTTCTGAGCCGACCGTTGGGTTCGAACCCACGATGTCTGGCTCTGAAGTCATCTACTCATTCCTCTGTGCCATGGCCACCTGCAGAGATGATAATTTAATACATAGCATTTATTGATTCTGCATCAGCTACTTAGTACATTAATCAACAATATTTTTTTCGCGCAATATTCTTATATTATATCATGCATACAAAAGTGATTTATACAGGGTGATTCAGGAGTAATGTGCCAAAAAGCTAGAGCGTGTAGGTTAGGTCGAGACAAGAAAAACATCGTATGGGAGGGAGGCTATGGGAGGTATGGGAGGTATGGGAGGGAGGCCCTATTCCCCTTCCTTTAGCGGGGAGGGGCAATTTAAAAAAAAATTGACTTATTTTGGAAAAAAAAATTATTAAAAATCAAAGGTTATACTAATAATAACGTGTTACACCTTTTTGTAAAGCCAAAACCCTAGTCTTTTACAAATATTTTAAACAAAGCCATTTTATGGCACAGTTTTTGAAAAATTAATTTTTATAATAAAAATTTTGAAAAAAAAATGGAAAAAAAAAATTTCAAAGTAATTTTTTTCAAAATTTCATGTAGTTAAGTACTAATTTAGTTTTTTAAATTCGATGCTCTTATTCATTTTTAAACAAAAAAAAAAAAAAAACAAAATTGAAAAATATTTTGTGATTTTCGAAAAATTAACAAAAAACCAAAACTACTTTTTTCTAAGAAACCTCTTTATATTTGTTTTTACATGGCTGGACTTGTTGATAAATTAATTTATGAAACATTAACCATTCGTCAACTATTTTTTAAACATTAAGACTTAATTAAGGATACAATAAAGTGATACCGTATTGGATTAATCCTGAATTGATCAACTTTTTTCATTGATAACACCTGAAAACTTACCTGAGAATTTTTCTTACTATGTCTGAGATGCTCGCTGCCCATGGATTCTAGCTGTAAGGGTCTTAAGGCAGTATAATTGTTTTATTTTTTTTTATAAAAAACAATGAAATAGTACTTGCGCAAGCTGTTCAAAATAAAAAAAAGGACTTTTTAAATCATTTTCTTTGATTTTTAATGGTTTCAAGAGAATCATTTTTTCCTAGATAACATTTGAATTCTTATCCTTCGTATTTGCCATTTCTTGTCCTCGATTGATCTTTTGGATGTACATTATTATTTGTTATTCAATTTCCATTAAGAAATTGCCTAAAACCCCTTAAAGCTAGAATCCATGAGCAGCGGGCACCCCAGACATAGTAAGAAAAATTCTCAGGTAAGTTTTCAGGTGTTATCAATGGAAAAAGTTGATCAATTCAGGATTAATCCAATACGGTCTCACTTTATTGTATCCTCAATTAAGTCTAAATGTTTAAAAAATAGTTGACGAATGATTAATGTTTCATAAATTAATTTATCAACAAGTCCAGCCATGTAAAAACAAAAAATACATGAAATTAAAAAAAAAATTACTTTGAAATTTTTTTTCAAAATTTTTATTTTAAAAATTAATTTTTCAAAAACTGTGCCATAAAATGGCTTTCTTTAAAATGTTTGTAAGAGACTAGGGTTTTGGCTTTACAAAAAGGTGTAACACGTTATTGTGTTACACCCCCCCCCCCCCTCCCATACGATTTTTTTCTTGTCTCGACCTAACCTACACGCTCTAGCTTTTTGGCACATTACTCCTGAATCACCCTGTATAATTGAATATGAATAAAAAAAAAGTTTCAAAAAAATTCAAAAATTTTTGAGAAACCCGACCTTTTCTATAAAAGGTTTATTTTGGTCCTAAAGCAAATTTTCCCTCTACGGAATCACTCTTAGTTACCAATTTTCAAGTAGGAAAATCGCTACAGATCGAGATAGAGGCAGACAGTCAAAATTATTGCGAGACCCAATCTTCGATTTTTGTTATCTCGAGTTCGATTTTTTTACAAATTCTTAACTTTTCCGTAAATCGTAAACCGCAAGTAAAAAAATGAATTTAAATTTAAAAGAATATTTTTTGGAAAAAAAAAATTTAATTGAAAAAAAAACGTTTATTGCAACTGAAAAAAAATGCATCAATAAAAAAATTGTATAAGGTACAACAGAAAAATATTTTCATTAAAAAAAATAATTATTTCAACTAAAATTGTAAGAAGTTCGACGAATATTAAAAATGAACTATTTATTGCCCACACCCCCACACTTTGCATTGATTTGTTTTTTCTATGGAGAATTTTTTTTTATTTGCAATAGGTACAATTTTTTTAAGGCCAAATATTGTTTTTGTCAATAAAGATGGTGCAATAGTATTTTTTTAATGCAAAACATTATCAAGTTGCAGTAAATATTTGTTTTAAAAAAGATTTTTTACAACCCTGCTTTATTTTTTTTATTTCTTGCTTCCATGTTCCATAAAAAAAAAATAAAGTTCACCTGGATGAATGCAAAAACATGAATAGAATTCGCCAATTCATTCACTCTTCTCTATCTAAGAACCTGCTTACCTATCTATCCATCTACTTAAATTTTCACAGACCCATACACACCAGACACCACACTTGTTTGCACAACGTAGCGAACACACAAGTATCTTGTCTATGGGCCGCCTTATGCACGCAGACGTCATGACGCCCAACGACATCGGCCTTATGTATGTATACGCAAATACCCATACTATGCTCATGTTTATATTTCACCAACAATCTGATCGGTGCCCAGTGCCCATGAAATCTCAAAACCAGCCGACACTCTTATAAAATATTTTCAATTACATACAGTTTATGTACCTACATATCGTCGGGGTAAAGCAAAATTGTTGTACGCCGACGATATCTATTTGAAATATTTCACAGCAGCTGATTGCTTAGAAAGTCAAAGACGAATTGAAATCACTTCTATCTCTGTCTACCCACAAGCACTCCTTTTTTTTATTTTCGCGGGAGAGTGAGTAAGTTCATGGTCGTTAAGAGATCCTTTCTTATTGTTCTCTTTTTAAATTAAAAAAAAAAGCTTTTTTGTCGGCTGAAAAATTCTCTTCTCCTTTTTGATTCAAATTTAAAAAGCTCTTGTCGGCTGAAATGTGTCGGCTGGAAAAAATTTTGATGACCATTTTTTTCTATGGGATGCGATATCTGTATATAATTGTCTGTGCTGGTATGATATTTATTTTTTTTGTAATAAGGTTGAAGCACAAATAATTATATACAGATATCTCATCTTCATAGAAAAAAGTGACATATGAAACTGAAAATCACCACTTTGAAGAGCTTTTAAAAAAGCTCTTTTCGATGAAAAATTTGAGAAATTTTAAAATGCTTTTTTTTCTCTTTGGAATTTTGATTATTTATTCTGTGATTCTCTTTTACGTGGTCTTTGAGAGTGAGTATCATCTATCATGTGTTTTCACGGCTCTGCCTCAGACAGAGCGAGAAGATCTTTTTGTATGGATAGAAAAGAAAAAAAAATCATGGGCATAACGGTCTTGACTCTTGACTGTATCTCTGAAATTTGTTCTTGTATTCTTGTTGTGTTTTTGCGTTGCAAAATCGCGCTTTAACTGTTTCTTTTTTAAAACGGGATTTATGGTAGAAAAATAGAGCTGTGTGTGTGCAGATGGATTGTGGACGTATTTAAAAATAAAAACCTGAGCAGTAAATGCATTTTTTTCCCTAATATTTTTTTCATAAGCTAGGTTCAGGTTGAGATGAGGAATAAAAATATGAGGTGATCTGTGGTTTTGCAATATTGTTTGTCAATTAAAAAAATGGAAAGGCAAACAGAAAATCGTCGTATTTGAAGTATAAGAGCACAAAAGAAAATAGTACTCAGATACGATTGCAACTCAAGACCGTTGTGCACATATGTGTTTTTTTTTCTGTCCATAGAAGTAGACCTTGCAGCTCGAGTATTGAGTCTTCCTGGCGCACGTTTTTTGTTTCTTTCTATCAAAGGAATATACGGTTGACGCTGGTCAGTCTGCCTCAACGAGAACGATTCATTAAAAAAACAACACAAAAAACTTACTCAGTAGTTCAGTACCTACTCACAAAAGATCTATTAGAAGAGAAAGAAAGAATAAGGAATATGTACTAGTATCTACATACATATTTGGGTTGGTTTTTTGTTTTTGTTTGTTTGTTTTTTTTTTGCAATTTAGTTTTGTTTTTGTTTCCTTGGATGGCGCGATTGAGTAATTGTGTGTAGGTATGCAAAAGGATTGTGAATGCATTTTAAGAAAGTAGGTAGGTACCTAGTACTACCACCTGATCAATGAATGAAATTTTGTTCTTTAATATTTTTTCATAGAATAGGTTAGGGTTTGGAATATACAAATGAGATCTGGTTTTGGGATATTTTTTGGAAATCAAGGAAAAAAGTTTTATTTGTTTGCGCATTGATTTGGTTTGTGTTTTTGTTTAACTGGGGTATGAAATCATGAGTATCTAATTAGGTAGGTGAAACAGGTCGGACTGGGGCAAAAGGGCCCGGGTGGCAAAATGAAAAAGGGGCACCGCTTCATACAAAAAAAATTACAATACTACAAACATTTCTCGAAGAAGAAAAGAGATATTTGAGATTTAACGGATTTAGAAAGACAAGATTTAGAAACCGTTAAAAATTTATTTATAACAAATAAACAAATGCTAAGAAATAACCTCGAAAACTGATAAAAAGCGGCATTTTCGATATTCTAACGGGATTATCTCAAAAACGTGATGTGATAAAATTTTTTTGACCTCGGATTCGAGCTCAGCACCCAAAAAACCTAGGTATAGAAAAGTATATCTCGGTGTCTGTAACAAAAACATTGTTGACCAGTGTTATCTATAAATCAAGAACAGCGGAAACGTCTGGTTTGTCTTTGATCCATATTGCAGAACCAAATTAAATACCTTAATACCTACTAAATTGGAAAAAAAAGGAAATAAATTCCTCCTTTATTTAGTTCTTTTATTTTTCATGTCTTGTAGATAAACGAAAGGAATTACACATTCTAATTTTGTTGTTGTTTCGTTTGTGTAGAGTTAAGAAAATTACTAATTTAACAATAAAATTATTTAGTGGAGTAACTGAAGCTAAAAAATGTTGTAAAGGATCTTTTCTTACAAACGTCGGTAATTTAAAAATACTCTTATCTCTATGAAAAATTGCTTGAAAAATTGCACTGCTTCCGTTTTGCTTTTAATATTTAAATTACTTAAGACTTTAATTTGTGTTTTGTTGGTTTTTTTTTCAAAAAAAATATTCCTAAATGATATGAAAAGATTGCCTGAGTTGTTTGAAGACATTATTAAAGCGACAGAAGCAATTTTCTAACAAATTGACAAATTTCAAAATCAAGTAAACGGAAATTGAAAGCAGTGTATTTGAGAAACTGGTCCCCAAACTCAGAATTTTGAACTTATCTTTCATTTCTTTTAATATTTAGTAGGTACCTACAGTAGAACGGTCACGTAGTGAGCAATTACAGTGAAATTTAAGCCCATAAAATTATGAAAATTATTATAAGATACCTAAACCATAAAAAATGATTTAGTTACATCACTAATCAATTTAATTCAGATGATAATTTAATACATAGCATTTACTGATTCTGCATCAGCTACTAAGTACATTAATCAACAATATTTTTTTCGCGCAATATTCTTATATTATTCTTATATTCATGCATACAAAAGTGATTTATACAGGGTGATTCAGGAGTAATGTGCCAAATAGCTAGAGCGTGTAGGTTAGGTCGAGACAAGAAAAACATCGTATTGGAGGGAGGCTATGGGAGGTATGGGAGGGAGGCTCTATTCCCCTTCGTTTAGCGGGGAGGGGCAATTTAAAAAAAAATTGACTTATTTTGGAAAAAAAATTATTAAAAATCAAAGGTTATACTAATAATAACGTGTTACACCTTTTTGTAAAGCCAAAACCCTAGTCTTTTACAAATATTTTAAACAAAGCCATTTTATGGCACAGTTTTTGAAAAATTAATTTTTATAATAAAAATTTAAAAAAAAAAAATGGAAAAAAAAAATTTCAAAGTATTTTTTTTCAAAATTTCATGTAATTAAGTACTAATTTAGTTTTTTAAATTCGATGCTCTTATTCTTTTTTAAACAAAAAAAAAAACCAAATTGAAAAATATTTTGTGATTTTCGAAAAATTAACAAAAAACCAAAACTACTTTTTTCTAAGAAACCTCTTTATTTTTTGTTTTTACATGGCTGGACTTGTTGATAAATTAATTTATGAAACATTAACCATTCGTCAACTATTTTTTAAACATTTAGACTTAATTAAGGATACAATAAAGTGATACCGATACCGTATTGGATTAATCGTGAATTGATCAACTTTTTTCATTGATAACACCTGAAAACTTACCTGAGAATTTTTCTTACTATGTCTGGGGTGCTCGCTGCCCATGCATTCTAGCTGTAAGAGTCTTAAGGCAGTATAATTGTTTTATTTTTTTTTTTATAAAAAACAATGAAATAGTACTTGCGCAAGCTGTTCAAAATAAAAAAAAGGACTTTTTAAATCATATTCTTTGATTTTTAATGGATTCAAGAGAATCATTTTTTCCTAGATAACATTTGAATTCTTATCCTTCGTATTTGCCATTTCTTCTCCTCGATTGATCTTTTGGATGTACATTATTATTTGTTATTCAATTTCCATTAAGTCTCACTTTATTGTATCCTTAATTAAGTCTAAATGTTTAAAAAATAGTTGACGAATGATTAATGTTTCATAAATTAATTTATCAACAAGTCCAGCCATGTAAAAACAAAAAATACATGAAATTAAAAAAAAATTACTTTGAAATTTTTTTTCAAAATTTTTATTTTAAAAATTAATTTTTCAAAAACTGTGCCATAAAACGGCTTTCTTTAAAATGTTTGTAAAACACTAGCGTTTTGGCTTTACAAAATGGTGTAACACGTTATTGTGTTACACCCCCCCCCCCTCCCATACGATTTTTTTCTTGTCTCGACCTAACCTACAAGCTCTAGCTTTTTGGCACATTACTCCTGAATCACCCTGTATAATTGAATATGAATAAAAAAAAAGTTTCAAAAAAATTCAAAAATTTTTGAGAAACCCGACCTTTTCTATAAAAGGTTTATTTTGGTCCTAAAGCAAATTTTCCCTCTACGGAAACACTCTTAGTTACCAATTTTCAAGTAGGAAAATCGCTACAGATCGAGGTAGAGGCAGACAGTCAAAATTATTGCGAGGCCCAATCTTCGATTTTTGTTATCTCGAGTTCGATTTTTTTACGAATTCTTAACTTTTCCGTAAATCGTAAGCCGCAAGTAAAAAAATGAATTTAAATTTAAAAGAATATTTTTTGGAAAAAAAAAAAATAATTGAAAAAAAAACGTTTATTGCAACTGAAAAAAAATGCATCAATAAAAAAATTGTATAAGGTACAACAGAAAAATATTTTCATTAAAAAAATAATTGTTGCAACTAAAATTGTAAAAAAAAAATAATTGAAAAAAAAAACGTTTATTGCAACTGAAAAAAAATGCATCAATAAAAAAATTGTATAAGGTACAACAGAAAAATATTTTCATTAAAAAAATAATTGTTGCAACTAAAATTGTAAGAAGTTCGACGAATATTAAAAATGAACTATTTTTTGCCCACACCCCCACACTTTGCATTGATTTGTTTTTTCTATGGAGAATTTTTTTTTATTTGCAATAGGTACAATTTTTTTAAGGCAAAATATTGTTTTTGTCAATAAAGATGGTGCAATAGTATTTTTTTAATGCAAAACATTATCAAGTTGCAGTAAATATTTGTTTTAAAAAAGATTTTTTACAACCCTGCTTTATTTTTTTTATTTCTTGCTTCCATGTTCCATCAAAAAAAAATAAAGTTCACCTGGATGAATGCAAAAACATGAATAGAATTCGCCAATTCATTCACTCTTCTCTATCTAAGAACCTGCTTACCTACCTATCCATCTACTTAAATTTTCACAGACCCATACACACCAGACACCACACTTGTTTGCACAACGTAGCGAACACACAAGTATCTTGTCTATGGGCCGCCTTATGCACGCAGACGTCATGACGCCCAACGACATCGGCCTTATGTATGTATACGCAAATACCCATACTATGCTCATGTTTATATTTCACCAACAATCTGATCGGTGCCCAGTGCCCATGAAATCTCAAAACCAGCCGACACTCTTATAAAATATTTTCAATTACATACAGTTTATGTACCTACATATCGTCGGCGTAAAGCAAAATTGTTGTACGCCGACGATATCTATTTGAAATATTTCACAGCAGCTGATTGCTTAGAAAGTCAAAGACGAATTGAAATCACTTCTATCTCTGTCTACCCACAAGCACTCCTTTTTTTTATTTTCGCGGGAGAGTGAGTAAGTTCATGGTCGTTAAGAGATCCTTTCTTATTGTTCTCTTTTTAAATTGAAAAAAAAAGCTTTTTTGTCGGCTGAAAAATTCTCTTCTCCTTTTTGATTCAAATTTAAAAAGCTCTTGTCGGCTGAAATGTGTCGGCTGGAAAAAATTTTGATGACCATTTTTTCCTAGTAATTAGTAATTAGTAAGTAATTAATTCATTTTATTGATTTGTTCCTTAGATACATGTTAACAATTTAAAGAATTTAAAGCTATGGCATTGCCGTCAGCTCGGTTAGCAAATTTATATATAAATGTATCTTTTCTTTATAAAATAATAAATAAATGTAACTATTCAAATTCTGTGATAATTAACATTCTATACTTGTAAATATCTTTCAAGAATAAGGCGAGAGGTTTCTTTTTTTTCTATGGGATGCGATATCTGTATATAATTGTCTGTGGTTGAAGATCAAAGAACCACACCCACCGGCGAGCTACAGTAGCGACCAGCATACCAGCAAAGATCTTCGGTACCTAAATAAACCTGTTACAAAATGGCGCCCAACGTGTTGTTGCCCACTATTACGAAATAGTGAGGCTAAGATTTTTGAGCCACTTCAAGATTTGATTGCAATTTAGTTTAAATTTTTTAATTTTTTAATTTTTTGATTTTTTTAGTTTTTTAACTTTGCTTAAATTTTATAACATTTGGTGATGTCTGCCTGTGAGTCCCGATGACTGATAGTATGGTTGCGGTATCGCGTTGCCACATGGTTATTCACACCAAAAACGATTTTAAAATACAAGAAAGACTTAGCAGTTTCAGTCTGTGAAAATCTATTAAGGTATTCACAAAGCCGAACAATTTAGCCCTTGCTTGGAGATGTAGGTTGAAAGAGACTCGTAATGCGGGAGCGTTCTCGAAAGTCCTTTCAACTGATTCTCAATAGATTCTTTCATTTTATTTTTCTTAGAGTCTTCTCAGATGAAAAGTTGTCTGTTGATGTCCTAAGGAAAAGAAAATTTAATTTAATAAAAGTAATTTCAAAATTAGTTTCAGATTCAGAATTACCACTAGTTTATTTAATTTTTTTATCTTGGCTCAGAGGACTACGGTGTCTTCTCATTCTTCAGGTTCAGTCCTTTTATAGTTTAGTCACCCTCATCTCTTTAACAATTTATGAAAAGTTTCTGAAATTGAAATATAGTTTTTATTAAACATTTTATTATTTAATTAAATTTTTAATTTTTTGAAAAAAACAAAATAAAATTTTAAAAGTGAAATTTATATTTTTTTGATTTAAAATCGGTTTTTTTAATCCAAGTTAAAAAAAAGGCATTTATTTTAAAATCTAATTTTTTTTATTTTGTTGGTTTGAGTCGACTGGATAGAATTTTGAAGTTCTGGCAACCAGATTAGCTGTTAGAGTTAAAGTTAAATAGAAATAGTTTTTATACAATATTATTTTGAAACAATAAATAGATCAGAGCTTCAAGGGAAAGCTTTTGTGAATCGGTTCAGAGCTCAAGAGCATGAGCCAAAACAACCCGAAAAAAAGTTCGTTAGGCAGTTGGAGAAATCTTCGAGCTATATCGGAAGCTAGGTTCGAAAGTTTTGTACGGCGTTTTAACAACACCATAGATAGGTTTAATTTAGATCAATCGGTAGATTTTTCCAGAGAATTAAACTCAATTATTTCGGATTATAGCGCTGACATGTCTAATGTGAATGGTTCAGTAGAGCCTTCGGAGGCGAACCAAAGTGTACAGTCAGGCTTTCTGTGGGTAGGGGATTAATGATTAATTAATTAAAATAACATAAAACTAAAATAAGAATAAGAATCTAAAATTAAGAATAAATTAGCAAATAAAACTTTTGAAAATGGAATAGATCCTACACGGACAGAACAGGTAGTCCCACCTGGAGCAGGATGTTCTAACACAGTCCAAGGTCCTGGTAGGTTGGAAAGTGATGATTTCGCTGATAGGGTGGAAAGGAGTCTACTCGATAACCAAATGCGTGTTTTTGAGCAAATGAAACATTTTATGGATAGTGTAAATCAACGGTTGGACAATTTTGCGAAAAGTAATGCTCAAACGTCTGTAGGTGAACATTTCGCACAGCAATTTACCTCGCCGCTGCAAAGGGAATTTAATCCTTTGTCTTTAGACAACTCAAATGCTTCAGTTAGGTGCCGTATAGATAAATGGCATATTAAATACGATGGCACTAGCAATATCTCGGATTTTTTATTCCAAGTGGATTATTTGCAGGTTTCGTCAGGTAATACCTTATTTTCAGTCATTGCTCAATGGTAAAGCTAATGAGTGGTTTTGGAGGTATATACGTAAGAGACCGGATGCGAAACTTGAAGAAGTGAAATCTGAGATGCGTAAAGAGTTTGAACGCCCAGAAAGTGATGTAGATATTTATATGCGGTTGCTAACTCGCAAGTAAGGATATAAAGAGTCGTTCAACGAGTTTTATAACGCCATTGTTAAGATCAATGATCGTATGAAAGAACCATTCGATAGCAGAAAATTAGTAGACGTTATACGAAATAATGCAAAGGATAAGTTCGGAGAAATGTTGTTGGCTGCAGATGTCAAAACAATGGAACAATTGAGAATAAAGGCTAGAGAAGCCGAACGATTTTCTTCACCCAAAGTTGTTCATTAACTAGCTTTAGAAGAAGAAACAAAACAGCAGGAAATAGAAGATGAAGAAATCGCAGCTTTTTCGCATCAAGGTAGAGTAGGAACAGCTTCAAATTACTCTTGTCATAATTGCGATGGAAAAGGACACTCGTATTTATACTGTCCTTCTCACACTCGTAATTTGTTTTGTTACTTTTGCGGAGCTAAGGGCGTAACCACACTAGAATGTCCAAAACATGCGGGAAACTCGCGACGGGTCGACAAGAAGGGTTGGGAAAGTCGTTCCCCGAAAACCAATCCAGACCCTTCAAAGCAATAAACAAGCAAATTAATAAACAACTTACCTCTGATAACCAAGGGCGGATCCAGGATTTTTTTCTGGGGGGGGACACAAGGGACGGATTGGCAAAAAAATCAGCAATAACAGTTAGAAATAAAGTGAAGTATCATACGACTGACTGACAAGCAGCGAATTTTAACGATGCACAGTGCGGTATTTTAGTCTAAAACCTGGCCAAAAATATTTGGGCACATTTTCCACATCAAAAGGTACCAAATGACAAAAAAAATATTCGGAAGGAAAAATTTTCATTTTCTTGGTACAGTTAAAGCCACTTAAGTGCTTACCCACTTACCTCCCGATTAGCCGGTAGAAAAAAAAATATTAAAAATCATAAAATGCACGTATAACCCTGTGCTATAACTTTTCATTTTTTGAGTCAAGTTGTTTCATTAAATAGTTTTTGAGAAATTAAGTTTTAAAGATGAAATGTAGAAAAAAAAATGTTTTCGTTTTTTAATTGATTTTGTATAAAATTTTACAATATTATGGACATATTTATACCATTTTTTAATGACCTCGTAGTTTTTAGTCAAATACTAAAGACCTCATTCTAATACAAAATATTAAAGTTCCTAAGATTTAAAAAAAAAAACTGAAACATAGGTAGGAACTTTTTTTTCTGGGAAACCCAGTTTGGTTGTTTTTATTTGCAATAAATTTTTTTTATATCTCAAGAATATTGTGTTCAAATTGTAGGTCTATTGGAGCCAACTTGACTAAGTTATGAGTATTTTAATACTTCGCTTACGAACTTTTTAGTTCAGGGTTCAAAACTTTAAATCATTCTCCCCACAACTAATGTTTTCAAGCCGGTGCCCTTTATAGCTTCGAAACTACTGCACCGATTCTTTTGAAATTTGGAACACTATTTCTTTACTACTAGGTATCCCTGAAGAAATTTTCTCAATAACATAATAATTATAAAAGTCTATAAGTAAGGGTCGCTTTTTTTCAAGGGGTATTTATTTTCAGGGGTGCAAACTTGGGCAAACTCTTGAAATGCAAGATAGTTCTTTACATCCAGCAGTTCAATAATATATATTTTATGCAATGTTGTGGCGGGTTGCGCTATTTTAAAAACACTAACGTAAGAAAAAAATAACGAAAAAAGTGCAAATTTTTTAAGTGTGTATTTCAACCCCTCCGGAGGCCTCCGTATGAAAGCATAGAGTTCCATATACAATTAATTTTTTTTTTAGAATACAATTCATACCTTAATTGTCGATATCAAAATTTTTCACCAAAATCAATACGTGTAATTAATTTAAAAAAAAAAAAACACTTAGAAAATTAACTTTTTTTTAAATCGAAAAAAAAATTCGTGCCCCGTGCCCCCCCCCCCCCCCCTGGATCCGCCGGTGCTGATAACTCCTGCTCTCAACAAAACCAAGGAGCAAATTCCCCGTCGTTAGAAGAAAAAGTCAGTAAGGTAGAGTCAAATCCAACCAAGGTTCTCAAGCGAGAAGTACCTCCGGAAATTTCTAGTCATCCAGTCCACACTTATGATCTGAAGTCTCTTCACGATCGAAAAATGACTTATGAAAAAGCGCGTGCTAGAATAATGGGAACAAAACAAAGTTTAGTTGATAAAAAAGTTCAAAAATGTAGGAATAGGTATAGGAACAGAAGGAAAGTTAGAAAGCTAATTCTTGATTCAATTATTTCTTCTGAATCTGATGGTAGAATGTACGCCAACGTTTTACTAGAAAATTAATCTATTTTCGGATTATTAGATAGCGGTGCATCAATTTCAGTACTAGGCAAAGAGTGCTTGGCCTTGGATTTAGTTAAGCGAATAGGAGTAAAGGTAACATCTTACGAAAATAAAGTTAGCACCGCGGACGGAAAATCCCACAATATAGTTGGATTTTGTAAAATATCAACAAAATATAATGGCGTTTCTTAAATCTTACTTTTAACCTGGTACCAAACCTCACCCAGACACTTTATTTAGGCATGAACTTCTGGAGGGAGTTTAATTTATTACCTCAAGCTGGTGAAATAGAAGCTAATGTCTATGAAGATGAAAAAGAGGTTAATATTAAAGATGAAGCAAAATTAATTGATCTTTCGCCAGAACAGAAAATGCAGTTAGAGGCAACAAAAAAGTTGTTCCCAAATTTTGTCGAACTGGGTCTAGGAAAAACTCATGTAGGTATTCACGTCATTGATACTGGCGAAGCGGCACCAATTAAATCAAGGCACTACCCATTGTCTCCCGTCCGACAAGAGGAAGTCTATAAAGAATTAGACCGCATGCTAGAGCTTGGGGTTATTGAAGAGTGTAATTCTCCATGGTATTGCCCATTGGTTTTGGTAAGAAAGCCTGGCAAAGTTAGATTGTGCTTAGACTTTCGTAAGGTAAATTCAGTCACGGTAAAAGACGCGTACCCCATGCCTCATATTGATGGCCTATTAAGCCGAATAAAGGATACACACTACATCTCAGGCATTGATCTCAAGGACGCATATTGGCAGATACAATTAGAAGAGAAGTCGCGGCCAAAAACGGCTTTTGCAGTCCCAGGTAAGTCACTTTACCAATTCAAAGTGATGCCATTTGGACTGAGCAATGCAGCGCAGACGTTGTGTCGTACCCTTGATAAGGTTATACCACAAATAATTATATACAGATATCTCATCTTCATAGAAAAAAGTGACATATGAAACTGAAAATCACCACTTTGAAGAGCTTTTAAAAAAGCTCTTCACGATGAAAAATTTGAGAAATTTTAAAATGCTTTTATTTCTCTTTGGAATTTTGATTATTTATTCTCTGATTCTCTTTTACGTGGTCTTTGAGAGTGAGTATCATGTGCTTTCACGGCTCTGCCTCAGACAGAGCGAGAAGATCTTTTTGTATGGATAGAAAAGAAAAAAAAATCATGGGCATAACGATCTTGACTCTTGAGTTGGAATCGTTATTTTTCTGTATCTCTGAAATTTGTTCTTGTATTCTTGTTGTGTTTTTGCATTGCAAAATCACGCTTTAACTGTTTCTTTATTAAGGCGGGATTTTTGGAAGAAAAATAGAGCTGCGTGTGTGCAGATGGATTGTGGACGTACTTAAAAATAAAAACCTGAGCAATAAATGCATTTTTTTCTCTAATATTTTTTTTTTCATAAGCTAGGTTCAGGTTGAGATGAGGAATAAAAATATGAGGTGATTTGTGGTGTTGCAATATTGTTTGTCAATTAAAAAAATGGAAAGGCAAACAGAAAATCGTCGTATTTGAAGTATAAGAGCACAAAAGAAAAAAGCACTCAGATACGATTACAACCAGTGTTGCCGGAGAGAAATATTAGAAGGTAGTACGGCAGAAAAAAAAGGGGAGTATTTTGAACAAAATAGGAGTACAGCCATTTTTTTGTCTTGACATTTTTTTTTAGTTTTATTTAAAAAAAAATATATTAAGTTAAACATAAACAACAAAACATAAATAAATAAATTATTAATTCAAATAACGAAAGTAATAAAATATCTGTCTTATGGTAGATAGCTTAATTTATAGTAATATTATTTTTTTAGAATAAAAATTAGGAACTTAGATATTGTAATCACAAGATATGTATTAAATACATTAACCCTTAACTATAGTGGTGGGTCCAGGGGACCCACATCAACTTTTAAAAAGTTAATAAAAACCGTTGAAAATGAATTTTCTCTTTTTTTTTTTTATTTTTTTATTTTTTTTTAAATTGTTATCTTTTGATGCTTAAAAACAAAATTTATAAAAAAATTCAATTTTGTATTTTATTTTATCATTTCAAAACACCACAAATTTTCACCACTATAGTTAAGGGTTAAATAGAAGTGGTTTTGCAAAAATGAAGGTATTTTGATTATATGGTAAGTATAAAATGATATAAGAAAAAAACAAATATTATTTTTATACGCTTTTAAAAGTTGTTTTGAAGGATTCCATTTGTGGCAATCAACTCTATTTAACAATTCCTTGCAACTCATAATTGCATTTATTGTATTTACTTCCAATCTGTTTCGTTTTTTATCTTTGATGATAAAGAGTTGGGAAAAAACTCGTTTTGCCGCTGCGCTGCTGTGCGGAAGACTTAATAAAGCACTAACAAAATCCTTTGTCAGAGGGAAAAGTGTTTCATTAAGAGCATTTAAAAAAAAAATATTTCTGACCAAAATTCTTCTATTTCTAATGAATTCGAAGAAATTATTGAAGTTGCACTTTCTGCTAAATTTAAAGGGTCAATGCCTTGAATATGTTTCAGAATTTCGTCATAGAAATCGATTCGCTGTGAAATTTGAGCACACAGGGTCTTATAATATTCTCGGCAAACACCTTTAAACTAATTACATATTTCACTTATTTCAATTTTGTTTGTTTTAATAAAAAGTTCAGCTTTAGCCCCAACGTATACAGAGTTAATATTTTTTAAATAAATGTCAGAAAAATTCGGATTAGAGAGAAACTCGTCGCTTATCACATCCGATTTGATAAAATTTTGTAAAATAGTTTTATAGAACGTTTTTACGTGTGGCAAAAATGTATGAATCCGGACGGACTGAGATTGAAATTCTAAGTTTAGCTGCTTAGTCAACTGGAGAACATAGGATAGAAATAATAAATACAATTTTGTGGTATCATTTAGTTCTTCTTGAATCTTGTGAACAAGATCTAGATTGTTGTCAGAAGATTCAAAAGAATTCTCCAAAAAATAATAATGCAGGCCACTGTTCTAGCGTTCTTGCCACAACCTGTTCAAGAGCTCACCACCGAGTAAAAATTCCCTTTGAAGGTAAAAGTGCTGCCAAATTTGCATTAAATTTAAAGTAAATTAAATTTATTTAGGCTGATATTACACTTTGCTACAAGTGTAAAATATTTTATGTCATTAAAAAAAATAGGAGTACGAATGTGAAAGGAGGAGTACGGGAGTATGGAGGTGCTGAAAGTAGCACAATACTCCTATGGGAGTACTTTCGGCAACACTGATTACAACTCAAGACCGTTGTGCACATATGTGTTTTTTTTTCTGTCCATAGAAGTAGACCTTGTAGCTCGAGTATCGAGTCGTCCTGGCGCACGTTTTTTGTTTCTTTCTAAAAAAAAAACAACACAAAAAACTTACTCAGTAGTTCAGTACCTACTCACAAAAGATCTATTAGAAGAGAAAGAAAGAATAAGGAAATGTAATAGTATCTACATTAATATTTGGGTTGGTTTTTTGTTTGTTTGTTTTTTTTTGCAATTTAGTTTTGTTTTTGTTTCCTTGGATGGCGCGATTGAGTAATTGTGTGTAGGTATGCAAAAGGATTGTGAATGCATTTTAAGAAAGTAGGTAGGTACCTAGTACTACCTACCTGATCAATGAATGAAATTTTGTTCTTTAATATTTTTTCATAGGATAGGTTAGGGTTATGAATATACAAATGAGATCTGGTTTTGGGATATTTTTTGGAAATCAAGGAAAAAAGAATGCATGCACAGTTTTATTTCTTTGCGCATTGATTTGGTTTGTGTTTTTGTTGAACTGGGGTATGAAATCATGAGTATCTAATTAGGTAGGTGAAACAGGTCAGACTGGGGCAAAAGGGCCCGGGTGCCAAAATGAATGAGGGGCACCGCTGCATAGAAAAAAAATTACAATACTACAAACATTTCTCGAAGAAGAAAAGAGATATTTAAGAGATTTAACGGATTTAGAAAGACAAGATTTAGTTCTTTTAGAAACCGTTACAAATTTATTTATAACAAATAAACAAATGCTAAGAAATAACCTCGAAAACTGATAAAAAGCGGCATTTTCGATATTCTAACGGGATTATCTCAAAAACGTGATGTGATAAAATTTTTTTGACTTCGGATTCGAGCTCAGCACCCAAAAAACGTAGGTATAGAAAAGTATATCTTTGGTGTCTGTAACAAAAACCTTGTTGACCAGTGTTATCTATAAATCAAGAACAGCGGGAACGGAGAACATTCAAATGTGTGGTTTGTCCTTGATCCATATTGCAGAACCAAATTAAATACCTTACTACCTACTTAATTGGAAAAAAAAGGAAATAAATTCCTCCTTTATTTAGTTCTTTTATTTTTCATGTCTTGTAGATAAACGAAAGGAATTACACATTCTAATTTTGTTGTTGTTTCGTTTGTGTAGAGTTAAGAAAATTACTAATTTAACAATAAAATTTTTTAATGGAGTAACTGAAGCTAAAAAATGTTGTAAAGGGCGGAAACAGATCCGATATTCATGATCTTTTCTTACAAACGTCGGTAATTTAAAAATACTCTTATCTCTATGAAAAATTGCTTGACAAATTGCACTGCTTCCGTTTTGCTTTTAATATTTAAATTACTTAAGACTTTAATTTGTGTTTTGTTGGTTTTTTTTTCAAAAAAAAAAATTCCTAAATGATATGAAAATATTTCCTGAGTTGTTTGAAGACATTATTAAAGCGACAGAAGCAATTTTCTAACAAATTGACAAATTTCAAAATCAAGTAGGTATACGGAAATTAAAAGCAGTGTATTTGAGAAACTGGTCCCCAAACTCAGAATATTGAACTTATCTTTCATTTCTTTTAATATTTAGTAGGCAGGGCCGTCTTTAACTATCCTGAGGCCCTTGGGCACACAACAATTTGGGGGCCTTTGGGAAAGTAAAATTAGTACAATGGTTTTTTTTGGACCGTTATTAACGGTACCTACTTGCCATAGAACCGGTTTCTTAACGTAAACGACACAACCGATTTTAATAAAAAATTTTACATAAAAAGGTTTATACTGATATTAAAATTAAGATAACTTAAAAAAAATTATTTTTGGATTTAAAAAAAAAAAAATTTTTTTTAAAGTTACCTATTTAATGAATTTTATGTGTCAATTTTTAAATACGAGAGCAATCCGCAATTCAAATTAAAAAAAAGTTTGGGGGTGCCAACCATTGTACCATGGCGTTTTCCATTGAACCAAAACATTGATGTACCGTCGCACAGTGCGGCGACTAGTGGAAAAAAATCAAAAAAAAAAAATTGCCAAAAATGTGGAGCAAGTATGCCAAATTCAAGGTAATTAGTCTGAGTGAATGAATCAACAGTTAATTTATGATAAAGTTCAATCTTCTGTCGTCAGAGATGCTCAGAAGATCAATAAAAAAAAAATAATGAGAGTAAGATTTTTAGTTAACGGTCAAAAGAGCATTTGTTGAAGAAAAAAAGAAGATATGATATTTTTTTTGCTAGATTCATATTCAGGAGAGAAAATATAATTATTCTAACTGCATTATTTTTTTTTGCATGTAAATTTATATTTTTTTTGAGAGTCCAAATCAAAGCTTCTTTGTGCGTGTTAAGTACTAACTTCGATAAGCTATATATTTTTGGAGGGGTCCGATGGGAAAAAAGTGTTTTTATTTAAAGAAAGTAAACAATTATACCTTTTAAAAAAAGTAAGTTTTTTTTGCAGAAGCCTGCTCTTTCTCTTGCAACAAGTGTTTGTTTACGAGTATTTTTTACATAATGTGTTCCGCTAGGGAGCTTTTTGATGCTTGTTTTTCCAACCCAACAGCCCGATTGCGTGCACGGTTAAAAATTCTGGAGTATTTTTTAATACAGCTCTTGTATTAAAGCAATTTTCAATACAAAAAATAATACATTTTAATACTTCCAAAATATTAAAATTATTTTTAATCTTTTTTGTATTAAATTTTAATATTTAAGTACTAAATTTATTTTTTGTAATACAAAAATTATTAGAAAATAACCTCCGTGGGTTAAATTCTAATCTTGTATTGAATTTTAATACCACTGTATTACATTTTAATATAATTGTATTCAAATTTATTAAAAACTAATATAAAAAGTATTAAATTGTAATACAAGAATAATAAATTTTAATCAAACGACGACAGCCACAGTACACGCTGACACATGTCTGCCTTTAATTTTTATATTTCAATCGCAGTTAACAGGAAATTTTTTTTTGTTTTAATTTATAAAATATAATTTGAAAAAATTATAAATTAAAAATAAACAAATTTTCTTCGTGTTTCTTCGCGGAAAATGGTGAATAATTTTTAAAAAATTAGTGGTGTGCGTGGTTTTTTTGGTTTTTGTGCGTTTTTCGTCGGTAATTAAAATAATTACGGTAGCTGACATTGGTCGCCAAATTGATTTTGGAGACCAATGTCATTTCGGAATATATTACCTTTTTTATGTGTAAACTGTGGACGCCAGCAGCCATTTAAAAAAAAAAATCCATTGTTTGAGACACCTTTTCTAAAAAAATTAAATCAAAAACTGTAAATTTGTACTAATTTGAAGGCGCTTTGTGTTTTTTCGAAGCAAAATGCATGCATTGCAGATGAATTTTGATCGGCAGTAAGATTTTACATGCCACAGTTTGTGAAAAAGATAAAATAATATCACCATTAATATATTATTTAATATTATATATGATATTTATTTTCAGTAATGAATTTAGGAAAAGAATACATATATTATTAATTTTAAATACATTAGGTATTGAAGTGAAATATTTTTGTATTGACTTTTAATAAAATTCTTATTCGAAATTAATATAAAAAGATTAAATTTTAGTATGCAATACTTGAAATTTAATACATTTTGTGTTAAATTCTAATATAAATTGTATTATGTTTTAATACAGCCATATTAAATTTTAATACATTTTGTATTAACTTAAAAATTTTAATATTTGTCATGTATTTAATTTTAATACATTTCTGGTGTAGACCTATATGTAACCCAAAAAATATTAAAAAATACTCCAGAATTTTTAACCGTGTGGTGTTTTGCAGTTAATGAAGTCAAAACTAAATATTAAATATGCAATCAAATTTAGAGCCTGAAAATCAAGAAATCTTACTTGTTTTTTTATTTTTTCCCGAATTCCCATACATACAAGTTCCTGGATTGAATAATGTATACAAAAGTAGGCGTGGCAGGGGGCGAATAGGGTCGACACTATTTTGTATTTTTGAACTCGCCTAGATAATCAAATTACTTCAATTTTATTCAAATTGTGCAAGCCGTTTTCTAGATATAAATATGCACACTCAGGAGTGGGCGTGGCAGGGGGCGTGGAAATTTCGCTAAAGTTTGTAAAACGTGTTGTAATAACATTTAAAAACAATTTTTTTTCCAAACTCAACTTATTTTCAAAAATTTGATTTTTTTCTAACATCTCCATACAATCGACGCACTGTGCGTCGATGAGCCGGAAATAGTTTTTCTTAAACGTTTTCCAACGTCAAAAGTATTGATGTTTTTTGCCGACGAATTGATTCAATTTTCGTCTTTTAATACGAATCTACACATATTTTTACACTGATTTTAACACACACTACAGTTTTGCAAACTTCAAACGAAATTATTATTTAAGAGTGGGTGTCCCCGAATGACGAACTCAGACTTCATGTAAATGAGTTTGTGTGTATTAGTGACCTTTCTTCGCCTTACATCTCTCACGTTCAACGTCATCTCAACTCTTTCCATTTCTAGAGAACCAAAGTCATAAAATTAAAGTCTATTTAGGTAGAAAAAACAAATCAGCATCAAGGAAATAGCAAAAAAAAGGGTTGCAAGCCTTGCAAGTGTATATTGCGGTTTTGCTTTGCGCAACAGACTGCCTGTCTTTCCAAATTTTGTTTTCATAGAAAAAAATATATCCATACAGTTGCTCAGAAGAATACCTAACATGCAACATCATAAATTTATGAAAGAGATAAATAAACCAGTTAAAAAAAAAAAACAAGAATACAAAAAAAAACTCGTTTATCCTATTCCATATACCTACCACGCAACACCAGATACCATACATTGCAAACGTGCGAGAGATCCATTTCCTGTATCCTCTCATTTTCGCGAAAAAAATACAACAACACTTTGCATGCACTTAGCCTGGCGCCAATCCTTTTTTATGGAAAAACCTATGTACAAACAATATGTAGAATGCAGATACCTAAGTTCATCTTATTCTTTATACCACCAAACAACCACTCGACAGAGCGAGTGCGAGAGATCATGTAGAAACAAAATAGAAGATAATAAAGAGAGAGATACAACTAGCGCCAGCGGAATTTGTTTGAACTACAAATTCCAATACATACGCATTCCATGAATTTCTGAGGAAAAAATGGAAAGTAGGCTCTTTTTCAAAAATTAATTGTAAGAAAACTATTATAGCAATTCTTATTTTCTAACTTGATATTGATAGAAAAAATAATGAAAAAAAATAAAAAAAATATAACAAAAAATCTAAAAATTCTGGTTTCATAGTACAGTTTATTGTTTTTGGGACTACTTAAAAAGCGATTGGAGGGTTACAAAATAATATTTTCTAACAAAATATAGTTTTACTCCATAGTCCATAAACTAAGCTTTTAAATAAAATAAAAATCAAAATCATACTTTGAAAAACAAAGAAATTAAACCACTTTTTTTTTTTAAAGTTAAGAAAAAATGACTTTTTAGTATTTTTTTGTTGTTTAAGACCTTAAAACTTAATATAAATTTCTTAAACTAATCAATGTGTTAGAATTTGAGTTGAGTTACTTATTTCTTTTTATTTCGATGAATTTTATCAATAATTGCAGAAGTTATACATGTTCAAACATTGTAACATAAGGAAAAATAGCTTCAGTTTCGATTAATTTTTTTCTATGAAAAATACATTTTTAGTTTTTCAAAATAGTTTTACTCCGTAGTTTGATTCAACCTCAATCCAAAATAGAAATAAAAAAAATAAAAATTTTAGTCTAACTAAGAAACAAACCAATGTCTTTCAGGTCGTTCTAAAAGAACGAAAATTTTATCATGTTTTGTTCTCTCTTAATTACAAGTGCACAAATTTGGAAATTGTGGGGATGAAGATATTTAGCTTTGTTTATTATCTAAATAATAAAATTTATTTCATTCAATTATCTTTAAAAATGTAAAAGTTATTTACCGATTTGTAAACGATAACCCGATTTTTACGTGGTCCACTCAGCCTTAAGGATAAAGATAATGGAAGAGAATTCGTTGTTTTTATTAATAAATAATAAATAATCTTACCTACAGTGGAAAAAAAAGATATTTTTCTTGTTTTTTGAAAATATTATTGTCTTATTTTTTGGAAAATTGAATTTGGCTTTGGTCATTTGGATTTAAAATTTTGTCCGCATACAACGCCACATAATTTGCCCGACAAAAATATTTTGAGAATAAATGAGTGAGAGAAATTTTCGTTCCTTCGGGGCCCCCTTGATAATGGGGGCCCTGGGCACGTGCCCCGTGTGCCCTTATGGTAAAGACGGCATTGTTAGTAGGTACAGAAGAACGGTCACGTAGTGACGTAGTGAGCAATTACAGTGAAATTTAAACCCATAAAATTATGAAAATTATTATAAGATACCTAAACCATAAAAAATGATTTAGTTACATCACTAATCAATTTAATTCAGATGATAATTTAATACATAACATTTATTGATTCTGCATCAGCTACTAAGTACATTGATCAACAATATTTTTTTCGCGCAATATTCTTATATTATATGCATACAAAAGTGATTTATGCAGGGTGATTCAGGAGTAATGCGCCAAAAAGCTAGAGCGTGTAGGTTAGGTCGAGACAAGAAAAACATCGTATGGAAGGGAGGGTCTATTCCCCTTCGTTTAGCGGGGAGGGGCAATTTAAAAAAAAATTGACTTATTTTGGAAAAAAAATTATTCAAAATCAAAGGTTATACTAATAATAACGTGTTACACCTTTTTGTAAAGCCAAAACCCTAGTCTTTTACAAATATTTCAAACAAAACCATTTTATGAAAAATTAATTTTTATAATAAAAATTTTGAAAAAAAAAAATTGGAAAAAAAAATTTCAAAGTAATTTTTTTCAAAATTTCATGTAATTAAGTACTAATTTAGTTTTTTAAATTCGATGCTCTTATTCATTAAACAAAAACAAAAAAAAAATAATTTTTCAAAAACTGTGTCATAAAATGGCTTTCTTTAAAATGTTTATAAAAGACTAGGGTTTTGGCTTTACAAAAAGGTGTTACACGTTATTGTGTTACACCCCCCCCCTCCCATACGATTTTTTTCTTGTCTCGACCTAACCTACACGCTCTAGCTTTTTGGCACATTACTCCTGAATCACCCTGTATAATTGAATATGAATGAAAAAAAGTTTCAAAAAAATTCAAAAATTTTTGAGAAACCCGACCTTTTCTATAAAAGGTTTATTTTGGTCCTAAAGCAAATTTTCCCTCTACGGAATCACTCTTAGTTACCAATTTTCAAGTAGGAAAATCGCTACAGATCGAGATAGAGGCAGACAGTCAAAATTATTGCGAGACCCAATCTTCGCTTTTTGTTATCTCGAGTTCGATTTTTTTACGAATTCTTAAACCGCAAGTAAAAAAATGAGTTTAAATTTAAAAGAAAATTTTTTGGAAAAAAAAACGTTTATTGCAACTGAAAAAAAATGCATCAATAAAAAAAATTGTATAAGGTACACCAGAAAAATATTTTCATTAAAAAAAATAATTATTGCAACTGAAATTGTAAGAAGTTCGACGAATATAAAAAATGAACTATTTATTGCCCACACTTTGCATTGATTTGTTTTTTCTATGGAGAATTTTTTTTATTTGCAATAGGCACAATTTGTTTTAAGGCAAAATATTGTTTTTGTCAATAAAGATGGTGCAATAGTATTTTTTTAATGCGAAACAATATCAAGTTGCAGTAAATATTTGTTTTAAAAAAGATTTTTTACAACCCTGCTTTTTTTTCTTGCTTCCATCAAAAAAATGAAGTTCATCTAAGAACTTGCTTACCTACCTATCCATCTACCAACATTTTCACAGATTTAAGCGACGCATACACACCAGACACCACACTTGTGTGAACACCGGAGCGAACACACAAGTATCTTGTCTATGGGCCGCCTTAAGCACGCAGACATCATGTCGCCAAACGACATCGGCTTAATGTAGGTATAAGCAGATACGCACACTATGCTCATGTTCATATTTCACCAACACTCTGCACCTCATATCATGTATGTCTATATGTCTACACACAATTGAACAATCTGATCGGTGCCCAGTGCCCATGAAATCTCAAAATCAGCCGACACTCTCTTATAAAATATTTTCAATTACATACAGTTTATGTACATATCGTCGGCGTAAACCAAAATTGTTCTTAGTCCTTAAGGAATCCTATGTACTTAGAACAATTTTGCTTTACGCCGACGATATATACCTATTTGAAATATTTCACAGCAGCTGATTGCTTGGAAAGTCAAAGACGAATTGAAATCACGTCTATCTACCCACTTGGTTGCACTCCTTTTTTTTATTTTCGCGGGAGAGTGAGTAAGGTCATAGTAAGAGATCCTTTTTATTGTTCTCTTTTTAAATAAAACAAAAAGCTTTTTTGTCGGCTGAAAAATTCTCTTCTCCTTTTTGATTCCAATTTAAAAAGCTCTTGTCGGCTGAAACGTGTCGGCTGGAAAAAATTTTGATGACAATTTTTTTGTATGGAATGCGATATCTGTATATAATTGTTTGTGGTTATACCATCACGTCTAAGAGATCAAGTTTTTCTATATCTAGATGATTTGTTAGTTTGCACTGAAGATTTTGAAAGTCATTTAAGTATATTGAAAGAAGTAGCATCGTGTCTTAGGCACGTTAATCTTACTATAAACCTAGATAAGAGTAAGTTTTGCATGCGGGAGATAAAGTATCTTGGATACATAGTCGGACATGGGACCTTAAAAACTGATCCAGATAAGATTGAAGCGATGGTAAATTTTCCCATTCCCAAGTCTCAAAGACGATTCTTAGGACTTACTGTATGGTATCGTCGCTTTATCAAAAACTATTCTGATTTAGCAGCACCGTTGTCGGATTGCTTTAAGAAAAAGAAGTTTGAACTCAGTCCTAAAGCTTTAGAAGCTTTTAACAAATTAAGAGAAGCCCTTGTTCTCTTTCAACTGGTAGGGACTTGTTTATACGAACTTGAAACGCGTGAAGGTAAATACATAGGAGTATATCACTCGAAAGATATACGTCAATAACCTGAAAGAAAAAGTAAACAAAAAAAACCACAAGGTCTCAAGTGCAAAAAAGTTAGAACTTTGCCCGGCACGAGACAACAGGGCGTAAGGTACGGCTCCCACGTTAGTTGAAAGATACATCCTTTTCTTCATAGAGGAAGGAATACCTAGAGACGCGACTTCGGTTGGTTTTTCTCTTCCACCCTACAAGCTGCAATGAGAGGAAAAACTCCACAGTGCTTATATGTGGTAGTTTTACCGTGCATTTTAAATGGCACCAACACATTCAACTGTGGAGTTGGGCTCAAAACAATTAAAAACAATTTAAGTGCTCAGTAGAGGAATTAATTCATAAAAAAATAATATAATAAATTCAAAACACGAACCTTTTTTTATATTTCTGTACATATTTATTGAAAGGTGGGTGTCTGGAGTGAGCTATTTGAGCTATTCAAGTTCATGTACAAACCAAAATCATGTTTAAATTCAAAATTTGTGAGGACATCTACTGGTGAAGGAAAGGAAGGTACCTTTCACACGTATTCACAGATAGGAAAACAAGAGAAAAATAAGAGAGATTATCTGAAATTAAATTTGCGGGTGTTTTAGGCAAGGGGGGTACGAGTCGGCTCTCTAGGTATTCCTTCCTCTATGGCTTTTCTTTAAGCAAATTTAGCCGTACTCGCAAATAGATGATCCAAATAAAAAACCATATTGTTTACAAAAATGTAAAGAAGACTGAACTATCATTTCATTTTCAGTCATTTTACTTTTGGTTATAATCCGTTTCGAGGTAGTGTTATTTTTGTATAAACAAAATAGTAACCGTTCATTAAATTTTTTTATACAAATTTGTTCATGCTTGCTCTCTTTAGCGCAATACGGTATATGATAATGCTACGCACCATTTTTTTTACACAGCAATTTTTATATTTTTTTATTCATTATTTTGATATTTTATTGAATTTTGATTTTGAATTTATTTTAGCAAAAAAAATTTGCCGAATCACTTTAGCACTATACAAGAATATTTAAAACTCACTGTAATAGAAAACATACCAATAAGGTATGTTTAGGTAGTATAAGATGTTGCATACAATTTTTTATAAGATGTTGCATACAATTTTTTATAAGTTAATTTTATGAGTGTTAACTTTTATAAACCTTTATTTTAAACTTTTATAAGTGCTAACAAAAGCTAAGAAAAGTTAGATAAAAAAAGCAATAGATAATAATTGATATAAGCTGAGTATCAATTTATTTGAGGTAAGCTCTAATATAGTGCAGTGAAAATACTAGAAAAATTATTAACAAGGTTATTTTTTTATAGGCGGTTTTGTTTAATTATACGGATCGCCTCAATTTCATATCTAGAAAAATTGTCTTGGCAAAAGAATCATATTAGAAGAAAACCATACGGAGTTAAAAGCAAAATTAAGCTAACCCAGAAGGAATCAACTATAGTTCAAGTGGCTAACACGCCCTAATAGCAGTCTATTGTACTAGAGGACTCAAGTTCAATTCCAGAGTGGAACAAAACAATTTTTTTATTAAACTTTTTTATTTAAAGTAATTTCTTTTAATCAAAATAATTAAGCTATTGTTGTTACTATAAAATTCAAAGTTTAAATAGTTAAAGTACTATATTCGAATCAGCAATACGCAAAGTGACGGTAACAAAAGAATTGGTTTTAAAAAGTTATAACATGAACCGGGTATAAAGATACATGTATATTTAGAATAGTGTTTTAAAAGAACCGTTTAAGTATATGTATATTAATATATAGTGAAATAATAACCAAAGGTAAAAAAAGTCCTCACGATAACTTCTGCTGCAGTGATCACTTCATCAGGATATAAAAGGGTGAGTTTGATTAAAAATACATATATTAAAAACTTATATAAAATTATATACTTATATCTTAAAATCATAACGCTATTCTAAAGGGTTTCTGTGGGTAGGGGATTAATGATTAATTAATTAATATAACATAAAACTAAAATAAGAATAAGAATCTAAAATTAAGAATAAATTCGAAGACGTTATAACCGTTAATAACGATTTCTTTGAACCCAATCTAAAAACGTTTGACTGAATTCCATTGAGTATCATAAAATTATTACTCTTGGTTTTCGATAAAATTGCATACTAATAAAATATAATTAAGATTATTGAAATTTTGCATTAATATAGAATAATTTTAATAATGATAAACTAAGAATAAAATGTTGATCATAATGAAATAGAATACTATATATGTTTTTTAAATGAAGAAAAGTTAAAAGAATGAAAATGGAGTAAGTTTTAATATAAAGAGATGAGGGGGACAACATAAGTAGGAGGAAGTACTGAAGATAAGAAGATGCCAATCTTAAGGGTCGTCTAGGCGCGTACGGCGACTATGGAAGGGAGGGTGAGAAAATCTCTCGCGTATCTCGAACATCTAAAGATACATTAGACTGGTATGATATTTATTTTTTTTTTGTAATAAGGTTGAAGATCAAAGAACCACACCCACCGGCGAGCTACAGTAGCGACAAGCATTCCAGCAAAGATCTTCGGTACCCAAATAAACCTGTTACACTATGGGCTACTGAGTGATAAAGATAAGTCCGCGTCCTTAGCCACCTTCATCATCACTAGGTCATTAATGAAGCTCCGCATACTGGCGTATAATGACAAGTCATTGTACAGCCTGGAGAAGAGGACATCCCAACTAACAATTTTGCTTCTATAAAGCTTTATAGAAGCAAAAGAAGCATGTATAAAGCTTTACAGAAGCAAAATTGTTAGTCGGGATCATTCAACTTGTTCTTGAAGAACAACAGCTCACACATCGCCCTCATCAGCGAGACCAATTTGACACAGAAAAATAACATTGACATCGTTGGATTTAACACCTTCCGACAGGACAAAGCTTAGAACCGCAGAGGGACTGCAATTTTTGTAAGGAAAAATATAAGCACCAGTGAAACCATCATCAATGGACTCTTGGCCAGTGAAGCTAATTCCGTAATCTTAAACCTAGGAAGAGATGAGACACTCACCATAATAAGCGTGTACTTCAAATGCAATTCCACAACCAAAAACATCCAGAGCGACTTACAGACCCTCAACGGCATACTCTCGAAAAGCACTTATGGACTCATCGGCGGTGATTTCAATGCTAGACATCACCTTTGGATGGATACAACTATCAACACTGAAGGGAGGGCAATATCCGACTGGTTGGATTTCAACAGTGCCCAACACTCGCTAGTTGTAATTTATCAACCGAAACCAACCTACCCAAGAACACCTTCAACATTAGACTTCTTCTTAGTAACATCAAATTTTGTCCATATTCATCCTGATTTCTGCAACAGTGAAACTATCTTGACGGACCAAGAAGCAGTTCAGCTCAGTACTAAGCTTCATCAGCCCATCAACTAAGTGACCCAACCACGGAACACTTCATCAACTATAGGAGATTGGATATAGACAGGCTGCAGAGAGAGGTTGAACAATCCGTCACTTGCCCACCACACAACAGAAATCTTCAGAATGTTGAAATGGATGCTGCCGTGATTCCCTGGAAACGGCCATAACAAGTGCACTGGACAATCAAAAACAGCCGAAGACATCAAAGGACTACCAGCATCTTCCAGAACACGTGCAAAATTTATACGCACACAGACAGCGGTTAAGGAAACGCCTCCAAAGGATCCACCAGCGGGACTTGAACACATCAAATGCTAACTATCGGACAGTGTGGAGTGAGCTGTAGTGCATCAACATCATGCTCCGTAACTCCATTCAACATTTCAACAACACGCAGTTCCAGAAGAGACTGCAGTCAATAAAGCCCGGACCTGATGCCTTCAAAGATATCAACCGAATTATTGGACAGAAGTTACCAATGCCGGAAGTTATTAACACCAACAATGGAGAAGCAACAACATCTCAGGAAAAAGCAGTTACTTCGAAAGTAACTTCACACCGAACCCTTCCGCAGACCCAGTATTCTTACAGGAAATGAAAGCATCCATCCAAAGGACCTTAGTACGGGTGTTTTCATAAATGTCGGAAATCTGCGTCAGTCCAATCGTCTTTCTGCTTTGCTGAATTAACGAACACACCAATTCTGCAGAATGTTTGCAGGCCTGCGTTGGTACAATTTTCAGCAGTCACTGAGTGTTCATAAACGTCAGAAAAAAAATATAAAAAAATTGCCACAGAATGAGTTTTGTTTAAGCAAAAAAATATTTCTTTTTCAGTTCCCGAAAATATTGTTTTTAATAACACGAAAAATTTGTAAGCCGTGTTACGTTAGGGTGGCTAAAAAAAATACTTTCTTCTAAAAAAAAAAATAATAAAAACACCGAGTAGTTCACATTTAAAACAAATTATCTATGGAAAAAATATTTTAAATTAGGGTGTTCAAAAGTTTTTTTATGCGTTTGAAAAAAAAAAATGATTTTTAGTGCACAGAAAGTTTGTTAAGTGCGTTTTTGCTATAGTAATATTAAATTCATGCCGAATTAATTAAATTGAATTTGGTTGAATTCCAAGCGTAAATGTTAACTATACCATTTTTCTGAGCCCCCTAATTCGAAAATACCTACCCCAATTTTACATTATATTTCATAAACCATGTTTTACAAACTTTCTCTGCAGTTAAAAATAATTTTTGTAATTAATTAAAAAAAAATGTTTGAACCACCCTAATGGAAATTTTTTTTTTTTCGATAATTTGGTCAAAACAATATCCACGTTGGTTTTTTTTTTTTGGAACTCTTCAAGCAACTGTAGAAGATAACATTTTTTAGAGCCATCCTAATACGCAACTCATTATCTCAAAAAACACAATTTCGAAATTTTCTGTGTCATTTAAATTTAAATTTTTCGAAAAATGAAAAAAGAAACATTTTTTGCACCACTCTAATTAATATGTTTGCTTTTCATTTTTTTAACAATATTTAAATTTATTAACAAAAAAAAAATCGAATCAAGAGTCAAATAAATTTCTTCTTGAGTTCTGCAGCAATAAAATTTTGGCTGCGCAATCTGCCCGATGCTGACGACATACTGACGTTTATGAACAGCAGAACTGCAGTTGGACTAAGTTAGTCCGATCGCAGATCTGACTATGAACACGACTAACGCAGGCCTAAGTTAGGCAGACGTTTATGAAAACACCCTACCTAACATCGATGTAGCAACATTCAGTAACAACCGCAAGTGATCCAGTTGACAGCCCAAACCTGAGTACCCCAAAAGAGACTGCCGAAATAATTGGCCTATCCGAACCGAAGAAATCAGCCGGAACGGATGGCATTTCCAACTTCGTCATTAAGAGGCTCCCGCAGACATTTATTAATCTTCTTATTTCTTAACCATTATCCTCAGCAATTGGGGCCCTATTTTGTATTACAAAACGAAAGGCAAAACAACGATACCCAGGGCAACGATAGTCACGACGCACGTAAAGCCATTTAGTACAACGATAATGCATGGTTGAAAATATTGCCAGATAAAAATGAAAAAACAATTTTTTTTTAAGCGTACCAACTTCACGCCAATGAAAAGCTGTCAAAAAATAAGTAGATAAACAAAATCTTCAGTGGCGAAAAAAGTTTTCTTTTACTTTTCTTGAGCTATTTAATATTTTCTATTCAAAAACATAATAAAATTGAAGTTAATAATAATAATAATTTAACTATATGCCTGTAAGACCTAAGGTCTTTTAAATGCAACTGCACGGCACTAGTTAGAAGGAATAGAAAGATAGGAAAGAATTTTTGTTGGTACAGTGAATTGAGAATAAGATGATTATTACCCACAACCTTCAGGTTAGCAGTCAAGTACTACATCCACTGCACCATTGCCACCCGTTATGGACATAATTTCGACTATTTATTTTATGAATTTTAAGAAGAAAATCATCTTTCCGAGAACTTTATCTCTGCCATTGCCAATTGGCCATGAAGATTGAGATCAATTGTTTGTTTTATCGTTTTCTTGTGTTGTGGTGTTTTTAGTAATAAGAAATATGCTTCTTTGTTTTAATATTGGAGTATGTTTATATTTTTGTATGTTCATTGCGATCAGTGGAATTAAAATTGGATTCGAAGTTTGACAATTTTTTTTTTTTTCTAAACACGACAAACGAGAACGAAGGTCAAACGATAGGCAAATGACAGTCGTAAGCATTAACGATTATCGTTGAAATCAAACGGTTATCGTAGTACCTAATTACATTTGAACAAGAACGAAGTAGTTTCAACGATAATCGTTTTACAAAATAGGGCCCCTGCATCAACAACAGCTACTTCGCACAGAAATGGAAAACTGCAAGAATCGTGGCAATTCCTAAGAAAGGTGAGAGGAACATTATATCTAATTACAGGCCAATTTCTCTTCTCAACAACCTAAGTAACATCTTGGAAGAGCTGACACTGAGGAAGCTCAAGAAGTTTTGCAGTGATTTCAACATTATCCCAGACATGCAGTTCGGCTTTCGGGAGAAGCACGCCACACTGCATCCGCGCATGAAGTTCCACCAAGGCATCACCTCGGCTTTAAACAACCATCAATTAACCGTCGCATGCTTTCTGGAGTTCGAGAAAGCATTTGACAGCGTATGGATAGAAGCCCTTATCCATAAACTTCATTAACTAGGCTTTCCTGTAGCACTAATAAAAATCATTTTTTCTTTTCTTTCTTCTAGGAACTTCTTCGTACAAGTGGAGGATAGAAATCAACTTAAACGAGCTCCTGAGGTTCAACCTACACTCTATTTCACTCTATTTATTTATTTATTCATTACTTAAAATTTTGATATAAAAATATAATTAAATACTTAAAGCTAATTTATAATTGGATTTTAAATTCACATCTGTTTATGGAAAGATCAAGTTCAGTACATATTAGTGTTGAAAAATTTTATGCATCTAGAAAATGGTTCGTTGCAACCATAATTACATCTATGTTTAGGATTGGTAAAAAAATGACGAAGACGCAATCTTCTCTCCGGAATATAGATTTCAAAATTATAAATAATTTGTGTGCATTTGATACGGTATGAAAATACATCATGGACAAACAGTACACACTGAACAGTAGTAGGATGTAGTACTTGACACTCTAGGGGTGCTTTCATAATTGCATGGTTGCTTTGTTTACATGCGGTCATTTGCGATCAGACTAATGTCAGAAAAACTATTTGCGCATGTATTTTACTTTGAATTTATGAACACTTTTTCTGATTTGCGTCATTTGGCAAAATTTTTAAGTTTCAATTCAGCCTCTTCTCCAAAACAATCATATCTTCTTTAAGCAGAAAAAACAACTTTTTTTTAACATTTCTCTAAATATTTACAAATTTATTATATCCAAGAAATTCGCGGCTATTTTTGTTATTTTTAATTGAACTTTGAATTTCCAATCAATATTTTGACAAAATTGAGAAATAAAGAAAAGCTGTATCATTTTTACAGCATTTTCCTTCTTTCTTTGAGTTTAAATTCATTGCGCATGGGAATTTTTTCATTTGCACATTTGCGCTGCAAATATTTGCGTTTTACATTTATGAACACCTGACATTTGTCATTTGCATTAATGAAAGCTTTGCATTGGTCAGACTTGCGCAACCATGCATTTATGAAAGCACCCTAGGTCTGTCCTGAAAAAATCCAACCACGCCTTCCATCGCCTATAATAGCTTTCCGGTATGGTATACCATCTCCATGACAGCCATGAAAGAACTTCAAATTTTCGAGAGGAAAATCCTGAGGATCTGCACGTGACTTTACTTTGATCGACAGCGACAAAAATACTACAGCAACGAGCAACTCTACGAGGAAGCAAACATCATCACGTTGGACAAGTATCTGCTGCAATCTATAAGAAACTTGTAGGAAGCATCGCCAACCATCCCAATCAGCTGATGAGAACAATGAGATCCCAACCACTACATCCCGATACCTTAGTGCTTTGGGTATTCTGGATGAGCATATAATCCCAACCGACAACGAGGAAGTAGTTTACTTTTAAGCCGATACGCAGTCGGCCTAATAACGCGGCTAAATGCCATACCACCCAACCCACCATCATCAATACCACAACTGGACAACCGAGACGGAACACCCCGAGGATAACCTAGTCAGCAGACTTGTAAAATTAAGCCTATTCATGTACTATATTTATTTATATTTTATCTTTTATCCATTGTATAATGTTAGGCCCCATATGTGCCAACAAATTTTATATCAATCAATGCATGTATCTTATCAGAAATAAGTTAAGCTTAAGTCAATTGTATATATGTAGTATGTTTAATAAAACAAAAATCTTATCTTATCACAATCGTATTTTGAACAATGTTCACAATAGAGACAAATTTATCAATTGACAACCGTAATACCTAAATATCAATTGATAAATTTATCGTTTATCTATCAATTAATATTTGACAACCGTAATAGGGGCCTTACTTTGAACACCATAACATACTTAATAAGTAACCATCAACTTAACATATACAAGGTGATTCAGAAGTAATGTGCCAAGAAGCTAGAGCGTGTATGTTGGCTCAAGACAAGAAAAAAATCGCAATTAAAAAAAAATTTACTTAATTTGGAAAACAAATTATTAAAAATCAACGGTTACACCTAAAATAATGTACTATACCTTTTTGTAAAGCCAAAACGGTAGTCTTTTAGACAAAATATAAACAAAACCATTTTATGGCACAGTTTTTGAAAAATTAATTTTTAAAATCAAAATTTTGAAATAAAAAAAATTTAAACAAATTTTTTTCAAAATTGTATGTTATTAAGCACTAATTTAGTTTATCGGTGAAATAATTATGCCGACGACTGTATAGTTCTTTAAATACCTTCTTTTACGTACAATTCTTAAAAAAAGTAAATTTCCCATCATTTTACATCGACAAAAAATCAAAAATTGGAAAATATATGGCAGGTTCTACCTCATTTTCAGCATGTGAAAACAAAATTTCAAACGCAAAAATCTTTCTTATTTGACCTAATCCAGAAAAACTAAGTAAGCCATCGTGTTCAGCATATTCGAATTAGTAGATATTAGATGATTAGAGCCCTCTGTCGGTTTTTTGAACTATCAAAGTGTAATTGTATGTCTAAATTTATGGCATCAATTAAATTAAAGTAAACCTTCAAATATCACAATAATTTTTTTTTTCTTCCATCATAATTTGTTTTTAGTAGATTTGTGTGTTCTAATATTGCACACTATAGTAAACCATTTTTGGGCGATTGTTGAAAATTTTGAAACACAAATTTGCTCGAATCAACGACTCAATAGTTTCTGCGTGTAAAAATCGTTCGCATAAGCCCATGTGATTTATTTTGAAACCAAACAGTCGCAAAACTAAAAAGCACAAGTAGCTACGCGACTAGCATAAGTTTGAAAACTGTTTCTTCGTATGGTTTTTTTTTATAAATGTGTTGCTATTTTATTGTTTATTCAAGTACAAATTAGAAAGCATGAAAACGTTTAAATATTTAAGCTTATTGACGGTCAGTGGCGCGTAACTTTTCTTCAACTGCTTCCCTCGATGCTTCTGATAAATCAGTTGCTTGAATATATTTTTGTACTCCGACAAGCGACTTTTTCAATGCATCAAAAGAACTAGAATACAACATCTTCTTCTTTACCTATTGGAAAAGAAAATGAGTATAAGGTTTGAAATATGTAATTTAGATATAATTTACTTTTGCAGTATCGGGACACCATGACATCAGGAATAGTTTTTGTTTCTTTGAACTTTCTGATGTACCTTGACACTGATGCATGTATTCAAAATCAAATAGCCCATATCTAAATAAAAGAAACAAACAAAAAAAAAGTTGATCTCCACTTGACCAAATGAAATTTTACTATTTTACCGGCACTCCCCAGGTCCACATTTCTGGATATCTTCCAAAAATTGATCGTATTCAGCATTACGGTCCCCGACTGTTTCTACATCAATTTGCTTCTCATCGCGAATGAAAAAAATTACATAACGATGTTTCTTATCCTTTTTTATTTCTTCATAGGTTGTTTTACAAACATCGGAAACTGTTACACCAGAAGCCTGTATTATGGATATAAAAAATCAAATTTCATTACTTGCAATAAAAAAAAAACGATTATTTTATATATTATATTATAGATTACTAGCTGACCCGGCGGAATTTTTCTAGTATTATTTCCAATTTTTGATTCTGTAGTGTGTAAACCTTTTCGAATACCAACAGAAATCGGATCTCAACAACAAATCTAATACATAAAATTATCTTGTCGCGATGTTTCTTATCAAACTCCACCAAAACGGCTGAACAAATTTCTATGAAATTTTTTGTGCATATCGGGTTGGTCTGAGAATAGGCAAGCACCTATTTTTCATACCCATAATTGGTTAGGGTGTCCCAAAAAAACAGAAGGTTTGAGAATCGACAAACTTCTAATTTCTAATAGATCGTTAGGGTGGTCCAAACAAATTTTTGTTTAATTTGTTTTGAAAGATTTTTATGAAATTTTACGGGTTGGGGTCAAAATTCTGCCGGGGTCACAATTCTTTTATCAAAATTCTGCTTTTCAAAACTCTGCTTTCAAAATTCTGCTTTTTAAAATTCTGTTTTTCAAAATTCTACTTTTCATAATTCTGTTTTACAAAATTCTGAAAAAAATTAAGAAATGGTTTGGAAAATGTTAAAAAAAAGCGCGCGCTTTTTAACATTTTTAAACCCTTTCTTAATTTTTTTCAGAATTTTGTAAATTCATCATCTCGCAAAATCTGCTGCTTATTTGAGATAACTTACTTACGAATAGGTACTGTCAATTTTGGTAATATTAATTTTTTTTTATAAATCAATAAATTTAAAAATATTCAGTCTTATTTATTAGATTTTTGTCTACTTATACACTGCATAACAATAAAAATAATAATCACATCACATTATTCGCGGTTAAGACAATCTACTCTTGTGTATAAATTTGACAGCTATAAGACAACAATAAGCAAGGTTTTTGATCACATTTTCCAAATTTAAACAGTTGTATAAGGTTATACAACGTTTATAAATACAGGGGATTCTCTTTAATGATCTTCTATCTTAAATATCTTCGAAAAATGATAATTGAAAAATTTTTAATTAATCAAATAAAAATTAGTATTCAAAAAATTGAATAGGAAAAGGAATATTCTTCATCGTTTCTAATTAGTTTTCAACGGTATATAGATGCCAATTATAAAAAAGTTAGTCTTCTAGGCATTTAGGAAAGTACCAAACTTAAATTACATTAATGAGGTGTATTTTTGTTAACCGCATGTGCTATGAAAAAAAAAAAGAATTAGCAGAATTTTTTTTCTTAAAAAAAAATGCTGGCAGAATATTGAAAAGCAGAGTTTTAAAAGACAGAATATAAAACAGGCAGAGTTTTGAAAAACAGAATTTTCTTAAAAAGCGCAGAATTTTGACCCGCTCCCATTTATATAATTTCGAAAGAAAACCAAAACATATAAAAAAAAGATCCAATAATAAAAAAAACTTAATTTTTCAACAAAAAATTGCGATTAAAAAAATGTTAAAGATTTTTTCCAAAAATTAAAAAAAAATTATGCTGGACCACCCTTATCATTTACGTGTATAAAAAATCGATATTGGGCGATTCTCAGACCAACCAATATGCGTACAAAATTTCATAAAAATCGGTCTAGCCATTTCGGAATAGATTTGTAACAAACACTGCGACACGAACATTTTATATATTAGATGCAGTGTTATAAAGTTAATAGTGACAGATAATTCTAAATTAAAAATATTTATTAACGAGCCCATTAGCTTTGATAGGTCTTTATTCCTTGTAAGGATCTATAGCGAAAATTTTTTATGTAATGATGCCATTCAAAAGAAACATTCGTTTAAACAAAATAAAGAAAAAATTTAAAGCAGCGGTTTCTTTGTATTTCTTTTAAATAACTTGATTTAAAATAAAATGCACGTATCGCTTTTGCAGTTCAAAGCACTTTTATCTTAGTTTACTTGTAGATTTTAAGAGTTGGTTCTATATAAATTTGAAAAAAAAATTGATATTGGGGAAGAGCCGACAATTACTGAAAAATTTTGTTAAATGAAAAAAAAAAATTTGTACGACTTTTTTTGAAAAAAAAAAAAAAAAAAATGAAAATGTAGTTTTATTTCAATTTCTTTGAATATTACGTCTGCAAAGTTTAATCAAAATCGTTTGAGCCGTTTTCGAGATATAAAAAAAGCAAAAAAAAAAAAAACAACTTTCAGAATTCCATAAAAATCATCTGTATGAAATTTGAAGAAAATCCGTCCACCCGTTTAGGCTTTATAAATGTGTACAAATGCACGCACACACGGACGAACGGAATTGCGATACACACTTTTTCGAAGTTCTCCATCATCGTAATGTTGGTTTTGATTAAAACCTCAATTTTTTTTCGACACAAAACTAATACTTGCCTTATAGAGCAAGTAAAAAAATAAAAACGTAGTTTCTAGAAACTAATACTAGCTACAAATTCTGACTAAAAGTTTTACAGACAGACTCTCAATACACAAAATATGCATTCTTGAAACGTGTTCAAACATCGAAAAAACTGTTGTTTTGAATTCTATGCCCTAAAAGGGCATATGCTTTCAAAATAAAATTGCTCAAAGTGTATGTACAGTAGCGAGCAAAAAAAATGCAAACGAAAAAGGTTAAAAGAGTTTTACATGATAACTAAGCCATTTTACATCCTTATGCTACCAAATTTGGCACACAATATTGAAAATGTTTTATTTTCACGAAACAGAGTAGATTTGTGGAATATCTTACTTCAAAACAATTATTTGGTCAAAAGTCTGCCTAAATATGCGTTTTTAGCCGAGCAAAAAAAATGCAAATGTGTAAAAAACAATAAAGTATAATGATTTATTCATATTTTTTGTTTATGTTTTTGGTTTTTTAGGTTCATATTTTATTAATATTTTGTTGGGAACCCTTTATTTGAAACAAAGGCGCGGATTTTTTTGGTATTGAGTCTATTAAAGACTATCATAAATTTTATGGTATTTGTTCACATTCTGATCAAATTTGCTCCATCAGAACTTTGCATTTTGAATGCTTTCGCTTTCTAATCACCCGATCTACAAGATAATACAAATTTTCTGTGGTATTGGGGTCTGAAGATCGCGTTAGACACTTCAGAACAGCGAAATTGGTCATTTTCAAAAAGCTTTTTTCTAACCGGCTGGTGTTTTTGGGGTCATTATCTTGTGTAAACAAGCTATTTTTGAGGCCAAACTTTGCGCAAGACGACCGGAAAAGAAAACCTTACAAAATTTCAATTAATAGCAGAAAGCGGTTTGATTTCGCGAAGTGCCATATGCATTGGACAAGTGAAAAAGTGAGGTATGATTTTTTTGAGCAATGAGAGCAAGTTCAACTTGTTCTTGTCAGATGGCTTTCACTGTCTGTGAAGGCCTCTAGGATATCGATATAACCCTATTTATCAAGTTCCTGCTATTAAACACGGAGGAGGTGTGGGGTAAGTATAAAATACTCATGAAAAGAAATTAATAGTAAGTTTTTGTTTAGGGTTTGTTTTCTCGAGAAGTGTGTCACTTGTGCCAAATGAAAAGAATAAATCGGATGAATGCAAAAATGTGCAAGGACATTGTGGAAACCCATATGTTCCACATTTTTAGTCCAATATCCCCGAAAACAGCTTGTTTACACAAGATAATGACCCCAAAAACACCAGCCGGTTAGAAAAAAGCTTTTTGAAAATGACCAATTTCGCTGTTCTGAAGTGTCTAACGCGATCTTCAGACCCCAATACCACAGAAAATTTGTATTATCTTGTAGATCGGGTGATTAGAAAGCGAAAGCATTCAAAATGCAAAGTTCTGATGGAGCAAATTTGATCAGAATGTGAACAAATACCATAAAATTTATGATAGTCTTTAATAGACTCAATACCAAAAAAATCCGCGCCTTTGTTTCAAATAAAGGGTTCCCAACAAAATATTAATAAAATATGAACCTAAAAAACCAAAAACATAAACAAAAAATATGAATAAATCATTATACTTTATTGTTTTTTACACATTTGCATTTTTTTTGCTCGGCTAAAAACGCATATTTAGGCAGACTTTTGACCAAATAATTGTTTTGAAGTAAGATATTCCACAAATCGACTCTGTTTCGTGAAAATAAAACATTTTCAATATTGTGTGCCAAATTTGGTAGCATAACGATGTAAAATGACTTAGTTATCATGTAAAACTCTTTTCACCTTTTTCGTTTGCATTTTTTTTGCTCGCTACTGTATGTTACTACTTTTAAAACAGGTTTAGTTTCTATAACCAGCACATACGATTTCAAAGATACATAATTAGGAATTTAAGAAATGACCAATTAATGTCAAAAATTACGTTTTTCTTGGCTATGCGAAGATTCTTGAAAAAAATGTGGACTCATCTTTAAGATAATGTTTTTATTTAAAGAAAGGTTTTTATTATTTTTTTTTCGTCCGATTCATAGTTTATAAAATAAACACATTTCAAAAGTTTTCTCATTTCAAATTGTCCCAATGATTGCTTTTTTCTCTTAAAGTCTAGTACGCTGCTGATGCGAAACTTTTATTTTATTATTTATGTTTTGCAATTTGAGAATATTTTTTCGTTGAGATTTCGCAAGCAATTCGTTGTCCTGGTGGAGACCGACGAAAACATTTCTTTTTTTTTCATGAGCAGCGTATAAGGCTTAAGAGGGTAATGTGATCACACAATAATTAAGATCACATCACGCACTGATTGATTTTTTTCTTAGACATATCCTCTTTGTAATTTGTAACCTTTGATTTTTAATATTTTTTCCAAATGAAGCCAATTTTTTTTTTAAATCGCAAATCCTGGCTAAATGGGGTAGAATAAACGTCCCCTCCCATTCGATTTTTTTCTTGTTGACATCGATAGTTAGTAACTGAATGATTTGAACTATAGAATAGTTCATTCATTCATTTATTCATTCGAATAAAAACTATCGAACAAAACTATCGAATAAACTATCGGATACAAACTATCGAATAAACTATCAATTAAAAAAAAACGATTTGAATGAGAAAACTATCGTATAAAAAAACTATTTGAATGAAAAAACTATTGTTTAAGAAAACTATTCGAATGAATAAAGTGTCGAATAAAAAAAAATATTCGAATGAAAAAACTATCTTATAAGAAATTATCGAATGAAAAAACTATTCGAATGAAAATAGTAAATAAATGAATGAATGATTTAAAACTATCGAATGAATGAATATTTTACAACTATCGATAGTTTGATAGTTTTTATTCGATAGTTCCCATCACTACTTACGGTGACTACCATGAAGCTAAGAACTATGCGATCGTGAAACTTGTTTTCGCAGAAGGGCCTCCCATGGTCGACAGCTACTATTTAACCCCCCAACGAAGGAGTGTTCCCACCAAGGCACTCCCAACAATTGACGCTAGCGGATGAATTCACTTATAGAATCAATGGTAGCTTCACTAGTTCCAGTTAGGCCGAACTACTTGGTTAACCCCTTATATGAGCAACTCCGACATATTCAGAGCACAGGTCTATAAGGAGCAAATCACATCTAGGCAGAATAACATCAAGGTGAGCCTAGCGACACACACCAACATCTAAGAGCATTCCATTAAGCGTGCATGCAATTCCTTGGGTTAGGCGACTGGAGATCACCGGCGTAGTAAAAGACGATCAAATTACACAAATAGGAGCATGCCAGTGTCGACAAAAATGCGATAACGTTTCGCTAAATTTTCGGAAAATTTCGAGCATTATGGAAAAGCTTGCTAATACGAGCGGCACTACCCCGCCAAGCAGTACCGATTCTACGCACAGTATTGATCCTGGACCGATTAGCAATAATCGGGTCAAAGCTATACGGATTTCGGGGGCTAGCAAAGCGATGCACGAGGTGAGAAGAAAATTAAGAGTCACGAGTTGGAACGTGGGTAGTATGAACGGCCGAGGCTGTGAATTAGAAGAGATGATGAAGAGGAGGCGAGTGGACATCTTGTGGTCCAAGAAACCAAGTGGCGAAATACTGGACACAGAGCCCGTTTCTTAGACTTCAAGACAAAACAATACATGATGTTCTACTACGGAACAGAGCAAGGTAGAAACGGAATCAGTGTCATTCTTGCTTCTTAAAAGCTAGGAAGATTCAGTTTAACACCTTTACTCCCCGTGAGGACCGGAAGAACCTACTGCTCTTGAAGGGACTGCATTTCACACTGGCACCCATAGAATTGGAAGATGAACTGAGGATTGAGGGTCTCCCAGTAATAAAAGTCACGGAGTTTAAATCAAAGAAGGCGCAGGCAAAGCAGTACAATAACTTTGTTGTCGAACTCAACAAGAACTGTGACATCGCTGAAGTCTTCTCCAAGACCCTGATAATGAACCACAAGGTTTATTGGGAGCGGTTAAGGTCGAACGACATCGTGCAGTGCCGCAACTGCCAACGCTTTGGCCACACTGCCACCAACTGCGGGCGCCAGTACGTGTGCGTCAAATGCAAGGAGGAACACGAACCAGGCCAGTGCAAAAGGAAAGAGAACACCGGATTGGACGTTTGGTGCGCCAATTGCCAAAAGGAAGGACATCCAGCCAGCTTTAAGGGATGCCCAACACTAAAGGCTAAGCTCACAGAGAGAAACACCATGAAAGCAGAGAAAAAGGCTCAGCAAGAGTTTGCTGCTAAATCAGCCTGTGCGATGACCCGCCCAGCAATCAGTTATGCAGCAATGGCCCAAAAAGCACGAGGAGTTAAAGCTACCGCAGCAACAACAACACCAAAACCAACAAGCACCAAGAGCCATATCCAGCAGCAGCCACAACAACAGCAAGCAAGGACCCCAGCTAAAACTATCCCTGTCAAGGCAGGGCCAACGAAGACAACAAGATCAGGGTCAACCTCAACACCTCCATCGATGAACCTCAACAACGAAGTAGAGCGCCTCTTCGGGGATAATCTCCTCACAGTGATGCAGAAAGCCCGGAGTGCCGTTCCACCCAATTATCGGCAACTAAGTGAGGGAGATAAGTCCGCGGCCTTAGCCACCTTCATATTTACCTTATGCCATTAAAGAAGCTCCGCATACTGACGTACAATGTCAATTCATTGTACAGCCTGGAAGAGAGGACATCATTTCATTTGTTCATGAAGAACAACAATCCAGACATCGCCCTCATCAGCGAAACCAACGTGACAAGGAAGAACAACATCGATATCCGGGGATACAACACATATCGGCAGGATAAAACGGAGAACCGCAGAGGGACCGCAATATTTGTTAAGAAGAATCTAAGCACCAGTGAAACCATCATCACAGGACTCCTCACCAGTGAAGCCACAGCTATCAACTTAAACACAGGGAGAGATGAATCATTGACGATTATCAGCGTTTACTTCAAGTGCAGTTCCAACGCCAGAGGCATCCATAAAGATCTGCAAACCCTCAATGGCATCCTCTCAAGAAGCACTTATGGACTCATCGGCGGTGATTTTAACGCTAGACATCAACTCTGGATGGATACGACTGTTAGCGCTGGAGGCAAAGCGATAGCCGACTGGCTAGATATCAACAGTTCTCAACACTCCCTAGTTCCAGTTTCCCAACCGAAACCAACCTACCCGAGAACACCATCAACCCTGGACTTTTTCCTTTCAACTTCAAATCTCATTCATATAGAACCAGACTTCAGCAACTTCACCTGTTCAACAGTACCCAGCGACTCGGATCATGAAGCAGTACAGCTAATAATCAAGCTTCACCATCCCATTTACGTTATAGAACAACCAGTAGCACACTTCATTAACTACAGACGTCTAGATGTATACAGGCTGCACAGGGATGTCGAACAAACCGTGACACTGCCTCCACAAAACAGGAACTTGGAGAATACTGAAATTGATGCTGCTATTGACTCCCTGGAAATAGCAATCACGAGAGCACTGGACAGTCAAAAGCAACCGAAGACATCAAAAGACCGCTATCAACATCTTCCTGAACACGTGCAAAACCTGTACGCACATAGACAACGGTTAAGGAAGCGTCTACAAAGGATTCACCAGCGGGAACTGAACACATCAGAAGAGACTACAGTCAATCAAACCCGGACCTGATGCCTTCAAGAACATCAACCGAATCGTCGGTCAGAAGTCACCAATCCCGGAAGTCATAAATACCAACAATGGAGAAGCAACGACATCGCAGGAAAAAGCAGAAGCATTTGCAGTCCACTTCGAAAGTAACTTCACACCGAACCCTTCCGTAGTCCCGGTCTTCTTAGAGGAAGTCGAAGCATCCATCCAAAGGACCTTATTACCTAACAACGATAAAGCAACATTCAGCGACTCCAATCCTGCAAGTGAACCAACTGACAGCCCAAACTTGAGTACCCCAGAAGAGATTGCCGAAATAATTAACCTATCCAAACCGAAAAAATCAGCTGGACCGGATGGTATCTCCAACTTCATCATAAAGAGGCTCCCGCAAACAGTGATAATCTTCTTAGCTATCATCCTCAACAACTGCATAAACAACTGCTACTTCCCACAGAAATGGAAAACCGCAAGAATTGTGGCGATTCCTAAGAAAGGTGCTAGGAACATCATCTCCAATTACAGGCCAATCTCTCTTCTCAACAATCTAAGTAAGCTCTTGGAAGAGCTGACACTCAGGAAGCTGAAGAAGTTCTGCAGCGATAACAACATCATCCCAGACATGCAGTTTGGTTTTCGGGAGAAACACTCCACACTGCATCCGCTCATGAAGTTCCACCAAGACATCACCTCAGCTTTAAACAACAATCAAGTTACCGTCGCATGCTTTTTGGATGTCGAAAAAGCCTTTGACAGCGTATGGATAGATGCTCTTATCCATAAACTTCATTTACTAGGCTTTCCTTTGGCACTAATTAAAATTATTTTTTCTTTTCTCTCTTCCAGAAACTTTTTTGTGCAAGTGGGGGATCGGAAATCACCAATGAAAGTCATTAGAGCTGGAGTTGCTCAAGGATCCAAACTTGGCCCCTTCCTTTACAGCATCCTGACGTCAGACCAACCACCTGCAAGTGAGTGCGAGAACCTGCTTTACGCGGACGATTCACTCATTTACTGCAAGTCCATCTCGCCAACAATAGCTGCCAGGAAAGTCGAAGCTCACATTCGGAAACTGTATGAGTTCTACAGTAAATGGGGTATCCGAATAAACTCATCCAAGTCGGAACTACTGTGCCTTAGACGATCAGGAGGAAGAGGCAGTCGATCGGCTGGAAGCTGTAGAAGCATCACATTGACACTTCCAGATGGAACTAGATTGCCAGCCAAACGCAACGCCAAGTACTTAGGAATCAACTTTAACGAGCTCCTCAGATTCAACAATCACTCCCGTTTGGTCCTCAAAAAAGCCAACTTTGCTTTCCATCGCCTTCACCCTCTGATGAAAAGAAGAACAGGATGGAGTCAACCAACGAAACTCTTGATCTACAAGCAGCTTCTGCGACCAGTCATTGCCTACAGCTTTCCAGTATGGTACACCATGAAGGAACTACAAATGTTCGAGAGAAAAATACGGAGGATTTGCACTGGACTCATCTTTGAGCGACAGCGGCAGAAATACTATAGCAACAAGCGACTCTACGAGGAAGCAAAAATCATACCACTGGACAAGTATCTACTGCAATCGGCGAAGGTACTGGTAGGAAATATCGCCAACCATCCCAATCAACTGATGAGAAGAATGACAGCCCAACAACGACACCCGGAACCTAAGTACCTTTGCGCCTTGGATATGCTGGCTGAGAACATAATTTCAATGGACAACGAAGAAGTTAACTTTTACGCCGACACCCAGTCGGCTTACTACCGTGGCTAACGCCAACCAAACCAACCCAACTCAACCAACCCCACAACTGGACATCCGGGTCTGAACACCCCGAGGACAACCTAGTCAGCAGACTTTAAATTAAGTTTATCCATGTATAATATTTATTTATATTTTATAACTGTCATTGTATAAGGTTAGGCCCCCTCTGTGCCAACAAAATTTTGTATCTATCAATGAATCTTAGACATAAGTTACTTTTAAGTCAATTGTAAATAACAAGTTCAATAAAAACAAAATTGAATTGAATTGTCATTCTTGCGGAAAAGCTTCTTGGAAACGTTTTAGCTATTTCGAAGTTCAGTGACCGATTGATGTCTCTAAAACTGGTGATGGAAGGAAAGGTGTGGAATATAGTCAGTGCATATGGGGCAAAATCATGGAGGTTGGAAATTTCGATGACCGAATTCTTAAAAAATAAACTTTGTTTTATGTTAAAAATTTCATGCTCAAATGTTTGCTTAAGCCATAATTTGTCGGTTCATGAACGGGCAGAGCACAAAAATGTATATTTTTCAATTTACCGCAAAACCCCAAAAATTAGTACTAGAAAAACGTTCCACGAAATGGTGGTGATCTCTTCAAAACGACTTTAGGAGTCTAGAAATAGTATCAATGTGAATGATATTATTATATTAAGATAGTCTTAAATAAATCAAATATAACTATAATCCAGTCAAATAAGGGTTTAACCTCGGAATGAATGTTAGTAGAAATTTTTTTTGCTCAATATCTTCCTTTTGCCATTCTATAACATATCTCAAAAGTCTAGAAAAATCTCATGTCCGCTTGTCGCGATTTCTAGGTCAAATAGCGAAATGGAGATTTTCAAAATTAGCAAAAATAGGCTATGGTATTATATACACATATGATACATGATTTCAAGGTATTTTCTAATGCTGATTCCAAAAAATCTAAAATCAAGGCAATCTGACGTCTCTGAAAAAAGTTATACCTGTTTTTTATGTGTCAACTCATATTATTATAACAGTTGCAAACTTACTACCGAAAAACACTTAAAAGTAATGGTAGCGGAATCATATTTTGCATGAGGGTTTTCATATCCATTATCATTAAGAATCAAAACAATGCAATGCAAAAAAACATTTATATCCATGACAAAATGGTATTTTTTGAGAAAAGGGGAAATTTTGGGATGTGCACTAAAAAACATCCTTGTACAATCTTGGAATTAGTGCTAATAGGCTAATTTTTTTGTTTCTATCTTTGTTTGGATATTCTTTAACTTATGTCAAAAATCTAAAAAATCTCATGTCCGCAAGTTCTAATTTTCCAGGTTAAACTAAGTTAGGTGCAGATTTAAAAAAAATAATAAAAAAACTTTAGATTCTTATATATATACCAACATAACCCATATCATTTCAAGGTATTTTTTAACGCTGATTCCAACAAAACCCACAAACAAATCAAAATGACCATCCCTGAAAAGTAATGTACCTTATTCATGTTGATCTTACACAAATATCTGAAGAGCAGTTTTTCAATTTTTTCAAATCTGCACCTTATCTTCAAACCAAGAAAATTAGGACTTGCAGACATGAGATTTTTTTAGATTTTTGAGGGTAGTTAAAGAATATCCAAACAAAGATTAAAATGAAAAAAATAGCCTATTAGCACTTATTCCTAAGATGAACAAGAATCTTCTTTAGTGCATATCCTAAAATTTGCCCCTCCATCAAAAAATACCATTATTTCGTAGGTATATATATTTTTTGTAATGGATAGTTTTGATTTTTAATAATGATGGATTCTAAAATCTTCATGCAAAATTTGGTTCATCTGCCATAACTTTTAAGGGTTTTTCGGCAGTAAGTTTGCAACTGTTATAATAATATGAGTTGACAGATGAAAAACAGGTATAACTTTTTCCAGAGACGTCAGATTGTCTTGATTTTAGATTTTTTGGAATCAGCATTAAAAAATACCTTGAAATCATGTATCATGTGTGTATATAATACCATAGCCTATTTTTGCTAATTTTGAAAATCTTCATTTCGCGATTTGACCTTGAAATCGCGACAAGCGGACATGAGATTTTTCTAGACTTTTGAGATATGTTATAGAATGGCAAAAGGAAGATATTGAGCAAAAAAAATTTCTACTAACATTCATTCCGAGATTTACCCCTTTTTTCTCCTTATTTTACTGTATTACTACTTTATTTCTTGGGGCAGAGACCGATTTCTACAAAAAAAAAAAAAAAAAAATGCTTTAATGCAGATCCGAAACACTTAGGCCATAAGTAATTTTTTTCTTTTGTTTTTGTTGTAACTTTTTTGATTAAATTGTTTATTACAGCCATACTTACTACTTTTGAGAAATTCAGCAACAATTCAGCACACAAAAAAAAAAAAGAACTGACAGCAGACAAAAAAAAAGAACTGACAGGCAAAGATAACTAGTAGTTTTACAAATGCGGTTTGTTAATTTTTTTTGATAATATAAATCAAATTCGTTTTTTTATTTCTTTCATTAATTACAGAAAATGGCATAGCACAAAAAAAAACAAAAACAAAAAATGATGTGGGGGACCAAAGATGAGGAGTTCCTGTTGGAACTTTGTCTAAAGAATTTGAGAGGCGGCCAATTTATTATTCTCTCTATATTAAAATGAAACTACATAATTTAACGACCAAATAAATAAAATTGTATTTAAATTGTCAGAGTTTATTTTATTTGATCAATTTTGTGAGCTCAAGCTGATTGTAACAACAAAAATAAATAAATCCCACTGAAAACTTGACATTTGGATGTCAAAACATTATAAACGTCAAACAAAAACCTGTAAACTTGTGGTGTGAACGCTTTTCAGGTTTTTGAAAACTTTTTGCCATAAACCGCGTTTTTGGGTTTGGTGTGAAAAGGCTATTAGATAGGATATTGAGTAAAAATACCCAAAACATGCAAAATTATGAGTGTTAGACTACATTATTTATTCAGATTCTAAGAGCGTTCCCGGAAATGACGTTTTGACCATAATTTATTTTTATTTTTTGTGTCACAAAGTAAAACGAAATATTTTTGAGATTATATTGTTGTGGCCTCGATTTTTGATCATAATATCACAAAAAAAAAAATAAAATTTCAATCTAACTATACCCCAAAACAAGCGTTCCCGGAATGCCGGTTAATTGATGTACGCTACTTAAAAATGATACTAAAACTAGCTTCTTACATACATTTTATATATTTATCAATAAAAATAAGCGTTGAATGATAAATCTATATAAAATTAACTTTAAAAACTGCTTGCAGCACAATTTGTACGTTAGATGATTAAAGTATTGATACATTAAGAAATGTTGGTTTTATGCGTGACAACTTGAAATTTTGTGTGGAGCTTGACAATACTATTCTCCAGTGAAGTACGTAGGATTTTTTTGAAATATTAACATTTAATGATTTTATGGTCTTTTTTTCATCGTATTTTGTTTTTGCATTGAAATAATTTTTTCAAACATTCATTTAAAAATTAATATTTCAAAAAAATCCTACGTACTTCACTTGAGAATAGTATTGTCAAGCTCCACACAGCCCAATCGGTTCAAAACTGTAGGAGTTAGTTGGTCGCCCGATGGGAGCACAGGATTTTGCGATCATCCTGAACTACGCCGCCATTTACAAAATTTCACGTCATTAAAAAATTTCAAATTAGCCTATTCTGTTACCTATTGATATACTTAAACAAACTAAACAAACTCCAAAAGAAAATAATATTTCTCCTTGTGAAAGGTGTTATTACCCCTTAATTATTTTATATAAAATGCCCATGGTCCTTTGTCTTGACAATTTTGTCATTGTCAGACTAAGACAAATTTGTCGTTTTTGTGTTTTCACAAAATTGAACCGTATGCATTATGGTTAAAGGTAGCAAATGCTTTTACTTCTAAATTTTTATAGTATTTGCAACTTTCCATATGCATAAAAGACATAGTAAATGCTGAGAAAGTAGTATTTACTAGAATAGTATTTAATAGTTTTGGATGAATTTTTATAGTAAATACTAATATTGGGATGCATAAAAAACTAGTACGAACTTTTACTTTCTAGTATTGACTGCAAAGTTGCGACTGATGATGTCGGCATTTAACATGAGAATATAACGGTAACGTGTGACGGTTCAGGATAATATCTTTGTACAGGTTCTGGTCTATTTTGGGGTTTATCTTCACTATTGGACCAACACCGTGCCAAAAAAAGGCAGCCCACACCATCACGTTTCCACCACCGTGCTTACCTGTCTTAATGGTGTACTTTAGAGCGATGAATCCAAGTTCTGTCGGCTTGGATCGGGCGGTAAAAAAACATTTGTGGCTTCCACAAAACATGGAACATGTTCCAAAGTACACCATTAAGACAGTTAAGCACGGTGGTGGAAACGTGATGGTGTGGGCTGCCTTTTTTTGGCACCGCGGTGTTGGTCCAATAGTGAAGATATTGGAAAGTTGGCTTTTGTCGAGTGCGGACGTGTTTTTTCATTCGCTCCTATAGTTGTGTGAATAGTTGATAATATTTTTTTAATATACGATTTTATATATAATATTGATATCCAAATTGAGCGGTATTAATAATTTGGCAGAAATCTTTTTTAGATGGATTGCCATAAATGCAATACTGCTATTGTAGGGAGATCGTCGATAAAATGCGAAGGTGTATGTAAAAAAGTGTGGCATCTGTCGCAGAAGTGTAGTGGTTTGGACACTTACAGCAGTGGTGTTTTAGAAACAGTGAGCATGATAAGATTTATTTGTGATGATTGTGTAAATCAAATTTATAATGTTGACAGTGTAATGAATGATATAAAAAAAATCATATCTGAGAATAACAAAGGACTAGAACAGGTTAAAGATGACTTTGCGGCATCTTTAAAACAAAACAGAGAAGACATTCAAGCGGTACTTAAAGAGATAGAAAACAAGCACAATGAAAAACTTAAAAATCAAATTGTGAATAAAGGGCCCAACCCATACAATCCGTTACGTCGACGGATTTAACTGACAGCTTTATAAAATATACATGTTCTTATGAGAACCGACCCATAAAACGCATTAGTTGAGTCCGTCATGTATGGGTCGATTCTCATAAGAACGTGTGTATTTTATCGGGTTGTCAGTTGAAAACTTCGACGTAACGCACGCGACGGATTCTATGGGTTGGGCCCTTAACGCGAGTGAAAGAGAAAACCAATTGAAAGAAAGTGTAACGAGCATAAAAGATCCGGTAAATAAGCTTGCGGTAGAAATGAAAAAGAAAAACAACAGTGTTGACAGTATGGTCGAAAAGAAAACATACGCAAGTGAATTAAAGAAAAATTCTCAAATTAAAGTGGTACCAAAAGAAGTAAACCAAACAGCTGAAAAAACAAAATCTGAAATAAAAGCTAGAGTTAATCCATCTACTAGTGGTATCCAAGTATCGGGTATTCAAAAGCTAAATAGTGGGGCAATTATAGTGTCGTGCGATAATGAAAATTCAATAGAAAAGTTAACATCGGATGTTAAAAATAATCTTGGTGATGATTATTCGGTAGATGTGATTAATAGAAACCCGAGAATAAAATTATCTTATATCTCAGACCGTTTTGAAGAGAATGATTTAATTTCGTGCATACGTAAACAAAATGATTTTCTGAAGAATTCTGAATTAAAATTCAAAACTATGTGGAAGCGAAAGGGAAAGAGATCGGACTACTATACTGCAATAATAGAAATGGACGTAAATAGCTATAATGAAATTATGAAAGTTGGTAAGATAAGTGTTGGATGGGATAAATGTGAAGTGAGTGAGGCCATTTACGTAAAGAGATGTTATAAATGTTTGGGTTTCGGCCACTTCAGTAAGGACTCTACGAGTGATAGAATGACTTGTCTCAAATGTGGAGGTTAACATAAAGGTTCTGAATGTACAGCTGAATGTTTATCTTGAGTGAATTGTGTTAAAATGAATGAAGAATTAAAACTAAATTTAGACGTAAATCATTATGCCCTGGACAATTGTTGTGAGGTTTACCTTCGTAGACTAAAAACAGAAAGAAAGAGACACTTGTAGCAACCCATAAATAAGAGGAAGGCGGTTTCGTATTATTTAAATGCGCAAAGTCTTCTTCATAACAAGAGCCATGTAGAAGTATTGTTAAATCATTGTAAGCCAGATGTATTGTTACTATCTGAAACAAGAATAACACCTGATATAGAAGAGTGCGAGTATAAAATAGATAACTACTCACATATTATTTGTTTTTCGCATTCAAGACATACAGGAGGAGTGATGGCTTATATAAGAAAAGGATTAAGGTTTGAAGTGGTGAACGTTACAGGGTATGATAATATTGTGTGGATTTTAAAATTGTATGCTTGGTTTGAAAGTAAAAAATGGGGTTTCGTGAGTGTCTATAGATCACCAAGCGCATCAGTAAATGATTTCTTATGTTTTTATGAAAGGTGGTACACTGAGCATTTGGAAAGTGAAATGAATGTTGTAATAATGGGAGACTTTAATATTGACTTGTTAATAAATGATACTAACAAAGTGAGAATGTTAGATTTAATTACGGATCAAGGTGATATTCAACTTATAAATGAGGCTACAAGAATTACAGAAAATTCAAAAACATTAATTGATTATGTGTGTTAATATAGATACGAAAGACGACTTTATTGTGTATGTGGATAAGAACTTTAAGGTGAGTGATCATGAAACTGTAAGAGTGGAAATAAAATGAGATAATGGTAAAAATGGTTTGAAAAAGAAAAATATTTTTAAATATTCCAAATTAAAATTTGATAATTTGTTGATCAATAATGGCTTTTCTGATTTATATTATGAGGGAGACTTTAACGAACTAACAATAAGTTTTAATGAATGTATTGAAAAATGTTGTGCAGCTATGACTGTTGAGAAAGTGGTTGGAGTGAATGTTAACTGTCAGTGGTATAATAGTAGTCTATGGAGATTGAAGCAAGAAAAAATTGCAGCATTTAGAGTTGCAATTTACAGCAACAACGTCGAAAGCTGGCAGAGATATAAACAAATTCGAAATAAATATAAAACAACAGTCTCAGAACCAAAAAATGAGTACATTCGTCTGCAAATACAAAATTATAGTGGTAATCAAGTCGGTATATGGAAAGTAATCAAGACTCTAATAATGAAAAACAATGAAAGTAAGGATATTACTAATATTAAATTCGGTGATGAATTTTTAAATGTTGAATATCAAATTGCGAATAGGTTCAATTCTTATTTTATTGACAGTGTGATTGAAATTAATAATTCAATTCCCTTACAGCAATATATCTCACCAAATATACAACAAAATTGTGTTTTCAACTTTCGGTATGCTAGCGTGGAATCATTGTGTGTCCTCGTTGAAAAATTAAACAATAAAAAAGACTGTAGTGGTATTAACAGAGACATTATTTTTAAATCCATTGAAAAATGGAAAAAAGAGATTGACTGTAAAAATTTCGTAATAGCAGTGTTTTTGGATTTCAAGCGTGCGTTTGAAACTATCGAGAGAAGTATATTAGTGCAAAAACTGGAAATGTATGGAGTTAGAGGCAATGAGTTGAACTGGTTTAAGTCTTACCTTACAGGAAGGACTCAACGAACAAAAGTTGGAAATACTATATCAAATGCAATGGGAGTGGAACTGGGAGTACCTCAGGGATCAGTTTTGGGTGTGTTGCTTTTTCTTTTATATATAAATGACATTAAGTGTGTGTTGCGATTTTGCAAAATTGTGTTGTTTGCGGATGTTGCCTTGATATATGTAAGTGGAAAGAATGTTGAATATATGGTACAATGTTTAAATGAGGATTTGGACAGCATAAATAGATGGCTACAAATGAATAAAATGAAATTAAACGTGAAAAACACAAAATGTATGAAATTTGAAGTGTCTGAACCAATAAATGTGTGTATGGATGGAGAGAGGATTGAGTGTGTAGATAGTTTTAAATATCTTGGAGTTGTGTTGGATTCAAAGTTAAATTTTAAAGAGCATGGCAGATATGTGTGTGCAAAAATTGCAAAAAAAGTTGGTTTCCTGAGAAGAGTTAGAAGAGACTTGACGTTTGAGAGTACTTTGCTGCTATATAACACTATTGTGCTACCCCATTTTAATTATTGTGCAACGGTATTGTATGCTTTTCAACAAGAGATTGTAAATAGGCTGCAAATACTTCAGAATAAAGCAATGCGAGTGATATTGAGAGTGAATGTTTATACCCCTATAAGAGTTATGTTGGATGCGTTAAATTGGATGAGCGTTAAACAAAGACTAAAATATAGTGCTATGGTATTAATTTATAAAATGAAGAATAATATGGTTCCTGAGTATTTACATTATCAACGTCGGAGATGTGCAACCATATGATTTGCGCAATTGCGAAAACTTAAGACCAAATAGGTGCAACAGAAGCAGCACTCAGGATTCATTAATGTACATGGGTTTTAATTAATTTAATGGCCTTCCGTGTGAATTAAAAAATGAGCTAAGTATAAATGTTTTCAAAAATAAACTTATTCTTCATATAAAAAACTAGCTAACCCCACCCGCTTCGCTGAGTGCATTTGAATCATTTATTTTCAAAACATGATAAGTCCACTTTTTTTCTAAATTCGTTTTTTTGACTAAATTGTTACTCTAGGGATAACCACGTCTATCTTCAAAATAATGTAGTATCTACTCCATCTATATCCGATTTCACAGCTAAGCGAAATATTTTTTTAGTATCAAAAACAGGATAAGTCCCGGACTTATCATCTTTTGAAAATAAACAACAGCTTTTTTATGTGTAAAAGCTATATTAAGCTACTGACTGAAAATCTTAAGTTTAAAGCTTCTTTAAAATTAAAGAAGCACTCCGGACATTATATATACATTATATTTTAATCTCAAATACAATTTTGTGATAGACTCGAGATGAAAGCAAAATTGTGTACCCATTTTAAAAGTAATTTCACATCCGTATATTTTCAAAATATGATAAGTCCAAAAGCGTTTTTATATTTTATCTTTTGAACTATCGCTCCAAAAATTAAAAACGAAACGGTTTTACCAAGGCAAAAGTTCTACAAAATTTATTTTTTATAAATTTTGCTACACACATCAAAAGAAAATAGAACGTTTTTTTCTTCTCCTGCAAAATTTAAAATCATGGACTTATCATGTTTTGAAAATAATGATTCATTTATAAAAAAAAATTAACCTGTGTGAAAATATATTCAAACCGAAAAGTGAATTTATATTCATTGCAGTGAACATTTCTCAATTTATTCTAATGTTTTTTGGTTAGATCAATACCTCATATTTTCAACAATGGACTTTGCGTTTTATTTATGGTTTAAGCGAACGTAAGATGAACAAAAAATCAAAAAAGCAAATCTGACGGAATCATTTAACATCTTTGTCTTTAAATTTTCCACAAAAAATGGTAGCGTCTATTTCGAAAACGGTTGATTTTACAGAAAAATGCATAAGGCAATATTTGTAGATAATTTTATGACAAATAATTTTACTACAGACCCCTATTGACCTTTGAGCAACACGTCGCGAGATATATGCGAAAAACTGATTTTCGTGACCTTTTGACCTCTATAACGCCGGCACGATATCAATGTCGATTTTTCACATCTTCATTACAACGTCGTAACGAAGGTGTATACCCGAATTCAGCCCAGTAGGAATTTTTCCGCAGATTGGGGTTAAAAATGCCTAAAATTACTGGGCTATCGCATCGTGCTAAAGTTTACTATGATTTTTAGAAACTTTTTGCTTTTATTGCTTATTCATTTAACGAACCGTGATTTTTGTAATTTTTATTGTTGGACACTCAGTTTGAATCAAATCATTCCTCGAACTTGCATTTCAAAAAAAAATCGTTCGTGTTGTAGTTTGGCCTTCAGAATCAAGTGGCATTATTGTGTTGTCCAATAACCCTACTTAGAAAATTCTGCCGCTGATATATAGATACTTTATACCAGAAGAAGCCAGATCCAGTGCTTTTTATTTTTAAGATGTTTTCCCCGTACCATCAGAAACCAGGTGCATATGAAAAACACAAACCTTAACACTGAATGACCATACCTTCTTTAATTCTTAACTTTTGGTACTGGGAAAACATCTTAAAAATAAAAAGCACTGGATCGTGCTTCTTCTGGTATAATGTATCTACCTATATATCAGCCTTCACAAATCAGTTGACACAATAAGAAGTGAAAACGATGTAGTTAATTACCCGACGGACATAGCCGTATTTAGGGGGGGGTTTTGGGTGTTTAACCCCCCCCCCGAAATTTTTTTTCAGAAAATCAAAAGATACCTATATTATAAACATATACAAGTCTAATATGCAGCACTAAATAATTTGTTTTTGTATTTTAGTGATTTGATTACCTATACGAAAATCTCCCTTAAAATCACTACCAATTTTGCGTCGTTGCAGAAGCTGTCGATGAAGTTTGTACAAAGGAAAACAAAAATTGTTTGGTCCATTACAAAGAGTTTTTATCTCTTTGACCATTTCCTTAAGCACTATGTTAACACCTTAAAATGCTCTTTTAAGAACCCTTTAAATACCACAAGTACTTATGCAGGGTTTTTGTTGCCGGGACTAAACTATGCTTTTTCAAAGGGTTTCGGTGGCCGAACTCGAATCCAAAGACGGACTTATTCGATCACATCTCGTTTTTGAAATATTACCCTTAAATCTATTTAAATCTTTCAAACATCTTTTCTACTGTCCGAAATATCTTCAGTTGCTTATTACCCACTTTTGTTCTATGTTAACCTTAAATCCAGTATGTAAGCGAAAATAAATGTATCGATTTTTTCAGAGACTGTAGTACCTACCAAGGCTAGGAAATAACCTCGAAAACTGGCAAAAAGCGGGATTTTCGATTTTCTAACGGGAATATCTCAAAAACGCGATGTGATAGAATTTTTCTGAGTTCGGATTCGAGCTCAGCACATAAAAAACCTTTAGAAAAGTATATACCTGGTATACCCTGGTTTCTGTAACAAAAACCTTGTTGACCAGTGTAATTAGCTCATGTGAAACAACTTGGATTATTTAAAATTTTGGTTTTTAAGTATTGCTAATTTCATTTAGAACTCAATAGATAGAATGTACCTGTCAATTTTCTGCTACAAAATTTCAGTGCAAGAAAAAGTCCATTTTCAATGTTTTATATATTAAATTGTACGAAATAATTTTTTTTATAAAGCCTTAGAATGGTTAAAATTTGTTTCTTAAAAAAAATTTTCTTGCTCGCTAACGCTCGCAATTTATATCAACCAACTTATCACTCTTTGTACCTACAAAACTAGAGATGCCGCTGAATATTCAACCATTTTCAAATTCGTTTACCGTAAGCAGGGCTTTTTTAAACTTTTAACTACGAATTCCTCTCCTAAAAAATACTTAAAAAGGATATTGGCAAATTTTTCGCTTCTACACAGTTCAAATGACTATTTGATTTAGCGGGATTTAGAATCGACTGCAGTTACATATAGTTGATACAAAGTATTGTGATTTCTAAAAAAAAATTTTGTTTGGTCTGAGCTAACCCCCCCCCCGAAATGAAATCCTAGCTACGGCTATGCCGACGGAGTTATTGAATTCCTTCGATTAACCAGGAACTCCGCAATAGGAGCACCAATTATATTGCTCCGAAATATCAACCTACCTAAAACTTTGTAATAATACCAGTTTTCCCGTAAGGAATTTAATGGCAGCTCTGATTGAAGCTAGCATTTTTTGTGGAAAATTCAAAGACAAAGATGTTTTGCTTCATCGAATTTAAATGATTCCGTCAGACTTGTTTTTTTTGATTTTGTGTTCATCTTACGTTCGCTTTAACCATAAATAAAGCGCAAAGCCCATTGTTGAAAATATGAGGTATTGATCTAACCAACAAATATTAGAATAAATTGAGAAATGTTCACTGCATTAAATAAAAATTCACTTTTCGGTTTTAAAATATTTTCACACAGGTTAAATTTTTATTATAAATGCACTTAGCGAAGCGGGTGGGGCTAGCTTTGAACGATAATAATTATAATAATTTTGAAATCCTGTCTGAATTAATTTGTTTACAAATTAAGCTAAGTTAATTTTTTTAAAAAGCGAGAGTGTTTCATCACTCGTACAAATTGACAGCTATGTAAAGATGGGAGAAAAGGTATTAATTTTTTTTATACAAACCATCTACACATTAATACCTTTCAAACAAAAAAAAATTACCAAAATCGGACCAGCCAAACGTGAGTTTATCGGCCACACACAGTTAACGAACTCTTTTTTATATATAAGATTGTGATTAATACATTATGTTTTGTTCAAAAAGGTTTTCTAACCTCATATACTGAGTATTTTAGGATCTAGGGCACACAACAGAGCCTAATCTCATGCAATGCAGATATAGGTACTCTTGGCTTACGCCGAGATGGTTCCAGAAACTCTATTATTATTAAGATAAGCCCCAAAATAGACCAGAACCTGTACAAAGATATTATCCTGAACCGTCACACGTTACCGTTACATATGTAGAAGAAAATTCGCCGCTTTTATGGCGCTTCATGCACGAAAATGACCCTAAGCACACTTCAAAACTAGCGTAAAGTGCCTTAGAGGTCAATATAGTAAATGTTTTAAAGTGGACTGCTCAATCACCCCATCTAAACCCGATAGAAAATTTATGAAATGACGTTGAGGAACGCATTGAAAAACAAAAAACCGAACATTTTAACAGATTTGTGGCAAAAGATACAGAATGCTTGCTATTCAATACCTAAGCACTGCTGTGAGGCCAAGTCGAGAACTTGCCAAGAAAACTCAATTCAGTTTTAAAGATTAAAGGATTTCAAACGAATTATTAAAAAAAAATATAGCTTTAGTAACGCTAATTAACATAAATAAGCAATTTTATTGAAATGTGCTAATTCCATGTCCAGAGAAACATGGATTATTTTAGTATTTTTTTCATATTTTTCTTTCAGATATTAACCCTTAACCACCTACCTGCGGTCTCACAGACCGCAACGGAAAAATTGTGAATTTTGGTGCCTTATAATTTTGTTGAAGATTTTTTTTATATTACATTTTTTATATTCATTTAATTCTTTGATATGTTAGTTTATAAGAATGAATACGAAGAATTCGAAATTTTAGATTCCTACTGTAACAGAGCTCAATACATAAGCACAGTCAGTGACCCATATAGAGGGTAGGTGGTTAAGAGTTAAAATTATAAGATTGATTTTTGGGAAAATATACTTAGATGTGTAAGTAATGTTATTAACAGAAAAATGAGCATATGGAAATAGAAACAAGTTTTCTAAATACATATAATTTAATTGTTTCTTCTATTAATGTGCTAATTCTTTGTCCAACACTGTATATATCGTAAATAACGTTAGTATTGATTATGGATTTTGATAATGGAGTTAATATCCAACACGCCATCTCAAGACGAACGTTAATTATGCAATTCATTTTTTTTTCTAAATCCAAGACCTTCAAGACATCTCCAATGAACTTCTCGTGATAACGCTTTATTCAGGACATCTGCAATCATGTGTTCAGTTGGTACATGCTTCAATACAAACATCTCAGTAATAATCGATTCTCGGATAAAATGGTGCTTAATATCCGTATGTTTTGTGCGAGCTTGTGCGAGGTTGTTTGCCAAACACTGTGCTCCACGGTTATCCACAAAAATAGTTGTCTTAGCAAGGTTTGAAAATCCAAGTTCAATCAAAATACTTTTAAGATAAATTGCTTCTTTCGACGCCTCAGATAAGCTGATGTACTCAGCCTCCGTCGATGAAAGCGCTACGTTCGTTGCTTTTGTGACTTCCAAGATATAGCTGCACCACTGAGTACAAATGCATAGCTAGTATATGATCGACGTTCAACCATACAATTATCCCAGTCTGCATCTGTGTATCCAGTTAATAACTCATTGGTTTTTGTATACATTAATCCAAAATTCGCACTTCCAGCAAGATATCTGAGAACTCGCTTCGCTGCTTGCCAATGACATTTCTTTGGATTAGTAGTATACTGTGCCAATCTTGATACGGCGTTTGAAATATCTGGACGTGTAGCAACTGATAAAAACATCAAAGACCCAATCAATTCTCGATACGGAAAAGTCTCTTTTGAATTCATCTCTTCTGTGTCATCAAAACATTCTTTCTTCTCTGAGGGTGTCGCTACTGGATTACACTTCTCCATACCATACTGTTTGAGAAGTCCTAAAATAGTTCAATCATTAATTTTTGTTGATGAATTTCCAAACCAAGACAGTATGTTGCCAAGCCCAGATCCTTAATTTCGAAATCTTCCAGCAAACGGTTTCTAATTCTCAGTAACTTTTCAGCATCTTTTGCAGTACTTAATATGTCATCGACATAATACATATTATGTATGTATATCAGGACATTTTGTTCGTCCTGTCACCACCAGAATCATCTCGGAAAAGTTAAAGGTTCGTTTGCAATAGGTTTCAGCCCCAAGCTAGATAACTTTGCATTTAATTTAAAGTACCATTGACGACCAGCTTGCCGCAAACCATAAATGGCTTTTCGTAACCTGCAAGCATTACCTCCATTCTGTAAGTTATTGGGCATCTTCTCGGCTTTTCGTCTTAAGTTCGATGTTCCCCTTGTTTGGAAATTATTCTTTGCAGCATTTCAGATAGCATCTCGGGTACTCGCATAGTAACTTCTTCATCTAATGTTCCGTTTAAGTAAGTTGTTACAACATCAAACTGCCAAACCTTAAGACCCATCTGAACAGAAAGAGCCAATAGCAAAAGCAAGGTTTCCAATCTTGCCACTGGAGCAAATGTTTGGTGAAGCCTGGTACGATGTTCGAGATAAATTTTAGCTCCCATACAAATTATCGGAAAATTTTAGCCGAGCTAAAATGGATCTCATACAAATTATCGATAACTTGTATGGGAATTTTATCTCGGCTAAAATTTAGCGCGAACAGCGTACCAGGCTTGAAAGTTTACTCCATACTTCTAACTGTAACCTTTTGCTACGAGCCGAGCCTTTCGTCTCTCAATATTACCATTCGGGCCATGTTTATTAGTTAAAACCCAACCACAGCCAACAACATCATTCATCTTCTCATTTTCAATGATATCCCATGTGTCGTTTTTGAGCAAACTCATCGCCACTGACTCCATTGCCTTTTTCCATTCAACACTTTCTTCACTCTTCAGAGCATCGGCAACACTTATTTCAGCAACCCCAGCAAAATGTTCATGTTCATCTTCAGTTTCACTGAATCCATAAAACTCCTTGGAATCTGTAGAGTCTCTTCAATGAATTTAACATCGCGAGCATTTATAACTTGGTGTTTGTTCGGCAACCACACTCGGTAACCTTTTCTGTTTCGATGATATCCAACAAATACTCCTTCTATGGATCTTGCCGCAATTTTGTCTTTGCCAGTTTTTATCCAAGACATACACCATTTGACAAAACGATCCTCGCCATTTAGACTTCTTGTCGGACAACAATTCCGAATATGACAAGCTGTGGCAACTGCTTCAGACCAAAAACTGCAACAACAAACATCTTGCCATGTCCATGAGCGTCATGACTCATGAGTGTTGAGGAGTATGAGGAATTCAGTCTTCTTTTGATGCCTTTATCTAAAAGATGTTTTTCAAATTCTGAACTGCAGTACTCACCACCATTGTCGGATTGCAAACATTTGATTTTCGCCCCCGTTTGCTTTTCCACAAGATTTTTATAGAATTTGAAAGCTTCAAAAACACCACTCTTTTGTTTAGGGAAATATATTTCGCACCACCTTGTGCTTTTTTCGTCAATGAAGGTTACAAAATATTTTGCTCCTTCAAGTGATTCCGTCCTAAATGGACCTACAACATCAGAGTTAACTATTTTCAAAACTTCTTCAAATGACTTTGGAAAGGGCAACGCTACCATTTTACCTTTCAAATAATTCTTCACATTTTAATAATTCTTCATGATTCTTTGTATCAATTGCAGGAACTACACCGATTTGAATCAGCTAAAGAAGATCTTTGCTGTTCAAATGATCCAACCTTCCATGCCACTTCAAGCAACCAGGCTGGACAACTACTTTTGAACATTCTGGCCGTTCTCGAACGACTAAAGGTCTCCCCTTCTATCTGCAATCAAACTTGCAGAACCATACTTTGCTTGAACAATTGCACAATCTTTACCAAATTTAACTTCATGCCCTTTGTTTGTTAGTCTTGCCACAGAAATCAGATTTTTACGTAATTCTGGTACAAATAACGTGTCTTTAAATGCAATTGTTCGAAATCCTGTATCATTTGCAACGGATAAATGTATAACACCTCTGTGTTTTCTGTGATGCTTCGATGATGCTGTGATGCCATAGCCATGATGACACCTCCAATTGTTTGTTTTTGTGCTTCGCTCTCTTCAATGATTTTAACCTTAAGCACTTCAGCAGAAGGTTAGTCATCAGGGGACTCTATGGCACAAAGAAAGTTCTCAAATGACGATGGAAGTACAGCACCAAAATTGACAAAAGATCACCATTAATTTTGATCTTCGTGCTTTCTAGTTTATCAAAGGCATCAAAGAATTTGGCTATGTGCTCTCTAACATCACCACCATCCTTCAACTTTTGAAGTATTAATTGCTTTAAAAGCGTAGCTTTTCTTGCTGGACATTTTGAAGCAATTTAAGCCACACTGAGTTCGAGGTTTCACATCCACGAATCTGCTTCAATTCTGATGGGTGAATGGACAGAATAAAATCAGCCTTTGCTTTACGATCCTGTTAACATAATGCTGCAATTTCAGCATCAATAGTTGCTGGTTTTAGAGATTTTCCATTTACAAAATACCATAAATCGTTCTTGGTAAGAAGTGCATGCATACACCAGGTATCATAGTTCTCCTTAGATAGCAACTCCATTAGTGAAGAACTATATATTGTAGCAAGACCCGCAGCCATTTCAATTAAAATAAATTAATTTAAAAACTCTTACCAACGTTAAAACCGTTAGTTAATAAAACCGTTAGTTTTTGTTCTGAAAGGTTCTGAAAGGGTACAAAACTTATATCGTTTTCTATTGACGAATCTCAGAATGAGATTTGTTCAATGATTAATTCAAATGAAGATGAATCAAATGAAGATGAATCAAATGCAGATGAAATGAACTTTGACTTACATTTGAGACTTAGACTTCAAATTTTGCAATCACCAATCATTTTTCCTGAAATGATTGCAATCTTTTTTTTTACCAATCAATTGACTGCATTCAAATGATTGCAGTCTTTTGGGGATGAGTGCAGTCTTTGCATTCTTTTTGCAGTCTTACCATTCCTTGGCAGTCTTTGCATTCCTTGGCAGTCTTTGCATTCCTTGGCAGTCTTTGCATTCCTTGGCAGTCTTTGCATTCCTTGGCAGTCTTTGCATTCCTTGGCAGTCTTTGCATTCCTTGGCAGTCTTTGCATTCCTTGGCAGTCTTTGCATTCAATGGCAGTCTTTGCATTCCTTGGCGGTCTTTGCATTCCTTGGCAGTCTTTGCATTCCTTGGCAGTCTTTGCATTCCTTGGCAGTCTTTGCATTCCTTGGCAGTCTTTGCATTCCTTGGCAGTCTTTGCATTCCTTGGCAGTCTTTGCATTCAATGGCAGTCTTTGCATTCCTTGGCGGTCTTTGCATTCCTTGGCAGTCTTTGCATTCCTTGGCAGTCTTTGCATTCCTTGGCAGTCTTTTGCATTCTTTTGAATTCTTTTGCATTCTTTTTGCATTCTTTTGCATTCTTTTGCATACTTTGGCATTCTTTTACATTCTTTTGCATTGTTTTTGCATTCTTATGCCACAACCATGACAAACGTAAGGATTTCACAAAATGTTCAACATTTTTTTTTTCAATAATGAATTTGATAGTTGTTTTAAGTTAGTATCATTGTCTCTGCAGAAGTAAGGAGTGTAAATAAAACAAATTTCCATTTACAAAATACCATAAATCGTATCATAGTTCTCCTTAGATAGCAACTCCATTAGTGAAGAACTATACAGTACGTTCTCGATTAACGCAACTCTCGATTCACGCAACTCCTCGATTTTCGCAACACCCCAATTTTTATCATTGTTGACGCAGTAATCGCAACTCTTGTACAAAAATTGACTCGATAAGTGCAACTTTCAATACAAAAATACAATGAACTGACCAAAATTTAACCCTTATTGAAAAAATGTTGATTGTTCAAAAATTGCTAGATATGTCAATTTTTAAAATCTAACAAACTAAAAAATCCAAACAAAAATATCCAATTTTTTCGAAATAAAATAATTAAATTTGGATAAAGAACTAAACATTCATAATTACGTACTTATCGTAATGAATTTACTTCCATTTGTTTCGTTTCATATCAATTATATTTTATTGGACAGAAATTTGTTGCATTGTTAGTGTTGCGTTTCTGATATTTTCGCTTTTCATCTCATATTGAACCTAAAAATTATTTACTCGGTCATTGCAACAACCTCGGTCATTGCAACCACCCTTGTTATAATTAGTTGCGTTAATCGAGAATGTACTGTATATTGTAGCAAGACCCGCAGCCATTTCAATTAAAACAAATTAATTTAAAAACTCTTACCAACGTTAAAACCGTTAGTTAATAAAACCGTTAGTTTTTGTTCTGAAAGGTTCTGAAAGGGTACAAAACTTATATCGTGGCAGTCTTTGCATTCCTTGGCAGTCTTTTTGCATTCTTTGGCATTCATTTGCATTCCTTGGCAGTCTTTTGCATTCTTTTGCATACTTTGGCATTCTTTTACATTCTTTTGCATTGTTTTTGCATTCTTATGCCACAACCATGACAAACGTAAGGATTTCACAAAATGTTCAACATTTTTTTTTTTTCAATAATGAATTTGATAGTTGTTTTAAGTTAGTATCATTGTCTCTGCAGAAGTAAGGAGTGTAAATAAAACAAATTTTTGAGTCTTGGTAAACAACTTTATTTATTATTTAACCAAAAAAAAAACTTAACATATTTTTTTACTCCAAAACCACAACTAAAAAACCCTCATACATTATAGTCATATGCAAAACAAAACAAGTTCAGTACATTTAATTAACAGAATATACAGGGTGTCCCACAGTCACCGCCCCAAACGAAAACCATGGATTCCTGAGGTCATTTTAAGTCGAAAAACTTAAGAGGTAATTTTTTCGTTTTCGTCCCGTTTTCGAGTTACCACGGTTTTTATGATTTTTGTTCTCTTTTCCCTTATCTAGCTTTATCTTTGCCAAACTACGTTTGATTTGAAAAATTTTTTTTACAACCAATCAAGAATTTATTACAGTTTTAGTTTGTTTCAAAACTTTTTTTTCTGCGGACAACCGTTTCTCCACAATTTGGCATCAAACACAATTTTCTTCGTTTTTTAAGTTGTTTTTTACACTTTCATATCATTTAAGTCAAAAAAACACGTTAATGAGTATTAATTTTTTGTGCTTTTTATTAAAGCCCAGTTTATTTTCATAAAAAAAATAAGTTTTATTTCATAAAAAAGGCTACTGAAAGTAATAAAAAAAAAATAAACAAACTGAGTGAATTAAAAAAAAATATAATTTTTAAATAAAAAATTAATTTAAATGAATTAAAAACTTTTTCTGAGCTATTGTGGTTAAGAAAAGAACAAATAAATAAAGCTCAGAAAAAGTTTTAATTCATTTAAATAAATTTTGTATTTAAAAATTATTTTTTTTTTAATTCACTCAGTTTGTTTATTTTTTTTAATTAATTTCAGTAGCCTATTTTATGAAATAAAACTTATTTTTTTTTTATGAAAATAAACTGGGCTTTAATAAAAAGCACAAAAAATTAATACTCATTAACGTGTTTTTTTGACTAAAATGATATGAAAGTGTAAAAAACAACTTAAAAAACGAAGAAAATTGTGTTTGATGCCAAATTGTGGAGAAACGGTTGTCCGCAGAAAAAAAAGTTTTGAAACAAACTAAAACTGTAATAAATTCTTGATTGGTTGTAAAAAAAAATTTTCAAATCAAACGTAGTTTGGCAAAGATAAAGCTAGATAAGGGAAAAGAGAACAAAAATCATAAAAACCGTGGTAACTCGAAAACGGGACGAAAACGAGAAAATTACCTCTTAAGTTTTTCGACTTAAAATGACCTCAGGAATCCATGGTTTTCGTTTGGGGCGGTGACTGTGGGACACCCTGTATTAGTCAAAATATAAAGGAATACAATAAAAAAGTAGCAAAATCCCAGTTAGTCGTTTTTAAGAAAAACATTGCACTAACGAGCGTGTGTCATTCTGATCTTTAAAAATGAATAGTTTATGTTAAAATAAAAAAACAAAAATTTCTAATATTTCAAATACACTGGTCAACAAGGTTTTTGCCACAAGAACCAAAATATACTTTTCAAGAGGTTTTTACTGTGCTGAACTCGAATATCGAGTCAGAAAATTATTGTTGGTCTCCGTTTTTGAAATATTCGAGTTCAGCACAGTTAATTTAATATATGTTGTGTATTTTAAGAGAAAACGGACATACGCCCTTTTTGCTTAGTAAAACACATAGATGTGCAATGCCGTGCTAAGCAAAAAGGGTGCATATCCACTTTTTTAGTTTTTATTAAATTGAATTTTATTGTTTCTGGTTTGTGCACCTTTAAATTAAACATTTTAAAAAATTTTAAAAGAATATGGAGAAACCTACGCCCTTTTTTAATAAGTAAAGCACATAAAGAGTGCAAATGTGCTCTTTTGGATAAATGAAAAGATTCGGAAAAATTGCCATAATTTTGTATTTAACTTAATCCAATAAAATAAAAAATGTTTCATAACATTTCATAAGCAAAAATAGACATTAATTCATAATTAAAAAAATAAAAAAAAACATCAAAAATAATAATTCAACATGAAACATAGGTACTAAGTAATTTACTAAAAATGGTTTAGCATTTTACTAAATAGTTTAAATTTTTTCGCTAACGTATCTCAGTCATTTTCCAAACAAAACGGGAAGTGTTTTCCAGATATTAAGCCAGTTTTCTGGTAAAATCTGGCTTACTTTTGGGATAAGATCTGTTTTTCTGGGGTGGAATCGGCTAAAATGATATTTGACTATCATATTTTTTACTATCAAATTTGATAGTCAACTATTTTTTATCTGTGTAAGGTGATCGTCTTTAGATCATTTTTAATTTTGGTTTAGTTGGTATCACTTCGGTTTGACATCTGTCAAACGTCATTAAATTTAAAAAAAAAAACAATGCAGAGTTTCAGTTTTTCACTTCCATAGCTACAATAATTGAGAAGACAATTATTAAAAACGTAAGTTAATATTTTTTAAAACGCTTAAAATAATAATTTATAACTTTAATATCCATCCAGCAAACACAACTCGAAAAGGATCGCTTACAAAGAATCCCACAAAATATTGTATAAACTTTGAATTCAGATGGCAGATCCAAAATGTGTATTATACTCATAAAAAGTACTAAATATTATTTCAAATTATTTTCTTTTGTGTACAAAGGTGTGATTGCACATTACTTTGAGTCGGGGATGTAAACTATAATTTAATTTGTTCCTCAAGTCTGACTCTTCTATTTTCTATTTCATATTCAGTTACTTTATTTTAATTTTGTAGTCTTAAAATAATTGCACAGGCGCAAAAATATTAATTTTTCCCAAACAAAGTAAAAGCACCACGAAAACCATGAAAAAAATATGCCACAAATGTTAAATTGTATCAAATTGACACCTAAATAGGTGTCGGCTGAAAAAGTCAAAAAAATATGATAGTCACTTTTGACTATCATCTTACACAGACGAATTTTCTTGAATTTGACAGTCAACTATCAAAAATCATCTTACACGATTCCACCCCTGGTTAACGAGATACGTCGGGGAATTTCGTGACAGGCATTTTGATCCCATATTTTATGACATTTGCTTTCAGAAAACTTAATTCGGTATTACGCACATAATACTTGGGTTTTACCACCAAGGGCAAAATTTTTTTTTATGGGATGCTTCAAATTATGACCGGTTTTTTCTGTTTTACTTTTACAGTCGAAACATTTGTCATTAATCTGTATAATCTTTTTTGTATGCTTTCTTATCACTTTTATTCGAGAAGTAAATATGTATTTCAAATGGTTAAAGGAACTTGTCACTCCACTATCAATGCTTGGCGGAAATTCATTTGCCTGAGGACTGACACATTTGCGAACAACATAGTGACAAAATTGCTATTTGTATATTTTTCTATCAAACAAAAAGATTGACACAGCAAATTTTTCGGAAAATTCGTGACAAATTTTTAAAAAACCCCTGACAGTTCATTGTCATTACAATTTTTTTATGATCCCACAACTTATTTCTAAAAAATATTTTTATGACAAAGAATTTACACAATTATCAAGTGGTCATTTACAAAATTGAAATAGGTACCTGATGGTAAAAAGATTCGGCCGACATAAATATAACTATATTTTATCGTTTATTTTACATACATACATTAAATCCAAAAAAATAGGGGCAGTTTTGAACACGGGGCACATTTGAACACTGCATATAAAGTTTTAGTATATCAATCTTTTTTAGAAGTATTTCGTCATAAATAAATGTCAATGATTTTCCATCGTTATCTCGGCTGACTTTCAGATTTATAGGTGGAAGGTGATTTTTATAGTGGTTTTGCATTGTTTCAGTTTTTTAGTTGTAAGAGTTTAAAAAAAAATTGGTACGTGATTTCAAAACGCAATACAATTTTTGTTAATGGTTAATGAATTTTAAACTAATTGACGGTGAATTTTTGAATGAATATATTAATGTTAAATATTTATTCAACATTTTATGTCGTTGACACAGTTGGGACAGTTTTGAACAAGTATTGTGGGGCACTTTTGAACATGTTCAAAACCGCCCGAGTAGTTTGTATCAGACATTTTAAGGACACTTGAATGTGTTTTATTTAATAAATCGTAATGTTCTTATAAAAAAAAATAATGAAACTAGCATTTGTGAGCAAAATTAAAGAAAAAATGGGAATATGTACAACATAATTGAGGATTTAAAAAAATGCCTGAATTCTTCAAGTTCTGCTAGACTGTTCTCGATGAGGACTCGATTATATACCGCTTAAGCGTTATAGAAATTAAAGTCAAGCTACCTACACCAATTAATGCTCCTGGTACATGAAGAACATCCGCTTTGTTAACACTTGGATTTAATGTCTAGAAATATATCTATATATATTGAAAATAAATCTATTTTACTCTGAGAAGCATAAATGGTATGAATACCATTTTTCTAGGATATATTTTAAATGAATTTTTCTTGGTTTTTGTTTTTCTTTTGAACTTATAAATGTGATAAACTGATAACTATACTTTAAATTTTAATGTTATTTTTTCTGAGTTTTTATTATTTGTTGGTTATGATATAATAATCAATTTGGAGTTTTTGTATGTTCTTATTAAAAAACTAATAAAAAGTTAAGTATTATTTATTCATTACAACGAAATTAATACTGATGTTCAAAACTGCCCCTTCCATGTTCAAAACTGCCCCATACATGGGGCACTTTTGAACATAAGACCTAATATTGGTTTAAAATTAAAATTAAATATAAATAATATGCGAAAATAACCAGATATAATTTAAAATCGAAGTTCAATATCACTGCTTCATATAAGTAAACTTAACAGATCAATAAATCGAATAAATATCTTTCTAGCAGTTGCGAAAGCAAAAAGTGTTCAAAACTGCCCCACTCTCCCCTATTCAAAGTTACTTCTGAAATAACGAAAACTACTTTTTAAATGGTTTTTATATCCTTTTTTTTGAAGATTGTTGAAGTCGTTTTTTTTTATAATACTTTGTGTGTAGAAATTTTCAAAATTTTTCAAAAACGAATTAATCTACATAATAAAAATCTAATCTACAAAAAAAGGATATAAAAACCATTTAAAAAGTAGTTTTCGTTATTTCAGAAGTAACTTTGAATACTTTTTTGGATTTAATGTATGTATGTAAAATAAACGATAAAATATAGTTATATTTATGTCGGCCGAATCTTTTTACCATCACGTATTATTTAAAAAAAATTTTACCCCTTTTGAAAAATTTGATTTTCAAAAAAAAAAAATTGAAATTAAAATTTAAAAAAAAATCCGGTTTTGGAGTAAAAAAATATATTAAGTTTTTTTGGGTTAAATAATAAAAAAAATTGTTTACCTAGACTCAAAAATTTGTTTTATTTACACTCCTTACTTCTTCACAGACAATGATACTAATTTAAAACAACTATCAAATTCATTATTGAAATAAAAAAAATGTTAAAAATTTTGTGAAATCCATACGTTTGTCATGGGTGTGGCAAAAGAATGCAAAAAAATGCAAAAGAATGTAAAAGAATGCAAAAGAATGCAAAAAGAATGCAAAAGAATGCAAATGAATGCAAAAGAACGCAAAAGAATTCAAAAGAATGCAAAATACTGCAAAAGACTGCCAAGGAATGCAAATTAATGCAAAAGAGTGCAAAAAGACTGCCAAGGAATGGAAAAACTGCAAAAAGAAAGACTGCACACATTCCCAAAAGACTGCAATCATTTTAATGCAGTAAATTGATTGGTAAAAAAAAAGATTGCAATCATTTCAGGAAAAATGATTGCTGATTACAAAATTTGAAGTCTAAGTCTCAAATATAAGTCAATGATTGCAATCTTTGTTTGGAATTGTGTAACTGAATTTCAAAGACTGCATTCACAAAAGATTGCATTCTTTTACAACCCTGACCCGTTCACATTAGCTATATGAAGAATTTGTTGGTATTCCCTCATATAGCTTTTAACAGATAAAGGTAGACGGCATAATCTGTAAACCATTTATTTAAATAAAAAAGTCAGTGAGAGACAATACAGGCCCGTAGCCAGAGTTAAATTAAAGGTAAGGCAACGGTATTACCAGGTAGGGCATTGGTAAATTTTTTTTTCTCAGTTAAAATTGACGGTAGGATTTTTGCAATTGCTGAACGAAGGTCGAAAAAATTAGGGGTATTCACATTGCAAAATTTTATTTTTCTACTACTACAATTACAAATAGACAAATTTGGCACGTTTTGTACTTAGTCGTGACTAAAGTAATCTTTAAATGTAAGTTTTTGTCACATAGCGTAATCTTTGACAAATAGTGAAATCTAATTTATTTCATTGTTTTTTTCTTGAAATATACAATATTCAAATATATGTACAACAAATTAAATTTTTTTTTTGTAAAAAATCTGCACTTGGTTTTCGAATATATCTTCGAGTCTACTCAAATAATTTCTGACCATAGATTGTTCTCGTGTTGGAATTGTTAGACCTTAAACATCAATTGAAAATTAGCATTTTTATGGAAATGCGTTTAATTTGAACATATATAACAAAAATTAACAACATAAAACTTAAATTTTGTATTTGAGACTAAACTAAACTTTTCTTAAGGTTTTTTTTTTTTGTGGCTCCACAAAATTAGGCCCCAGGTAATAGGGAATAAGGCCCCAAATTGGAGTATTTGTTCTTATGCACCAATGAAATAAGAATATAACGAATTAAAGAAATGCCTCGAAAATAAATGAAATAAAGCACAACTTCTTTTGACCATTTTTGGCAAAATGAAATAAAACTACAATTTTTCTTCTTCATAATGACCTTATTTTAGATTTTTTTTATTGCGGCCTTATATTCTAGACTGCTGACCTCGAATCCGAAATCAAAATATTTAGGTACTTTTTTCGTTTTTTGAAATATTAACGCTGTGCTGGAATATGCAAAAAAAAAAGCGTTTTTTACTGTTTTCTAATGTGCCGATTTCTTAAAAAAAAGTTGTCTTCTGTCAAAACTGTTTAAATCTTTCCGATATTTTTTTTTATTGTCTGAGATATCTTCAGTTGTTTGGCGTATTATAATATCATTAACAATAAAGGAGAAATACAACGCCTCTTTTATAAAAAGCTTATTTCTAGAAGAAGGGTATTTTCATAAGTAGGGCATTTTTGAAAGTCGAATGTTTTCATAAATAGGGCATTTTTGAAGGTAGTCCGGGTTTGAGGCACTGAATTTTTAAAGCTGGAGCAATTTTGAAGCTACGGCATCTTTATAAGTTGGGCATTTTTAAGGCTAAAGCTTTTTTGATGGTAGGGCATTTTTATAAGGGCAGCCTTTTTGAATTTAGGGTATTTTGAGAGCTAGAGCATTCTTGAAAGTAGGACATTTTCATTAGTAGAGCATGTTTTAAGGTAGGACATTTTTAAGGTAAGGAATTATTGAAAGTACGGCATTTTTATAAGGGTATTTTTGAAGGTAGGGCATTTTTGAAAGTAATCCCTATGTGATGATAGGGCATTTTTGAAATTAGGACATGTTCATAAGTAGGGCATATTTTAAGGTAGGGCATTTTGAAGGCTGGGAATTATTGAAAGTACGGCATTTTTATAAGGTTATATTTGAAGGTAGGGCATTCTTGAAAGTAATCCCTATCTGATTTTAGGGCATTTTTTAACGTAGGGCATTTCACAAAGTAGGGCTATTTTAAGGTAGGGCATTTTAAATTTAAGGTGGGGCATCAATGCCCCCCCCCCCCTGGCTACGGGCCTGGAGACAAGGCTTTGCCTTTAATTAAAAATACATTATAACACCCCCAACATCTAAATCCTATAGATAAAAAAATGAACAACGCCCTTGATAAACTTAAAAAACATAACACTTATTTCATGAAATCTGACAAAGGCAATAAAGTAGTTATCATGAGCAAATCAGATTATCACAATAAAATGTTGGAATCTATAGAAGACAATTTCAAAGTTAATACTGATGTCAAGATTTGATTTGATTGCAGTTGACACCATACATAATGTATTCAACATTAATAAATATAAGTTGCGTGTGTCTAACCCAACGGTTCCTTTAATGTATGGTTTACTTAAAGTGCACAGAAGTGGAGATAAAATGAGGAAAATTGTCTCAAACGTAAGCTCTCCACTTACATACATAACAAAATGACTTGTCAATGAATTGAGAAAATTCGGAAACTTTGATGGCTTTGTCAAAAACACATTTGATTTTGTTCACAAAATAAAAGACATCGAAATTGAAGACGATGAAATTATGATTTCATTTGATGTAACTGCCCTTTTTCCATCGATCAATGAAACAGTCGATGCAATAAAACAACATTTACTTACGTTTGATTTACCATCAGAACAAACAAAAGCCTACATTGATTGCATTAACATTTGCATGAAACATAATTGTTTTCATTATTAGAAGTGTGTATAGCTTTTTAATACTGGCAGGGCAGCTGCTTGTGTAATCAATTTATTTGAATTTTTTTGAATGAACTACAACAACTTGTGTGTTACCACAAAAGTTCCTTCATAATTGTTTTCAATTCCGCGACTCATTTAACTTCGGATGCAGTATGGGAAATGGCCTCTCACCATATTTAGCAGAAGCATTCATGTGTAAATTTGAATTCGATTTACATAAAGAAGGGAAACTACCACGTTTATGGTATAGATATGTTGATGACACCTTTGCTGTGGATCACTTTCGAGGAGGAAGACGACACGCTTCACACTTTGCCCTTCCTCGACCTTGAAATCAAGAGAAAAGAGAAAAAAGTTGCGTTTAGTGTCTACAGAAAATCCACATCAACAGATCGTTCCATAACAAATGATGCATACTGCGCTTAAAATCAAAAAATTGCAGCTTTCCATTCAATGGTTTACAGATTATGCCGTATACCTTTATCTGTTGAAAGCTTTATGAGGGAATACCAACAAAATCCTTCATATAGCTAATGTGAACGGGTACGATAAATCTGTCATAGACCATTTGATCAAGAAACACTCGAAAAAGTTAATGCGCAACAACATCAGCACTTTATTTGAGCAAAACACAGGCGCACACAAACACCGTGTAACTTTGCCCTTCGCTCCCAAAATTACCAACAAGTAAGTACATGTCTTTGCTAAATCAACAAATTAAAATCTCTCTTAGGATCCACAAAAGACCACACACCAACTAATCGATGCATCCGCATTTATCAAATCTCTTGTTCTAACTGCAACAAAAAATATATTGGACAAACAAGAAGAGCTACTGAGTTAGATTCAACGAAAGAGACAGATAAAGCGATAGCAGCCCACATCTTTGATCCAGATAATGAGAATCCACACTCAATAATGTCACTGATAACAATTTTAAGCTTTAAAAAAAAGTAAACAAACCCAGTAAACTAGACGCATATGAGTCTATACATAGATATATATGTATAAAAACCAATTGAATCATCATTATTCAGCGCAATTAAGAAAGAGTTAACAGAAACTCCGACCTAGCGAGATATTCCTTCGGAGCGGAGATTTTCCGCAAAGCATACTTCGTCGGAGGTTCTAATTGCATTCCAGGTATCTTTCATCGGAAAAAATACTAGACAAATGCGACGACGCACCGCATCGCAATAATTTGACATGCGTCAGATTCAAGATTTTAATAGATGTACAAAATATACCGATATATCGATAAGTTGGTATATCTTCCGATATTTTTATATAAAAACCCCTAAATAGATTTAAATTATCATTATGTAACTACACTTAGGAGCAAAAAAACGGAATCAAATAAATTCTTATATTAAAAACAAAAATTGCAATGGATAAAATATTTTTTCTTCAAAGTCTCATGGTCTCATTCTAAAGCTTGAATTTTGTACTTTGAATTGTTGGGAAAAATATAAAAATGCATACGATAGTATTAGCGCTATCTTCCAATAAATTGCACTTAATTTTTGTTTAAATGTTAATTTTCAAGATACTGTCTGTTTCAAATTGCAGTCTTTTTTTCCTTACGATAGTACTAGCGTTATTTGTCAGTAAATTGCACTTCATTTTTTTAATGTTAAATTTTCCAGAGGAGGTACACTCTGTTTTAATTTCAGTCTTTTTTCCTCACATAATTCATTTATGTTGATGGGATCTTTATAAAATGTACAGATTTTTAAGTTCATTTACTTAAAGCTTTAATTTCAAGCTTTTCAATGGTACCATTTACATTCATGTGTGTCAACTACATCCTGTTCAATTATCGTTTTTACAAAACCCAGTTTGATTCCATTTTTTTGCTCCTAAGTGTATATAGAGTTTCATTTCATAGTTTCTCATAAGTAAGAATGTCAATGTACAGTAAATTACACCCTTGCGTTAATTTGAAAATGAATGGATATTGCGATATTTCTATTCAACAAGATATCGAATCGAAAAATATCGATATTTTTTTAGAAGGCCATCTCTATAATTATCACAGACGACAGAAAAAACAACAGATGAAAGAAAAAACAATTCAAAAAATAACAAACGAGTTGAAGGTATTTCATTTAAGAAAATTAAAAAGTGTCCATGGCAAGTGTCGCGTTATTTTTGGAGGCCGAGTCCAAACAAATAAGGGCAAAAAAACTCAAGAAAAAAGGACGATTTTAAAAAGTGAAAGAAAATTTATTTGTGAAAGACTTTTGCCTGTTAGGCCCTCCGCCCGCGATTTCTTTTTTGTTTATCAATAGTTTTATTTTATGTTGGACTTATGTACAGTCACGAGCATCTTTTTTCCATTCACCAACAAACCTTTGTCGTGGTCCAATTCAATTTAACTGATAGGGCAGATCTTCCAAATACAGCCACAATTTTTGGTGATCTTTTTGTATTTTTTGGTTTTGCCTAAACACAAAAATCCATAATATGACGGTTTTACACTAAAATAAAACCGATATTATTTGCCGCAAAACACACAGCGTCGTTGTTGAAGAAGCAGTTGCATACTCGGCCTTAAATCTGTACATACCTGTCACTTTTCGTTACATTTTCTCTCGTATAGGGGGAGCCCTTACATAAACCAATATCACCAGCTGCGCCATTTTGTATATTTCTTCATAGTGTCTTCACCAGCAAGGAACTTGCTACGACGCTGTGTGTTTTGCGGCAAATAATATCGGTTTTATTTTAGTGTAAAACCGTCATATTATTTACCTATCGAAAACACACAGCGTCGTTGTTGAAGACCTGTCTGTTATCTGCTGGTGTTGGTGTCTATTTACAACGCTATGATGATCTTTTATTTTATTATTATTACTTAATGTTTTTATTTTTCAATTTATCAAATAAAGAAATTCATTTACATAATTCTTAAACTTAGAAGTCTTCGAGACTGTTATCAAAAATATTTTAATTTATATAGGCTTAAAGTTTTTGAAAAGAAAAGGTGAACCCCTAACAACATCTGAATTAATCTCTTTGCAGTAATGTTTTCGAAATGTATTTTCAGTTTTCCAGTTGCCTCTTGCCAATATGTCGTCTATTGGTTGCTTTTCAAGCCAACCTAATGATGCCACCGCTGCCCTAAAGCTTCCAGGTGTTGCTCCTACGCCCGCATCTCTTAAAATGGTTCGAATCCAGGTTCCAATTACAGTTCTCGATGCCGGTTTTACTGCTCCATTAACAGTTATGAACAGGCTATCTAAATTGTTGCCCAGAACTCTCCTTGGTTGAGAAAGTCTTATCAGCTGTTTTACCCAGTAAACAGGACAGACTTTCTTATTCTCATGACACAATAACAGCCAACTTGACTGCCTGTGCTTTGCTGAATCTGTCTTTGACCCAAATGAAGGATGGAAAATTATACTCTCTTCTTCTTCCTTATAACATTCGCTTGAGAGTTTTAAAAGTGTGAGATCATGAACTCTTCTGCCAGACGCTAAAAGTAATATAGAAGCAGTTCTTCTCGAGGCTTCGAATAACGAATCTTTTATAGTCTCGTTCTCTGATGCTAACCAATTGAACACACTTCTTGGATCCCATATGGACGGCCTTTCAGATGATGGTTGAGCCGAACCAATAGCCCTCAAAATACGCCGCACAAAAAAGTTTGTCGGTAGACTCTCAGCTAACATTGGATCACAAAAAGTTGAAATCGCTGACTTGTGAACGAGAATAGTACTAGAAGCATATTTGTCTTCTATGAAAAGACTGGCCAAATACCTCGCCAAACAAGAACCAGTAGGCGATTTAGGATTGATGTTATTTTTCTCGCACCAAGTAAGCCATTTTTTTATAGCAGGCGAATATGTTTTCAGTGTAGACTGTCTCCATCCTCTTTTTAACAAATTTTTTTCCTCCGTAGACCAATTTATAATCTGGCTGCTCCAGCCCCAACTATCCATACTTTCAGGATCAAATTTTCTACCTGAGGGGGAGGCTGCCCCGTTGTCACGTCCACCAGGACCTCCCGTAGGTTCGGAATAACTAAGGGTGGTTCCAGCGCCCGAGCCTTGAGATCGCTCATCCAAAAAACCTGGTCCCATTCTGGAGATACTATTAGATAAGTGCCCCGAGACTTGTTTAGGTGGGCTAGTACTCTTGGCATTAGGTTGGGTGGTGGAAAGATCCACGCTAGACCGTGATCCCAAACTTGGCTGAAAGCATTTATGTATTTTGCAGCCTGGTCTCTGCTGTCTATAGACACATAGTTGGGAAGAATCGCAGATCTTTTGGAAGCAAATAGATCTATCTCTGGGCACCCCCACTTTTTGAAAACTTCCGCAGTTCCCTGAGGGAGAAGATGCCATTCTGGTATTGGACGGCCCCTTGACAACCTGTCGGCTATTCCGTTGTACCTTCCCGGAAGGTAAAATGCCGATAGAGTTATATTGAGCTGATCGGTTAGTTGGAGAAGTTGGTACGTCAAGCTTAGTAGGTTTACTGACCTTGTTCCTCCCTCCTTGCGTATGTACGCAACCAAAGTTCGATTGTCCGATTGGAGAAGTATGTGTGCATTCTTCAAAAGAGTTTCCTGTCTCTTTATCGCCATCAGAACAGCGTACATTTCTTTTAAATTGCAATGCCATCGCTTTTGAACTTTTGACCACTGGCCTGATAGGAACTTCTCGTTCAGCTGAGCACCCCAACCTATATCCGAAGCATCCGTTGCCAGAAAATGGGTCACGTCTATCTTGTGCAGAATTTCGAATTTCGGTAGGGCTCCGAGCCACCAATCTAACTCTTCCAAAGCCCTCCGAGGGATGGTGAGTTTTTGTCTCGGCCTTATGTTGTATTGCCTCGAGAAAATCTGAAGATATCGAGAGTGGAGTCGACCTCTGGGTACAACAAAGCTGGCGAAATTTAACTGGCCTAAAACTTGTTGCAAACGATGAAGAGTGCAGGAACCTAGCTGCAACATTGTCTGAAGGGATAATCGAATTTTGTTGACCTTCTCGTCCGGCAGAGACATAATATTTTTGCAAGTATCCCAAACCACGCCCAAGTATTCCAGCCTTTGGTCTGGAACCAATACTGATTTTTTGTAGTTTATCTTCCAACCCAATTGTTCTAGAACTCGAACGGCTTCCGTAACCTGTTCTTCTAGTTTGGAAGGGTTCAGATTTACCAAAAGGAAATCGTCCAAATATACCAGGACTCGCATACCTTGTTTGCGAAGAATCTCCGCGATCCAACATGTGAGAGCTGAAAACAGTCTGGGAGCTGAAGCTAGGCCAAATGGCAGACAAGTCAGTTGCAGCAGCTCTTCCCTGTAAACCATTCTTAGAAAACGCCGATGGGTCTCTGCTATCGGCACATGGAAGTAAGCTTGGGAAATATCTAACTTTACCATCCAGTCTCCTGGCTGTAAGAATTCTGGGATCGTGGAATGAGAAACTAGCTTGAATGTTTTTACATTCACGTATGCATTTAGGGCTCTCAGGTCGAAGATAGGACGAACGCCCCCATCTGATTTTTTTATTAAAAACATTTTCGAAATGAAACTTGGACCCACCCCTGGTGGCGTTTCTAAAATGTTCAATTTTTTCATCTCTTGTATTTGTGTGTCCATCTCTGGTGAACACGCTGTTGCAAATTTGTGCTGGGTTGCTGGTGATGGGAAAGTTAAAGGAGGTCTTTTGCAAAATGATATTCTTGTTCCCGAAATCGTTTTTAAAATAAATGAGTTTGCTCCCAGCTTTTCCCAGCTCGCTCGGTAACTTTGCAACTGGCCACCTCTGAACGCTGTATCACTTATTGCTTTTCTCCCTTTCATAATTTTTGGAACGAAAGGAAGAATTAAATTTTGTTTGTCTCTTGTTAGAGCTACTCTCTTTGTGGTCTTTGTTATACTTGTATTGTTTTTTAAAATTGTTTCTATAGTCAACCGCATTCCTTCTGCCCTGACTATGAAACAACCTGGGAGTAAAACTCTTCTTTTCTTTGGTTGTCTGAGTTTGAGCAACACTAAGCCACGATTGTACTCCACCTAGTGAATGTATTAATTCAGACAAGGCCTGCCTCTCAAACAGATTATCAGCACTGGGGTTAATGGCTTTTAGTGCCGCTTGCACATTCTTGTTCGGTATTTCACCTATAAGTCTTTCTCTACGTACCTCTATACATTCTGCTCTTTTGCCGCAGACCACCTGAAGGGCCAACTCAGAAATCTTGTATGAAGAGGAAGAAGATCCAAAACGAGCAGTAAATTGCTCATACAGAGCATTTGGGTTCAATTCATTTGGAGATTGGAACGCCCAATCTACTATACTCTGGAGACCTGACTTCAGTAAAGCCTTTTGCTCTAATAAAGCATTCGTCAATGCGGCCATTACCTGTTCGGTTGAAGCAAGGTAGTCCTTGCCTTTATTAAGAGTACATAACTCATCATTTATTTTTAGTTCTACAAAACCCGGTGTTGCTGCCAATGATTTAACGGCCTTTGAGTACCTAACGCTCTTCCATGTCGGCAAGCCAAAATGTTGTAATTGGATGAGCTCATTCAGATGCTCATCTTTTGCACGTGGAATCAGGCTGGAATCGCATTCCGTATGCAATTCGCCCAAGTCCAAAGTTCTCCGCGAACTTCCAGGGTTTTGCAAAAAAGTCGAGGAAGTGCTCGACTGATGTGGTGTAATAATATTTTCAGGTAAAATCATACTCACAAATTGTGAAAGCTGGCACACCTGATTCGTTAGATCATCCATTCGCTTGTCCATCGAAGCATGTCCAGACATGATCTTCCTTCTTTTGTTTGGAGGAGGCGCCGCAGTGCCTTCGCTTTCAGAAGAGGACCGTGATGATGAATTTGATGGGTATCTCCTCTTTTCTGATTCCTCCTCATAGCTATGATCGTCCTTACCATCATTATCTTTTTCACTCATAATTTAATTAGAAAATTTTTATCACTTGAAAAAGAAACACAACTGTACAGTTCACGAGTAAACAACGCTATGAAGAAATATACAAAATGGCGCAGCTGGTGATATTGGTTTATGTAAGGGCTCCCCCTATACGAGAGAAAATGTAACGAAAAGTGACAGGTATGTACAGATTTAAGGCCGAGTATGCAACTGCTTCTTCAACAACGACGCTGTGTGTTTTCGATAGGTAAATAATAAAGTCTAGTACGCAGCTGAAGCGAAACAAAATTTTCCATACAAAATTTCGTTAGCGAAATCTTGAACGAAATTAAATTTGTTTTGTTTTTGCTATAAAACTTATTTTCTGGTTTTTTCTTGAATTTTTTGATTTGTACTTTTATTAAGAAAATACCATCGGGTAGATGGTATTTTCTCGTTAACATGTTCGCTGTTGACTTTGGGGACTTCAAAATTTTTAGTTTCGTACTGGGCTTAAATAACAAAAGTTTACTAAAAAAAACTTTTTTTTCTTTATTGCTTAAATTTTAATTATATATTCCGCAACAAAAACTTGTCGGAGGGCTTCGGGAAAAAAATTATTTGTATCTGCCAAGAATACAACCATTAAAAGTACTTACTTCATCGCATGCAATGACATGCGTTGAAATTTGTCGGAGAAAATTTCCGATCAGTTGATCGGAGAAATACCTCGAAGTAAAAAGTCTCCGATTCGTAGAAAATCGGAAAAAATCCGCTCCGACGGATTACCTCGCTAGGGCCGACTGAGCTTGTTACTCTTTAATTTGTTTTTCGGTTTTTTGTTCTTGTTAAAGTCAAACCTCGAAGTAAAAAGTCTCCGATTCGTAGAAAATCAGAAAAAATCCGCTCCGACGGATTACCTCGCTAGGGCCGACTGTGCTTGTTACTCTTTTATTTGTTTTTTGGTTTTTTGTTCTTGTTAAAGTCAAACATAATGTATACCTAATCTCTTTTGTATTTGTTTAATTGTCGTTCGCTGATGATTTTTCCGCAGTTGAGAACCGAAATGCATTCGTATTGAATAAAAAGAATTTAAAATCAAAATTAAAAATAACGATTTTTTGTCTTTTTATTACGATTTTTGAGGTCAATACGGTGAAAAACATTAAAATAATAAATCTGACCACAAACCGACTAGTATTTGCAAATTAATTGTGAATTAAATTTTAATTATAAAATAGTTGAAACACCTTTTTTTTCACCATAATATACCCAAATTGTTGACCTCAGATAATGGCAGTGAGTTCATCTCAAAGAGTTTTTGGATATTCATATGATTAGCCATCACACAATATCCGCCAAGTAAAACTCTGCTGGGTTCTTGGGCATAGCAATATAGAAGGGAATGAAATAGTGGATGAACTAGCTACATTAGGGTCAGCATCAAATGATGATAGTAGCACCCAATTAGTAAAGGGACCAGATATCCCTATCGGTGTGCTCAAAAGGAAAATAGACCTTATGACTAAAGAACAAATCAGTAACACCTGGAAAACTAGGGACGATTGTATTATCTCTAGAAGTTTATGGCCTAAAATCAACGAAAAAGGAACTCGGTATAATTTATCTCTGAGCAAAAAGAATATTAGTCTTGATAGGTGTACTAACTGGTCATTGTGCCATTGGTGCAATGGCTATTAGAATGGGTGTATTTGCACCTGTTTTCTAAAGGAGCTATCAAGATGTAGAGGAAATAGAGTCCATTAAACACCTGCTCTGCGAATGTCCAAACCTCCAAACAAACCGACTGCGTTACTTCGGAAATAGGTTCGAGGGAGAACTAGATGATCTAGCGCAGGTGCCAATGGCTTACATGAGAAAATTCATTGAAAGTACAGGATGGTTCGTAAATGAGCCAGTCTTTGTAAACCGATTAAAAAGTTTAGGAACATCAATGCGATTTTTAAATAAAAGGGAATCACAGTGGACCAATAGGCCCCCGTGTATGCAGCAGCTTAGCTGTGCACTACCAAAGATCATATAACTAGTAAAGATGTCGCACGTAGAACAAACTTCTGTGCTTGAAATTCTCTACCATCAGATTTTACCCATAGGTCCAAAACATGTATCCAAGAATTAAATTGTTGAGAAACATTTTAAAATTTTTCGATGACTGCGTAGAAAAGAGAGGGTTGATTTTTATAGATGAATTTATTTAATGGGAGGAAGCGAGATAGTAGTTAAATGTTGATACGAATAAGGAAAAGAAAAAAAAATACATTTGTCTGCGAGAATGTACCTATGAAATAATTTTATTTTTGTTAAATTATTCAGGAAACTGATATTAACACATGATTCAAAATAATAATTTAAATAAGAATAATTTTAGATATATATATATGACAAGAGTGTATGAGCAAAATTGTGTGAAAATGAATTTCAACCCTCAAATTGTCAATAGGTCCAAATCATTATAATGCAGAAATCCTTCGCAACATTAAAAAAAGTTCTTATCATGAGTGGGAAAGAGAGAGTTATTTTTAATAGATTTCTTAAATGCGAAGGACCGAGATGTAAGTTGAATAGGAACAAATGAAAACAAAAAGGATTGTTTTGCCGTGCGGGTAATATTTTTTTTCACAACTGGATTGCTTCGCACAAGCAGGGCGAAGACGAGATGGCTAGTTTTAAAGATTGATGAAAAAAAGAAGCAAAAACAACTTTTGCAAGTGACTGGTGTGCTTGAGGTGGGTAGGTATCATGGTATAAAAAAAGAAGGTATGATCATTAGAAAAAACTCAGTATCGGGAACTGTCAAATGAAAGAAAAAAAGATGGCTACTTAGTGTTTTGACAGCCCAGCCCATTGAAATTGTTGTTGTAAACAAATTTGTCTTGGAAATTGTTGTTGCTTTTGACTTTGCCAAATGCCAGACGTCAAAACCTTATTACCCCATTTTGTAAGATGGCGGCTCTAATGATCATACCTTGTCTTTTTATACCATGGGTAGGTATAGGTAGGTATACGTGTAAGCAGAAGAAGGTTGATAAGTTTTTTTTTGGTTTTAATTTTTTTTCGATGGTAGTTAGATATTTAGATATTTTTTTAAGTGGAGGGTGGTTTTCTATTTCTATATTTTTGTTTCCTTTTTGAATAATCGCAAAGGCACAGGCGCATTGCTTTTAGGTGTAAGTACACACGTAATATGTAGATAGGATTTTTTTTCCTTTACGACAGCAATCGTCCTTGAAAAATGTAGTTCATTGTATTTTGGTTTGAAAAAGAAATTCAAACAAGTGGTAGGTAGGTAGGTAGGAAGTGATAAAAATGATCATTCTTGGTTTGGTGTTATTTTCTTTAGTGAGGTAGGTTATGTAGGTATCTATTGATATTGAAAGATTTATTTAGTGTGGATCAGGGCTGTAAAAAATTCTATTTAAAAATGCAATTGAAATTAAAAAAAAATGATTGCAACCAAAAATATTTTGCATAAAAAAATGTTATTGCAACTGAAGAATACCTATTTGGATTGAAAATTAAATTTTTATTGCAACTGCAAATATTTTGCACACAAAAAAAATTAAAAATTTTGCATTAAATATTTGTTCATGATCTTAGGCGATTATCTTTGCATTTATGTTATTTTGCAATTATTAAAAATATACTATTGGAGCTACAAAAATCTTCTATAACTTATTTGAAAGGTAATAATGTAAAGGTGAATACCACAAAAGGATTCTTAAAAATTCAATCATTAAATAGGGTAAATAGGGGTAAAACGAAATTGCAATAAAGTGACTATTTTCTAAAAGCAACGTTGTAGAAAACTGATTTTTTTTTTAAATTGGTAGATACATTTATTGGAAGGCTAACGAAGGTATTGAAAAATTCTAGAAAATTTCAAAACTAAGTTATAAACGATTTTCTTAAACTAAAACATGAAGTAGACCTTTGACATAGTTGTAGGTAGGGGACATTTTTTTGACAATTTGAAAATGCCATTTGAAAGATAATGAAAAAAAAATTAAGGGCCTCTGCGTTTCAAAATATGAATTTTTGAAAAACTAAAAACCTTTTTAGATTTTAGCCACACGATTTCAGATTCTTTGAAAGCTCCGAAAAATTGCTAAACATTAAAAATCACCCAAAAATACCTGCCCCTAAAAAGGTTTTTAGTTTTTCAAAAATTCATATTTTGAAACGCAGAGACCCTTAATTTTTTTTCATTATCTTTCAAATGGAATTTTTCAAATTGTCAAAAAAATGTCCCCTACCTACAACTATGTCAAAGGTCTACTTCATGTTTTAGTTTAAGAAAATCGTTTATAACTTAGTTTTGAAATTTTCTAGAATTTTTCAATACCTTCGTTAGCCTTCCAATAAATGTATCTACCAATTAAAAAAAAAAATCAGTTTTCTACAACGTTGCTTTTAGAAAATAGTCACTTTATTGCAATTTCGTTTTACCCCTATTTACCCTATTTAATGATTGAATTTTTAAGAATCCTTTTGTGGTATTCACCTTTACATTATTACCTTTCAAATAAGTTATAGAAGATTTTTGTATCTCCAATAGTATATTTTTAATAATTGCAAAATAACATAAATGCAAAGATAATCGCCTAAGATCATGAACAAATATTTAATGCAACATTTTTAATTTTTTTTGTGTGCAAAATATTTTCAGTTGCAATAAAAATTTAATTTTCAATCCAAATAGGTATTCTTCAGTTGCAATAACATTTTTTTATGCAAAATATTTTTGGTTGCAATCATTTTTTTTTTAATTTCAAATGCATTTTTAAATAAAATTTTTTACAGCCCTGATCCACACTAAATAAATCTTTCAATATCAATAGATACCTACATAACCTACCTCACTAAAGAAAATAACAACAAACCAAGAATGATCATTTTTATCACTTCCTACCTACCTACCTACCACCAAAAGCAATGCGCCTGTGCCTTTGCGATTATTCAAAAAGGAAACAAAAATATAGAAATAGAAAACCACCCTCCACTTAAAAAAATATCTAAATATCTAACTACCATCGAAAAAAAATTAAAACCAAAAAAAAACTTATCAACCTTCTTCTGCTTACACGTATACCTACCTATACCTACCCACCTCAAGCACACCAGTCACTTGCAAAAGTTGTTTTTGCTTCTTTTTTTCATCAATCTTTAAAACTAGCCATCTCGTCTTCGCCCTGCTTGTGCGAAGCAATCCAGTTGTGAAAAAAAATATATACCCGCACGGCAAAACAATCCTTTTTGTTTTCATTTGTTCCTATTCAACTTACATCTCGGTCCTTCGCATTTAAGAAATCTATTAAAAATAACTCTCTCTTTCCCACTCATGATAAGAACTTTTTTTAATGTTGCGAAGGATTTCTGCATTATAATGATTTGGACCTATTGACAATTTGAGGGTTGAAATTCATTTTCACACAATTTTGCTCATACACTCTTGTCATATATATATCTAAAATTATTCTTATTTAAATTATTATTTTGAATCATGTGTTAATATCAGTTTCCTGAATAATTTAACAAAAATAAAATTATTTCATAGGTACATTCTCGCAGACAAATGTATTTTTTTTTCTTTTCCTTATTCGTATCAACATTTAACTACTATCTCGCTTCCTCCCATTAAATAAATTCATCTATAAAAATCAACCCTCTCTTTTCTACGCAGTCATCGAAAAATTTTAAAATGTTTCTCAACAATTTAATTCTTGGATACATGTTTTGGACCTATGGGTAAAATCTGATGGTAGAAAATTTCAAGCTCAGAAGTTTGTTCTACGTGCGACATCTTTACTAGTTATATGATCTTTGGCACTACCCTATTTACCTAACCTAACCTATATCCGCTCAAAAAAGCTCTAATGGTAACTCTCCTATAGAAAGATTTCACTCTACCCTTACCGAAATTATCAGAATTATCAAATCACAAAACAACAACAAAGCAATTGGTGAAGTTATTGACGGGACTGTAATTACATATAACAACAGTGTACACTCTGCAACAAAATTGACACCTTTTAAATTACTCAACGGTCATATAATTAAAAGAAACCCTTTATTTACGAAAGAAAATACCAAAACAGAGTAGGAATACTTAATTCAGGAATTGACGAAACTTATTCATGGTCTTAGCCTAAGAAACAAACAATAGAATATTGAAAAAGGAAACGAAATCGAACTGATCCACCAGGTTTTGTAGATAACGAGACAATATATGAGTTAAATGATAGAAGGAACGAATGGGCTCCTAGATTTAACGAGCATAAGGTTGTTTAGAACCATAAAATAACAATTACTTCAAATAAACGAAAGAAAGAAACCAAAAAGAGTTTCAGCTTGTTCAAATAATACTAATAAAACTTTTAGAACTAATGTTTTTTTGAACAAAAATGTCTCTAAAATTATTTTAGTTTAACATTGCAGCGATCCGTCTCCATTACAACCAACAATATAAAAATTAATTTTTGATGAACAGATTATGCTCTTGATTTAAAAGTTTTATTTTTTTTTTACTTTTTATGAACTTCAAACTTTATTCAATTTGAGCAAAAATCCAATTCCTTATCGTTAAATGTGTTAATTTTGACAAACTTTGCTAGTCAACTTTTATATAATAATAATAATTATAATAATTTCATCACCGAAGAAGCTGCTTTTATGGAATATTATGAACTTTATTCATTAAGTTCATACTTGCAAGGGAAAGTACGATTGTACATATTGGATTTGGGTTTGGAATGGGTATTATTGTAGCCGATTTCCAGCTTTGGGGAATGACAGAATTGTTTAGGATGTTATTATACAGGGTGATTCAGGAGTAATGTGCCAAAAAGCTATATCGTGTAGGTTGGGTCGAGACTAGAAAAAAATCGTATGGGAGGAAGGTCTATTACCCCTCGTTTCGAGGGGAGGTGCAATTAAAAAAAAATTGATTTTATTTCGAAACAAAATTATTAAAAATCAACGGTTATACCTACAATTATATCAATCTTAAATGTCTATAAAAATATCATGGATTCGCGGAAAACGTGTAAGAACTTATTTATAAATGTTTAATTTGTCATCAAAACCATAAATAAAATGAATCATTGGCTTTTTGGGACCAATTACAGATTTTACTGTCTCTTCGAAAAAAACACCCTTTCACCAAAATTTTTTTTATGAAAACTCTTTATTCTTGCTTTCTATCCCAAAATCAATGTTTTTACCAAATTTCATTAGGGGAACCCATCATTTTTGTTTTCATTAAAAAAAACACCCTGTTAACCATGATATTTTTATAGACACTTAAGATTCTTGTTTCTAATCTTAAAAGTAACATAACTGCTAAATTTCAATAGGGTACCACTAATGTTACTCTAGTATTAAACATCTTTTCAAATATACCCATATTTTCTTTACTTCTAAAAAAACACCCTTTCACATAAAAAAAATTTATAGACTTACATTATTCTTAGTTCCCATGGGAAAGAGAACATATTTGATGAATTTCGTAAGGGTACCATTTATACCATTGATTTTATCGCGGATTTTTCCCTATTTCCCAAAATAACACCCTTTTACCTAAAATATTTGTATAGACTTTTTGAGTTATTGATTTCTGTTATAAATGAAACATTTTTGCCAATTTTCATTGGGGTAACAATTTTTTCGCAGTTTTTGTGGTACTAATTCCGAATTTCATCATTTCTTGAAAAAAAACACCCTTTCACTCAAAATAATTTTTTACTTTTTATAGATTCTTAATTCTTATATCAACCAAAACTATTTCACCAAGTTTTAAAAATTAATAAAATATAAGTTAGCTGTTATGGTACCTTTCTCACACACAACTTAACCTATCAAAAAAACACCCTTTCACCCAAAATATTTTTAAAAACTTTATGAATCCTTTGTCCCTGTTTTATCTTAAACCTTCTTCCCAAATTTTGTCAGTGTAGCATGTTTTTCACATGGGTTTCGGTTATATTTTACCTGTTGAGGTCAAAAAACAAGCACCCTGGTTTTTAATCGGAAATAACTTTTCTTAGAGCAATCGTATTGACTTTATTTGTATGTCATTAGATTCAGCATCAAAAAATACCTCGAAAACATGTGTCATATGATGATATTCAACAAACAATTTTTTTCAGTATATTTTTGACCTTCACCCAAGAGGGAGGTCTTGTCCACGCACAAACACCTCCCAACTTTTTTTTATAGACTTTTTTTGTACTTGGTTCTTATCACAAAAGCAAACTTTTTGCCAAGTTTTATGAGTGGAACAATTTTTTTTTTATTTATAAATGCCTATTTTACCTGTACTTCTAAAGAAGTTGTGAATAGCGACGAAACGTTGGGTAAAAGATGGAATACAATTTTTTTTATTTGCATTTAAAATCAATTGTCCAAAATAGCCTGCATTACCAAATATAAATCTACAAATATTCATTAAAAACTTGTCCTACTACGGACTTGGTCTATTATATTAGATTAAAACTAAAATAAACCAGCAGTAGTACCTGGATATCTTGTAAAACAGTATGCCGCTATACGTCGACTTCAAAATAACGCTTCAATGGGGGTTCCAACAAGATAATAACCCAAAATACTTCAGGAGAGCAGCCAAACAATGGTTTCAAAACATTAAGATTTAGCTTATGGAGTGGACTGCTTAATCTTTGGACCTCGATCTTTTCTAGAATCATTGCGAGGATATAAAAGAAGAAGTTTATAAAGCAAAACCCAAACATAACGGCAGTTATGGACCGTTGTTGAGCAGGTTTGGTGAGCTAAAACACCTCACAGATCTCAGCGACTTGTCGGCCTCATAAAAGGTTTTTGCCAAGCTTTAATTAAAAATAAAGGTCAAGGGAGCAAATGCTAGCTTTTGCCAAGTAAAATACCGTTTATTTGAACTTTTTGTGCCTTTGTTTTATTTAAATTTACTAGAAAAAGAAAATCACTGCTATTATTTTGACCGCTTAATTTTTAGGTTTATTTTGTTTTTGGATTATTGCTTAGCTATTAGCAATAAATTAAATTTCATTCATACTAAAAATTAATCTAGAATGTATCTAAAATAGTTTTACTAAAAAATAAATCCAACATCGAAACTCTTTTTATGTTTTATATTTTATTTGAAATATTTTTCGATGCACTGCTATTTTATTGACCGCAGCTGTAAAACATACATATAGTAATAATTTAGTTTTTAAAATTTGAAGCTCTTATTTGCTTTTAAAACAAAAACAGAAAACTGGATCCAAAAATAGCTTGTCATTTTCGAGAAATTAACAAAAAACCAAAACTACTTTTTTCTAAGAAACCCCTTTATTTTTTGTTTTTACGTGGCTGGACTTGTAGATAAATTAATTTATAAATCATTAACCATTCGTCTATTATTTTTTAAACATTTAGTCTTAAATGAGGATACAACAAAGTGACACCGTATTGGATTTACCCTGAATTGATCAACTTTTTCCATTGATAACACCTGAAAACTAACCTAAGAATTTTTTTTACTATGTCTGGGGCGCCCGTCGCACACAGGTAAATTTTCCCAAAAATATGGCCAAAATTATTTTTTGTGTTTATTCAATTTATTATTGCATGATTTTATCAAAATAAGATAATTTCCATAAAATTCACCATTTTTAAGTAAATTTACACGAAAATTCACAAAAAAAGAAGCAAAAAATGAAAAAAGTCGTTTTTTTTTTACTTTACGCCATAGGGATTCTTTCATTTGACATTTAATAATACAATATTTATACATTCAATAGATTGAAAAAAAAAAAAAAGCACTTGAACAGTCGTTATTATAAATAAATAAATAATGCAGGCATAGATAACAACTATATACATAAATAAACATGAGTGTGAGTTTGTATGTGTGTATATCATTCAATGACTTGTGAGTTGTGAAATTGTTACTATAAGTCTGCTTGCTCGATCTCTGGTTCTATTAGAAACTGAAGTATTTCAGAGGGAAACGCATTTTTTGTTTTAGGATTTAGTTTTCTCAAACCACTTATTAATGGGTCAGAAGAGACCAAGAGATTATAAAACACATCTTCCATATTTTGCTGCCTCGAAAATTTTCTTGGGAAACTTTCTCGAAACGTTTTATATCTTTGTTTCGTGATTCTTGGGCTTCTTCGCCGAGCTGTCCAATGAATGAATAAATTTTATTGAGGCTTAAGTTTGGATACATATGGTTATTATGAAACTAAGTTAATTTTCCTTCAACAACTATTGAAAGTGCTTCTTCTGCTGTATATGGAATAATTTTCTGGTCAATTTTTTTCAAAGCTTTTGATATTTTTCAGCACGTGAAGGAGTTGAAAATATTATATTTTTCATTACATTTGATGAACAAGTTTCCCTTTTTCTCGCAGTTGCATGGCGCAGCATAGCTTAATTCTTCGACATTATAGTTAGGACGTAAATCTTCTGTTTTACGTCTCTTTGACCTTTCGCTTAGGTCTGAAAAATCCATTTGAGGCCGTCGAACAAAGCCATGGGCTCAGCATGGAAACGATATTTCATATTGCAACCAATTTATATTTTGTTTTAAGAAGGTGTTGTTATTTCTGGAGGCACTCAGCCATCTTTTTCTATGTTCATATATGCAAAATCAAAATCCGTTAAATTTTTCTCTATTTGCTCCGAAATTTCAATATTTCAACCTTTGGTACCAAAAAAATTAGTTTTTTCTGTAATGTCACGTGACGAACAGCTTTTTAAAAATTCAGAAAAATGAAAGTTAATTACGATCCTGTGTCAAAAAAGAGAAATCTAATTAAAAAAAAAAAAAAAATCACCGTCCCCAACACCTTTTGAAGCCAATATTATAAAAAGTCGCAAAAAACCGCAATGTTTTAGGATTGTTTCCCATAAAGGAAACATTTAACTATTTTTCAATACTATTTTCAGTACAGAAAAACGCAAATCAACTTAACTTTTTCATTATCAAAGAAAAAAAAATTGTTTGTTTTTACTGCTCAAACACATTATCTTAAAAAGCTTTAAAATTTATTTTAGACTTAAAATTTTGCATTATCTTTGTCATTATCTTTTTTTAACATACCATTAGCAACAGAATCCATGTTAATTATTTTAAAAATCGCCAAAAAAAAATAAATAAAAAATAAAGCAAACTACTTCTTATAAGAAACCAACCTTGCTACTGCACTCGTTAATTAAAATGTTCTACTTTGAAAGCATCTACTGATTAAACAGTTACAATTTGCATCGCATGATCAATCAGGTTCTAAGCTTATGTTATTTGTAAACAACTTGGCATTAAAAAAAACAACAAATCGCAAATTTTTTTTTTGTAGTTTTGGCCATGAATTTGGGAAAATTTACCTGTGTGCGTCGCCCAAGGATTCTAGCTGTACGGGACTTAGGGCAATAAAACCGCAATTTTTTTAATGAAAAAATTAACAACAAATAATACTGTACATTGCAAGGATAAATCAATGGCAAGAAAAGGCAAATACGAAGTAAGAGAATTCAAATGGTATCTAGGAAAAAATAATTCTCTTGAACCCTTTAAAAATCAAAAAATATGATTTAAATTGTCGTTTTTTATTATAAACTGCTTGTGTAAGTATTATTTCATTGTTTATCATTAAAATAAAACATTGCTTCGTTGCCTTAAGGCTCTTACAGCTAGAATCCTTGGGCGGCGCACATAGGAGTATTCTGGTCAAAAAGCTGGACAAAAGTCGATTTTCTAAAAATCAAAATTTTGAATTAATTTTTTTACAAAGCGGATGGTAAATATACATGGGCTCATATTTGTGGTAAAGTGTGTGGTGTGACAAAACAAGTTCAAAGTCAGCTGTATATTTTCTGGATTTTTTTTAAATTTGTATTGACTTGGTGAGCCTTGTTAGGAGATTGGTTGTGAGCGAGCGTGCTTTTAAACATAAAATTTTCAAATGAAAAATACAATAGCTGGTATTGAATAATAACACTGTGCAAGTCGAAATCTTTGACCAGTGCGCTGTTGACTGTTTCCCCCTATTTCGGACCTGAGAAATCGATTTTGCTGGTAGTAAATAACGTTTGAACAGAGAAAATAGCAATATAAACCAGAAAAATGACTTTAAACCGGGCAAAATGCTTATAATTATTGAAAAAAACTTCCGAAAAATAATTTGTTCGAAGTCGTACCGATAAATCGAAAAACTAATGATGCCAATCGATTTCTCAGGTCCGAAATAGTGGGGAACTGTCAACAGCGCCCTTGTCTCAAAAAATTTTTTGAAAAAACTTGCACAGTGTAATTAAAGAGTAGTTTTGGAAATATTAAATGTTTTTTGTTCAATTAAATGACAGTGGGAAAAGAGTCTGCCACATATAGATATTTGTATTGCTTTTTTTTTAAGTCTAAGTGCTTTGTTATACACCCACCGAAATAATTATAAAGGCAGTCGATTTTGTTCGTTTTTAAACCATATAAAGGATATTTAATTTTTACTCCTTGCACGAATAAGATGACAAGTATATACTGGATTGTTTGCCACCGTTTATTTTTATTTATGTATTTCGTTAAACTTAATTTTAAAAATTATTTTTTGAATTTCTGGTGCGAAATAATTATAAAGGCACAGCTGATTTTTACATTAAAAGTGTGGTTTAGCGAGATCAAATGTAACCAAAAGTAATAGACTAAGAGCCCACGACGGCCAGACCTTCGTTATTTTATACCAGCTGAAAGTTTGTCTGTGCATACCCCCCATAGAGGTAAGAACGACCAGGGACTTTTTAGTTCTGGGTTGTGGTTGCTTTGGCAGGTAAACGGTACTAAAGGTGTAAAAAATAGGACCTTACTTTCGTCAAAGTATACCGCTTCATTTTTTTATATTTTCTTAAGGATAACTTCAGAAGTCTAGTCGTCCATTGCCAGACATCTATGACGGTTGTTTCCCCCTGCCAGACACCCCTAAACTTGCAAAAATTAGGACCCTACTTTCGTCATAGTATACCAGCTAAATTTTATATATGTTATTTGGGGACCTATGAAAAGATGTTACCTCAAGAGCCAGGTAGTTTTGATGGTTGCAACACCTTGCCAGACACAATTTTCTAAAAAATGACTCAAAATTAAAAAAAAAGTATTAAAAAACGACGGCAACACTTACAGTAACAAATGATACTTTTTTTCAAAAGCCAGAATTGTACACTTAATTTTAATTTTTAAATCAAGTCATTTCAATCAAGTTTTTGAAATAATTGATTTCAAAGTCAAAATTTGTGAAAAAAAAGTTTAAAAAGTTACTATGAATATTATTTGTGTTAAGGCTGTGGATCTAAATACAAAAAATTCTAATTAAATAAACTGCCTAAATTAATTCCTTATCAAACTCTGAAATCCATATGTTCCTGTGCCATCTAGTTTTCGAGATATTTGAAAAATAGGAAAACTACTTTTTTATAAGATTTTAATTATAGTAGGAGATCCCACCATTGGACGACCTATTCACGTCGTTATACCAGTTGAAAGCTATATTTTCTGAAAGGTAGTGTCTTAGGAAATAAATTGCACATGGGTTGCCTAGCGATATCCTGTCAAGGCATAGGGTTGCCAAGCCTTAAAATTATTTTTCCGTATTTTTGAATACGCGCCCCTGCTTATATGGCAAGCCTAAGAGTTCTAAAAAAAAATATGTCATAGGAAATTTATTTTGATAATTTTTATTTTAAGGATTTTTTAAAATTTTAAGTTTGAGTAGGGTAAACAAAGGCAATAGGTAAATTTAGAAAAGGGCAAAAATCTATTTTCTAAGAAAAACGTGATAAAATTAAAATTGAAATTGGAATCGATAGATATTATAAATATATGAAAGCCACACATACAAATAAAAAGTGTAAAAACCTACAACTTGAGATAAAGTCTTTTTAAAGTCATGACACTCAAATTCGATATTCGAGAAATAATTCATTAAAAATCAGAATAAAAGATTTTTTAAATAATTTTGATTTGATAAGTTAGAAAAAATAAAATAACTTGACACGTGTCTGTCAAATTTTTAATTTAACTTGCTGTTTTTGCGGAGGAATTTTTTGAAAAAGTACTTATTTTCGTATGTTTTCAATATATTTAAGGAGAAAATCCCGTCATAGGACCACCTATTCATGTCGTTATACCAGTTAAAAGCTTTATTTTCTTAAGGGTAGTGTTTAAAGAAACAGTTTGCACATGGGTTGCTTGGCGACATCTGAAATATATCTTGCTAATTTGAAAATAATAATTTTTCAGTGAACTGGAAAATTTTTAAAAGTAAAAAATGTTTTTATAATTTTTTTTAACTTTGACCTCGAATATCTTTAGAATGGTAAGATTAATGAAAAAAATTAATAAGACCTTTTTTGTGGAGTAATCAATTTCCTACAAGAATATGTCTTGCGCGTTTGATGATTATAATTTTTCAATTTGTTACGAAATTAAGAACAAAAAACGAATTTTTAAAGATTTTTTCGATTTTTGGACCTCAAATATCTATTAAACGGTAAGATAAACGAAAAAAGTGTATAAGGCCTTTTTTGTAGAGCGTTCAATTTCCTACAAGAATATGCAAAGAAATTTGCTAAAAAGTCAATTAATAAAAAAATTATTTTTTTTTAGTAGAAGCTTGATGTAAAAATGGAAAATTGCGAAGCGGAGGACCTTCCCATTCATATTTGGTGTATATATTCTAGAGGTGTCTAGCAATCGATTTTTTGGAGTACCAAACCAAAAGAATAAATTTCGATTTTTTTGACCCACCCTAATAAACATGCTTTTAAAGAATAATAAAACACTAGTAAATAACAGATTTAGAAGAGGACTAATAAATCCAATAAGTTCAATTTTTAAATTACTGTAGGGAGGAATGAACAACGAAGATAGAGAAGAAATATTAGATATCTAGATATAATAGATAAAAATGATAAAAAATTAGTAGATGCTTACAACCAACAAATTTCTATTAATGGAATTTTTCAAAACAATTTTAAAAATAGAACAAGTAAAAACCCAATATTTTAAATTAACAGAGAGATTAGAGACGAAATAAATGAAATTAAAAACGAAATTACACTACTTACAACTCCATAATTATATTTCAGAATTAGATAATGAAATTGAAAAAAATTTGAAAATGTTATTGAACAAAATTGTAACGAAAGGTACTACAAATTTTTAATCATAAAATTGTAATACAACCAAATTTAAATATGATCATAATAGACTCAGAAATTGTTATTAAATTATTATTCAAGATATAGAGCATCAAAATAAATTAAAATCATGAAGCCTCAGGAGAGTCTTCAATCTAAGGCGGGGGGAGTTACAAAGGTATCCATTCCCATGGCCACACCACAGTTGGTACCTATCCAGATACCGATGTCCCAGACTTAACAATAAGTATGTTCAACGAGGATTTTTCTAGATCAGAACAGGATAGGACAGCAAAGTTTCGTGAGAAATGCCAGAACAAGTTAGAACAGTCATTTAAACTTCAGTTGTGAAAATAAAAAAAAAAACGAACAAATTGTAAATTATACGAATTTGTTTGTGTTTTAAGTGCGAAAAATATAATTAAAAATTGTTTTTAGTTATAAAAACCACGAGCACTCGAGAAATATTCGCACAATCAAATCAAAACAAAAACAGAAAATGACAGCTTTGCTTTTGACACTTCTCACGAATCTGTTCTAACCTGATCTGACTCAAAAGCAAGAACAGAAAATCCTGTTCTGATCTCCTTTCAGCATAAACTTAGTCCAATATAAACTTAAACACAAATACAGAGACAATCAATTCGGCACCGTAGGTTAAGTTATGAAATGTATCTTAGTTTTAAGTCAGTTCTATTCTTACAGTCAATAAAGAAAGATCGCATTGATCTTATTTCTTAAACTCAAAATTTCGTGTTTGCCTATTCATTTTTCCTCCACGTTAGGAGAAGAATAAAATTATATTTTTTTTAGATCCCGGAGGATCTCGAACGTAATTCGCGCACTTTTGTAATTTATCAAAACGATATTTTTTACAGCATTTTTACAGAATTTTGATGTACAGAATTTTGAAATACAGTATTTTGAATACAGAATTTTGCAACATACAGCATTTCGACCCCAACTTCCAAATAACTCATCCAAAAACGAATTCGAACAAAATCTACGCAATAAAGAAGCAACAACTGCGACACGGAAAAACCAACAGTACATGAACAGTTTCGTTGTGTAAACCCCTAAAAACATAGAAAAAACCTACTGAGATCTGTAAAAACAAAATAACGATTTTCAGGTTTTATTTTTTTGTTTTTTCTTTTCTTGAAATTGAACAGCATTCGTTGTATGGGTCAAAATCATGGAGGTGGGAAATTTCGATGACCGAATTCTAAAAAAAATCAACTTTGTTTTATGATAAATAATTATAAAAAAAAAAAAAAAAAAAAAAAAAAAATGAATTTCACTATGGATTATAAAACTCTTCATCGAGAAGACTTTAACAACGATTTTTACGAACTTCACAAGGCAACGTTCCTAGGGAACATTCCTAATTCATAGTTGTTGTTTAACCTAAATTTGAGTTTATCCAATATAATTTACATAAATGGATTAAACTCGGGTTTTTCTAAAAAGCACAGTGTCTATGAATACACCTCGTTTCTAAACTTAATTGGCCCGTTTTGGGGCAGTAGTTAACTGTAGTTCAACCGTTCTTCAACAGAGTTAAATAAATCTCAAATATACCTAAGAACCTCCGATTCCGATTTAAGAAAATAAAAATTACTATCAACAATAAGAGAAACTTTGTATGTACTGAACATACATACATATAATACAGTCAAATAAGGTGAAAAAAGGGGTTAACCTCGGAATGAATGCCAATAGAACCTTTTTTTTTTGCTCAATACCTTCGTTTTGGCATTCTATAACATACCTCAAAAGTTTAGAAAAATCTCATGTCAGTCGCGATTTTCAGGGTCAAAGCGCGAAATGGAGATTTTCAAAATTAGCAAAAATAGACGATGGTATTATACAGGGTGATTCAGGAGCAATGTGCCAAAAAGCTAGAGCATGTAGGTTTCGTTGCGACAAAATTTAAAAAAAAAATTGGAAAAAATAATTTCAAAGTATTTTTTTTTTTTCAAAATTTTATGTAATTAAGTACCTGAAAATTTACATGAGAATTTTTCTTACTATGTCTGGGGTGCTCGTTACCCATGGATTCTAGCTGTAAGGGTCTTAGGGCAATAAAATTGTTTTATTTTAATGAAAAACAATAAAATAATATTTGTCCAAGCACTTCATAATAAAAAAAGGACATTTTAAATCATATTCTTTGCTTTTTAAAGGTTTCAAGAGAATTATTTTTTTCCTAGATATCATTTGAATTGTTTTCCTTCGTATTTGCATTTTCTTGTCATCGATTTATCTTTTGGATGTACATTATTATTTTTTATACAATTTTCATAAATAAAATTGCGATTTTATTGCCTTAAAGCTAGAATCCATAGGCGGCGAGCACCCCAGACATAGTATGAAAAATTCTCTGGTAAGTTTTCAGGTGTTATCAATGAATAAAGTTGATCAATTCAGGGTTAATTCAATGCTGTATCACTTTATTGTATCCTTATTTAAGTCTGAATGTTTAAAAAATAATTGACGAATGGTTAATGTTTCATAAATTAATTTATCAACAAATCCAGCCTCGTAAAAACAGAAAATAGAGATTTTAAGAAAAAGTAGTTTTGGTTTTTTGTTAATTTCTCGAAAATGACAAGATAATTTTAAATCCGGTTTTCTGTTTTTGTTTAAAAATAAATAAGAGCATCGAATTTTAAAAAATTGTTTGAAATTTTTTTTTTTCCAAAATTTTGATTTCAAAAATTAATTTTTCAACAACTGTGCCATAAAATGGCTTTGTTTGAAATTTTTGTAAAGACTAAGGTATAACTTTTTTCTTGATTTTTGATTTTTTGGAATCAGCATTAAAAAATACCTTGAAATATTGTATCATATGTGTATATCATCTTTGAAAGTTAAGTGTATGACTCAGTCTATTTCCACTGTAAGTCTGTATTCTCACCCATCCAACACGGTTTTCTTAACCCTTTCGGACCCAGCGTTACTCTCATGCAACATATTTTTAAAAATTCGTAAAAAATATTTAATTAAATAATTTTTTAGGCTTCGATGGCTTAATTGAAAGATAATAAAGCCTAGTTACTGGATTATTTCAAAAAGTTAGTCAAATATCATACCTTTAATTTTTTTATCGAAAAAGGGACTGAAGTTCACATATTTATTTTTTTTTTGCAAAAAAATTTTTTTTTGTATATGGTCATAATTTTGAAAAAAAAGATATAAAAAATGTTAATGCAGAAAGTGTTTTGTTTTTTGGCTTAGAAGAAGTAGCATACATCATAGTTTCATAAAAAGTTATTTTCTCAGTTGTCCGACTTTTTTTGGTGGTCATAGGCAGTGCATGTTACTTACATGTAACATGAGAGTAACACATTAGTTTTGCTATTTATTATTTTGGAAAATAACTTTTTGCTATTCATATTTCTTAGTTGTGGTGTTTTTGACACGATAATACTGAAAAAACATTTTTTAATATCGATTTTCATAGCTTGGGTTCGAAAGGGTTAAAGGAAGATCAACAACAACAAACCTCGTTGAATTTGTCTCAAAAACACTAATAGCGTTTTCGTTTGGTCGTCCGGGACTGTCCGGAATTCTTCCGAACGATTCTGAAACTGTTCGTTTGGCACTCAATGACAGATCTAATTCTGAAAAGAAGAGAAAATCGATTCTGAATTTTGAGGCAGAATCAAAACCAGAATCACGCACACATGTTCACACTTAAGACGTCAAAGTAATAAAATGTCATTCTTTGTTGTTCATTTCTCAATTTTTAGATTTTTAACTATGCACAAACTATAAACTATATTAAAATAAAGTGAAGAAAACAAAAAAAGAATAGATAACTTAATAATAATAAAAAAAATAAAAAAAAACAAAACTTTCATCAGACGTTCGCATTTGATGTTTCACAAATACAAAGAAACCCAAACTTCAGAATAAAAAAAAAAGTATACAACTCTGATCGTTTGGCATTCCGGATCGGACAGTCCCGGACAGTTCTAAGAATTCCCAAACGAAAACGCTATAAATGTTCTTGAAAATGGAAACGAAGTTGACACAGTTTACACGGACTTTGCGAAAGCCTTTGATAAAGTGTCACATAAAATCATTTGTCTTAAACTTGAAGCATTAGGATTTCCACCAAACTTTATTTCTTGGGTAACCTCATACTTGAGAGAGAGAGTTCGATCGTGATAGACGTGTTAAAAAGTGCTTTAATAAATTTATCATTTAATTCTTGGTTTTGCTGGTAATAATTACCACAAAACTACTTTAATTGATTTGTTTGTGACATTATTGATTTTTTTCGTGACAAACATTCAATTCGATGGATGAATCTTGTGGAAAATGTGAAAATAGATTTAGTCGAAATGACGGCAATGTAATTTCATGTAACGGATTCTGCAAAAAAATGTTTCATCGATTGTGTTGCGAATGCAAATTGTCTGAATATGACATCGGGTTAATAAAAGGAAATAAAAATATTGGCTATTATTGTAGTGATTGCTTAGAGTTTCCCAATAAAATTAACAGCCATTATGAAAAATTATTGGTGTCTCAGCAGTCTAACTATGAAAAAATAATAGACATTTTGAACAAGCTATTAACTGAAATGAGTAATACGGTTGATTCAATTAAATCGGATACAAACAAAAGGAGTGATAAGGAGAATAAAAAAATACAAGAAATTTCTGATTCAGTGAAGGAGATAAATAAAAATTTACTGCTAAAAACAAAGGATAGTGCGAGTGAGAAAAATAGTCAATTAAAAATTATAGAAGATAATGTTCGTGAGTGTCTAGTTAACAAATTCGATGAGTTAAAGAGTGAGGTAGCTAATTCCCGTAATAAAGAGCCTGAAATAAAAAAAAAATACAAAACCATCGTACGCGGATTTACTTAAGAAACCCATTGAAATTGCACCTGCGTTAGTGAATCCGAAAGAGAGTCAACATTTTGATGTGACAAAATCAGACATAAAGAAGAAAATAGACCCCTCTGCCCTTTCCATTCAAGTAAACAACATGCTTGAAAGAAAAAATAGTTCGATTGCAATATGTTGTGACAGTGAAGAAGCTATTAAAAAAATTGGTGATGAAATCAAAAATAAAATGAGTGATAAATATGAAGTGCATATGCCTATTATGAAAAACCCAACTCTTCTTGTGAGTGGCCTGTCCGAAAATTTAGAATGCAATGTTATTGAGGAAGCTATACAAAAACAAAACAGTATAGTTTTTTCTTCAATTAAGTGCGTTAAAGTGTATGCATCTTTTAAGAATAAAAATAATTTTAATGCTATTTTGGAAGTCGATAGTAAAGCTTTTCATGAAATTATGGAACTAAAAAAGATTTATATTAAATATGATAGATGTGTTGGGTATGAAAAAATTGGTATCCGCCGTTGTTTCAAATGCCTAGGATATAACCATAAGCATGACGAATGCACCAGTGAAAAAGTATGTTTAAAATGTGGAGAAAAGGATCATGAAATTAAAGACTGTGTTAACGAAGTTAAATGTGTTAATTGTATGAAGCTTAAAAATAAAGCTAATATTCCTGATATGGATATCAAGCATGATGTGCGTAGCGTAGAGTGCCCAATCTATAGAAAGCAATTGGTTAATAAACGAAGTAAAATCAATTATTAGCAACAATTGGAGTTGAAGTGCTTAAGTCTCAATATTGAAGGTCTCATAAATAACTTCTGTGAACTAGAGTCGTTAGTTTATGATAATTGTTTTGACTTTATATGTGCAACAGAAACACATACAACTGATATGGTTGAAGATGCAGAAATTGATTTAAAAAACTATCAAATAATAAGATGTGATTCCATATCTGCACATACGGGTGGTGTAATTTTCTATATTAAAGAAAATTGGGAATATGAAATACTTAAAACGATGGCGATTGAAAAAAAGGTATGGTTTTTGTTAGTGAAAGTCCATAGGAATAGTGTTGTTTATATACTTGGAGGTATCTACAGATCTCCTAGCTATTCTGCAACTATATTTATGGATCATTTTTCCAACTGGATGAACTTTTTAAGCTGTGATTTCAAATCTGTGATAATAATGGGGATATTAATATATTTTTTTTAAAAGACAGTTCATATAAAAATCAAATAAGTGCAATATTGAATGATAACTCATTTTCCCAGTTAATTGACAAACCGACAAGAATTACAAAAAACTCCAAAAGTTTAATTGACTATGTTATGACCAATGTTCCGGAGAGAGTTAAAGCCAAGTCTGATAGTAAATTTAAGATAAGTGATCATGAATCTGTGATAATTAGCATAAGTACATTATTAAACCTTAAACCTGAAAAAAAGACTATACGTATATTTAAATATGATACAATGTGTTTCACCCTTAAAATAAGTAACTATGATTTTTCATTTAATGAGAACATATCGTTTGATGAGATAACAAATAAATTTTCTAAAAACTTTCTTCAGACTGTTGATAGTTTTACATCGTATAGAAATATAAATCTCAATCATAACCCCTGGTATACTGATGATCTAAATCGACTCAAAATAGAAAAGGTTTTGAAATACGAAAAGCAAAAGTTTCATGTCTGGTTGTCGACTGGAATAATTACAAGCAATGCAGAAACAGATTTAAAACGTCGCTTAACAACGCTAAGAACCAATACATTAGTAATAAAATTGAAATCTGTGGTGATCAAAAATCAATGTGGAGAACATTAAAGTTATTCGTCTTAGCCCTGATTTTTCAATCATCAGTTAGACTATCAGAGGAATAAATGTCAATATAAAAAAAACTTTTATTACTAGGAATAAGCTCTAACTGAGGTTTATCTGACTATTGAAAAATTGGCCCTTAAAAGAAAGTAAAAAAAATATCAGTGAAATTGTATACAATAACAGTAAATACACTAAATGTATAGAAATGTCCAATGTTCTAAACTCGTTTTTTGTCGAAAGCATTGTCGAAATTAGAAACAGTATTCCAAAAAAACGATATGTTTATTCTGTGTTTGATTATTATTACCTTAATTTTCAACTAAAAGAAATTAATTTGAATGACTTGAAATCTGTGTTAAAATCAATGAACAATAAAAAAGATACAAACGGAGTGAACATTAAGATGTATCTTGACAATTTTGAAATTTGTGGTGAAATGTTACTTAAAGTCGTAAATTTATCGTTAATTAATGGCATTTTCCCAAATTGCTGCAATGAATCTGTTATTGCCCCAATTCAAAAAATTAAAAATTCTAAGAAAGTGGAAGATTTCAGACCTGTTAATATGATGTCACTAGAAAGCAAAATTATTGAAAAAATTGTATATAATCAGCTGCAAAATTACTTAGAATCGTTTAATCTTATTTCATGCCACCAATCTGGTTTCCAAAAAATCATAATTGTGAATCCCTTCTCAATCTTGTCATCACGAAGTGGAAAATTGAAATTCATGACAAAAAAGTGGTAGTGGCCGTGTTTCTAGACTTGAAAAGAGCATTCGAAACTGTAGACAAGTTGATTTTAATTGATAAACTCAAAATGTATGGCGTGAGAAATAAAGAACTAAATTGGTTCAAATCATACCTCGAAAATAGAACTCAAAGAACGAAAATTAATGATGTCATTTCAAACTCTGTATCTGTAAATCACGGAGTTCCTCAAGGATCTTTGCTAGGAGTTTTGCTGTTTTTGGTTTATATCAACGATATGGAGAATGTTGTTCGATTTTCAAAAATCGTTATTTTTGCTGATGATGCTTTATTGTTTATCTCCGGTAGTAATATCGATGAATGTGTAGATAAAATTAATTTAGATCTTCAAAATTTACAAGACTGGTTTGACAGTAATATGTTAAAATTAAATATAAATAAAACAAAAGCTATGATTTTAAATGGATTTACCAATAGAACTATCAGCATAAACTGTAATAATATTGAGACAATAACTGAAATAAAATATTTAGGTGTTGTAATTGATGATAAACTAACGTTAGATGCTCATGTTAATTATGTTTGTAAGAAGATATCAAAAAAAATTATTTTTTAAGTCGAATTCGGAAAAAAATGTCTATGAAAACAACTATTAATGTGTACAATACAATGATAAAACCGCACTTTGAGTGTTGCTCGAGTATTCTGTTTATGTGTAACAATCAAAAAATGAATAGATTTCAAAAACTTCAAAATGGGGGAATGAGAATTGTTTTAATGTGTAATGGATTTACCCCAATAAGTGAAATGTTGTTTAAATTGTCTTGGATGAGTGTCAATCAAAGAATTATGTATAATGTGATAGTATTTGTATTTAAAATCAAATTTAATATATTGCCTAATTATTTATACGAATATGTATCTTTTGTCGGTGATGTACAACCTTTTGCACTTCGAAATGCTGGAGATTTCAGGTTATCAAGATATAGAAACTTCAAGACCACAAATATGGTTTTACATAGAGGTCTAGATATTTATAACAGCCTTCCTTATACTTTGAAAAATGAGCAAAATTTACAAAGATTTAAAAACAAATTAATTCCATATGTTAAAAATAGATTTATTTAAAATATGTTATATAAAATGATTGTAATCATTTTTTAAATGGCAAAATATTGCCAAATAAATATGTATATATAAAAAAAAAAAAAACTTGGAAAACCGCGTCTATAGAGTTTTGTTTCGTTGCACAATATCTAAACCAATTTTCGCCACATCTGGAGTTCCTCAAGGTAGTCACCTTGGACCTCTTCTTTTTGTTCTTACAGTAAATGATGTGACCGCTATCTTAAAAGACTCTTCCCTTGTAATGTTTGCAGATGATATGAAAATTTTCAAGGAAATTTCAACTCCATCTGACTCTAATCTTCTCCAAAACGACCTTAATCGCTTTTTCAATTGGTGCACACATAATTTTTTAGATTTGAACATCTGTAAATGCCTTAAATACTCCCGAAGACGTACATTAAATACCTCAAGAATTTACTACTTTTTAAATGAACCCATCCAAATAGCAGAATCCATGTGTGATCTGGGCGTCTTGTGATAGAATGTTGAGTCATGTGAATTTGACGCGAGTCGTAGAATCGCTCTTCTGTCAGCTGCAGTAACAGCACTTACTGTTCACCCTTTCATATTTTATTCACAATTGGACTCATTGCGTAAAAAAATTGAAAAGAAATTTCCGGGTTTGTTGCATTTTTTTACCTTTTTGGCGATTAAACGGGGGCACTCATGATTTTCGCTCTTTCTTCCTCTACCAATTATTTCGTGGGACCCACTTAAACTGAAATCAGCTTTAAATTACTAAAAGACATCGGAGAACATTTCTGCATTTCTACCTTCTTTGATTTGCGCTCGAAAACTAAAAAAAAAGCGGATGTGCTATTCAAGTGAGCCAGAATAGGAGCACTTTTTTCAGAGTTGTTCCGCAAAAAATTGCAAAATTTAACTAGAGGGTCATTGAAAATGAATGATTTCGCTCACAGAGAGAGTGCATAAGGGGACATACCAAAAAGTAAAATATTGATCATTTTGGTATTAAGAGACAGGAATTATATGCACTTATAACTAAAAAAAAAAGGTGTGCTATTCAAGTGAGCGGCACTGTATATCAAGGCATCATCCGCAAACAACACAATTTTGCAAAATCGCAACACACACTTAATGTCATTTATATATAAAAGAAAAAGCAACACACCCAAAACTGATCCCTGAGGTACTCCCAGTTCCACTCCCATTGCATTTGATATAGTATTTCCAACTTTTGTTCGTTGAGTCCTTCCTGTAAGGTAAGACTTAAACCAGTTCAACTCATTGCCTCTAACTCCATACATTTCCAGTTTTTGCACTAATATACTTCTCTCGATAGTTTCAAACGCACGCTTGAAATCCAAAAACACTGCTATTACGAAATTTTTACAGTCAATCTCTTTTTTCCATTTTTCAATGGATTTAAAAATAATGTCTCTGTTAATACCACTACAGTCTTTTTTATTGTTTAATTTTTCAACGAGGACACACAATGATTCCACGCTAGCATACCGAAAGTTGAAAACACAATTTTGTTGTATATTTGGTGAGATATATTGCTGTAAGGGAATTGAATTATTAATTTCAATCACACTGTCAATAAAATAAGAATTGAACCTATTCGCAATTTGATATTCAACATTTAAAAATTCATCACCGAATTTAATATTAGTAATATCCTTACTTTCATTGTTTTTCATTATTAGAGTCTTGATTACTTTCCATATACCGACTTGATTACCACTATAATTTTGTATTTGCAGACGAATGTACTCATTTTTTGGTTCTGAGACTGTTGTTTTATATTTATTTCGAATTTGTTTATATCTCTGCCAGCTTTCGACGTTGTTGCTGTAAATTGCAACTCTAAATGCTGCAATTTTTTCTTGCTTCAATCTCCATAGACTACTATTATACCACTGACAGTCAACATTCACACCAACCACTTTCTCAACAGTCATAGTTGCACAACATTTTTCAATACATTCATTAAAACTTATTGTTAGTTCGTTAAAGTATCCCTCATAATATAAATCAGAAAAGCCATTATTGATCAACAAATTATCAAATTTTAATTTGGAATATTTAAAAATATTTTTCTTTTTCAAACCATTTTTACCATTATCGCATTTTATTTCCACTCTTACAGTTTCATGATCACTCACCTTAAAGTTCTTATCCACATACACAATAAAGTCGTCTTTCGTATCTATATTAACACACACATAATCAATCAATGTTTTTGAATTTTCTGTAATTCTTGTAGCCTCATTTATAAGTTGAATATCACCTTGATCCGTAATTAAATCTAACATTCTCACTTTGTTAGTATCATTTATTAACAAGTCAATATTAAAGTCTCCCATTATTACAACATTCATTTCACTTTCCAAATGCTCAGTGTACCACCTTTCATAAAAACATAAGAAATCATTTACTGATGCGCTTGGTGATCTATAGACACTCACGAAACCCCATTTTTTACTTTCAAACCAAACATACAATTTTAAAATCCACACAATATTATCATACCCTGTAACGTTCACCACTTCAAACCTTAATCCTTTTCTTATATAAGCCATCACTCCTCCTGTATATCTTGAATGCGAAAAACAAATAATATGTGAGTAGTTATCTATTTTATACTCGCACTCTTCTATATCAGGTGTTATTCTTGTTTCAGATAGTAACAATACATCTGGCTTACAATGATTTAACAAAACTTCTACATGGCTCTTGTTATGAAGAAGACTTTGCGCATTTAAATAATACGAAACCGCCTTCCAAACATTTATAACACCTCTTTACGTAAATGGCCTCCTCACTTCACATTTATCCCATCCAACACTTATCTTACCAACTTTCATAATTTCATTATAGCTATTTACGTCCATTTCTATTATTGCAGTATAGTAGTCCGATCTCTTTCCCTTTCGCTTCCACATAGTTTTGAATTTTAATTCAGAATTCTTCAGAAAATCATTTTGTTTACGTATGCACGAAATTAAATCATTTTCTTCAAAACGGTCTGAGATATAAGATATTTTTATTCTCGGGTTTCTATTAATCACATCTACCGAATAATCATCACCGAGATTATTTTTAACATCCGATGTTAACTTTTCTATTGAATTTTCATTTTAAGTCATAGCTTGTACTAAGCTTAAAAAAATAAATACAAAATAAATATAATACCATTGTCTATTTTTGATAATTTTGAAAATCTCCATTTCGTGCTTTGACCTGAACAATAGACTTGCACAGAGTGAAACTACAATGTCAGTTGATAGTGTACAATTAGAATATGTTGATAATATTAAATATCTCGGTGTTGACAACAAGTTAACTTTTAAAGAACATACAGACTGTGTAAAAAGATATCGAAGAAAATTGTAAAATTAGACAAAACATAACAATGAATTGTGCGGTAAGAGTGTATCATGTTGTTCTGAAACCGCATTTTGAGTATTGTGGTAGCTTACTCTTTTTATGCCATCAATATCAAAAAAATAGACTTCAAGTGCTCCAAAATAAAGCAATGCGAATAATCTTAAAGTGCGATAGATACACGCCAATATCATTTATGGTTGAGCCCAATATATTTGCGGGAAAATGTTAGCACCAACGAAATCTCTGAACACAATCTAAGAAACAACAATGATTTAAGAATTCAACGCGTACTAACAGCAAGAGGACAAAGAACATTACAGTACATGGGATTTCAAACCTTCAACAGCGTACCTGACTCTGTTAAAACTTCAGAAAATATTTTTGAATTTAAAAGAAAAATTTTGCATTATATATGTACGTTTAAATATTCATTAATATTATGTAAAGGTGTTAAAAAAAGCAAAAATGTAACCTCCTTTAAGAAAATTTGTAAATATTTTCGCGAAAATCGCGACTTGCAGACGTGAGATTTTTCTAGACTTTTGAGGTATGTTATAGAATGCCAAAACGAAGGTATTGAGCAAAAAAAAATTATTAGCATTCATTCCGATGTTAAACCCTTATTTGACTGAATTAATATATGTACTTTATTTTAAATAATGTGAAATACTACGTTTTCGCCAATACATCTGTGTCAATAAGTTAAAAGAGCTTAAGTCAATTTTTATCATTTTTCAGTATAAGTAAATGAAATTTGTGGACCAGATTTTTTTTTACTTTTTTTGTGATTACTTTTAAACTGTTCCCGCTAAACCAACAATTTTTTTTTCTGGGTACAGGCTTGTTATACCCTTAATTTTCATATGTATATTTTTTCTTGAAAACGTTCGCGACGGCCGTTACATTTGAAAAAATAACTTACTTTGACTTAAGTATACAATTTTGCAGACATTTCAAGGAACAAAACAGCTTATGTTACTTGAGCTGTTTTGCAAAATTGGGTTTGGTTCAAAATGCATTTTTTTAAATGGCTTGAGTCGACATAAGAACACAAATGGTTCACTCGACCACAAGTTTAAAATAGCTTATGTTGACCTAAGCGATGAATATATTTGAATTCAAATTGTCATAATAGCTTATGTCATGACTTAAGCTTATTTAAAAAAGTGTATTATTTTTAAGATTTGGACGATTTTATACATAAGCTATTTTGCAAATGCAGTTTTTGTCCAAAAAGACTTAAGCTACTATGATTTTTTTTTAATTTAACGGTTTATATTTTGCGTAGAGAAATGAGACCCAGACTAAAACAAAGCTGAACATGTTAAGCAAATAAAATCGATTTTCACTTATGTCGTAATAAGCTCTTTTAACTTATTACCACAGACATAATCTAGATTTAGGAGAGGAGATTTAAAGTGGTGTTTTTACCGGCTTGAGGATTTATTTGACAGCTCAGATTGGAATTTCATTACTTCTGGATGAAAAAAAAAATCCTTGTTATTTAGAATTTTCAGCTGTATAAACTTATATTTTATTGCCTTCAACGTTTAATTTATTTTATGCAAAATGTTTCCAATATTTCGCAAAATCGTTAGTAAATTTCAACTAAACAATTTTTTTCCATTTTGACTTTTCTTTTTGTTTGCAATTTACAGTAGGTGGCGCATTATTATGCAAATTTTCAAAAATGTGTCACTAATTCAGTACAGTATTATTACGGTTGTATTAAACATTATGCCACTACTAATTGTTGTTCCGTGCTTGCAATGTTTCAGCCACTCACCACTAAGCTTTTCCACCAGTTGGTATAAGGTTCTCTGCAGCTTTTCGCTAGGAATCCGCAAAGAGCGTTATTTGTGGAATTCACCCAGGGAAAATTATCAAGCCCATTAGTTCTCGGCTAAGCATTAAAAAAGAGTTCAATGGTGCACTTTGTGATAAAAGCATGAAATTAACATCATTGGTAGAACTCAATATAAGAGTTATTTTGAGATATTGGGCCACCTTGTATTCCATCTGGAAGGGTAGATACAAGAGTTTTTCTGTGTTGCACTTGCTTTATTGCATATCATAGTACAAGTAATAAAACATTTTTCTTAATATGATACATGATTTCGAGGCATTTTCTAACGCCCGATCGAATAAAATCGATACCAAAATTTCTCGACCATCATGTAAAAAGTTATTGGACTCTTTATGAATTGTCTTTTACTCATAGAGCAAGAGTCAGAATATTACCAAGTACTCCTTGAAAGTGGTAGGTTGTTAAAATTTTGTGTGGACGTTTCTTATACCATAGAAAATAATAATAAAATATGTCCATCAAAATATTTCATGTTAAAGGGTGTGAAAGACAATTCATAAAGAGTGCAATAACTTTTTACATAATGGTCAAGACATTTTGGTTTTGGTTTTATTCGATCAGGCGTTAGAAAATACCTCGAAATCATGTATCATATTACTAATATTGTATCTACTCTTCCGGATGGAATACAAAGTGGCCAAATATCTCAAAAAAGCTCTTATATTGAGTTCTACCAACGATATTAATTTCACGCTTTTATCACAAAGTGCACGATTTTGTTGCTAAGCCGCCTCACTATAGGAAAGATGTTACACTCGTAGCGTTATAGTAGAAAGCCGTAATACTAATTAGTGTACAGAAAAATTAAAATTAAACTATTTCTGAGCGTAACAAATTTGTGAAAACTTTTATCGATCTATCATGTGGCCACCTACTGTATTATGAGGTCCAGCCCAAACCAACAAATACTAGCCGTTAAGAAGATTTAGATTAGAATAATAATAAAAATTACAGATATTCTGTTTGTTTAATCATTTTTCTAGGTTACATGATGCTGAAAAGGGTAGATATAGGTTAAGAAAGTCGGTAGTTGAAATTCGAAAGTTATGATTAATACATTTTTGGTGCTGAGAAAAAAACTACCCCTTTTAAGTGTTTTCCTAATTCAAACCCAAATATCTCGTAAACTATTAACTCTAGGGAGTTATGCCGATGCATACAAATTATCAAATCTGATTGAAACCACTGTTCCCATACTACAGAAACCCGGTGTCATTTGCTACCAAGCAACTAAAATATGAAAATATTTTGAAATCCAGTTGGTTAGTTAGCATGTTTGTCGAAGTCATTGCAGAATGTGAACGCCCTGATTAACTTTCAACTTCAATATTTAAGTTTTAGTATTATATTTATTTTAAGTTAAAATTGAACTAAATAAATGAAAGCTCTTTCATATTTTTTTCCGACAGAAATGAAAAAAAAAAATTAATTCGCTACTTTTTTCCAATGAATAATTAATTTGAATAAACCGACTGCCGCCCATAATTACTGTATGGCTATAGGTATAAATGTGTTCAACATAATATACAAACAGTTGAAGATTCCATTTTTACATTTGACTCTCTCAATCTGTCTCCAAATTTTCTCTTAGTGCTCATCACTTAATTAATTATTATTCTCTGGATGCAGCTATTATTATAAATGTCGAATTTTAAAATTTATTTTTAGTATTTCCTCGGATATTTTCTTAATAATTTTTTTACTCAAGCCACTCATATGTAGTTAGTGGCATATACAACACACTTTTACAAAGTGATTCATAGACGCACACTCAAATATACAACACAATCACGTATACGACTGGTGTACAAACAATTGAAACGAGAAGGTAGTGGTAGTGTACAATAAAAATTGAAAGGAATATACAAAAAAATTAACTCACTCATCATTGGGTACGTACATATATTATTACCAAATAAGGCAACTCTTTGAGCCCTCGTCAGTTCACCGCATATATACATATATTTATACATATAATTTTTTTCCGGATATAGTTAAGATAACTTAATTATTGCAAGATGTTTAATGACCAATTTATGGATTCCAATTGAATACACTTCAAAGTTTGATGAAACAGGAAATATATATATATATATATCTTGGAAAATAGTTCATACATATACAAGGCGTGTTAAGGAAAAGGGAATCTAGACATTTCTTGAAGTCATTTTGCGCACATGGATGTACTATGACTATATTTGATTAAAAACAGCTTTTTAAAATTTGAACTCAAATAAATGTGATTGCGAGGAATTGCATTCAGGAAAATATTTTATATAAATAAAAGAAACAAAATTATAAAAAAAATGGCATACCGTTGTGCCAATTATAGTAACATACCATTTTAAGAAATTCACAAGTCCTTTTTGGTGATTTTTGATTGAATATGTATGAAGGAGATTCCGTTTACAACAGACCAGAACTTCTAATAAGATTATTTGTTTTAATAATTATTTGTTTTTACTTAAAAATTTATGAGACCGATAGAACCTACGCACCACTTTAAGCAATATTATTTAAATGCTTGCCTAGATGTCTATGTCTAGCACTAAGCACAAGCACTGTACAAATTTGCAATGGGAGTTTCTTCAACGAAGAAAATTTTTGGTCCAGTCCAGATCCAGATTGAATAATTGCATGGGCACTTATCGATTCAGAAACTACATGTGCTTCATAAGAACAGTATAGTTCACTGAAATCATTAATTTGTTTATATGACCGGATTTAAAGATCGGGTTCAATCCAAATAGAACTTCGGATTCAGTTTCAGCGACAAAAAACAATAGGTGTGTTTTTTATTACAACCGGTCTTAACTTGACAAAAAAAACGCAGTCTGGGCTAAGCAATTTACATGTTAAATACAACAACACCTTAGCCCCTTGGGCTTAGTTGTTTAGCCCGGAGATTTCTCTGGGCTTAACTTTTTGAAGAGTTTTAAATCTGTACTACCAAACTATTTTTTTCATAAATTGTTTAGAATTTGTTTAAAAACGTGAAAACTCACGTTTGGAAGGACAAAATGTATTAAAATAGTTTTGCTAGCATACATTTTTGTATCTCTTTGTAAAACATGCATGCAAAATACAAGAAAATGACGAAAGCGAAAAATATGGCAACTCTAAATTTTTGTTGTGTCTGCTGTTTTCGGAACATTCTATATACAGTGCTGCCAAGATTTCAGGTTAAGCCCGGATGCGTTTTTTTTTGTCCAGTTAAGACCGGTGGTAATAAAAAACACACCTAATATTCCCTTCTCGCAAGAACACGGAGTTCTGATTGATTTCTCCATCCCTTCAAACAAACGAGTACGACCTCAGTCGGAATGGGCTCCGAACTGAGTCCGACCTCGACTACGAAACGGGTCCCATGACGGATGGGATGGATGGATTATAATTTCCATACTAATTTGAGCAGCCGCACATAGGAGTATTTTCATCAAAAACCTGGCCATAATAAATTATCGTGCTTTTTGTTATTATTTCTGTTTAAAATGAATATTATTCCTACAAGAAAATACAATATAAACCTAATTTTTAATGTTTTAATATTTTCATCAAAAACTCTTAAATTTGATTAATGGCCTATACTCCGCCTGTCGACATTGGGCCTTACCAATAATGAATCGCTAAACACACGTTTAAGTATCGTCGGGTTAAATTTTACCGTCGCGTTAAATTTGGTGTATACTAATAATCAAAATAAACACGCGTTTAACTAATTGTGCTTCTATTACCAGATCTATTACATTTGTTGTCAAAATAACATCATTAAAGACACATTTTTTGCATGTAATGTAATAATGAACAAAAACATAACTACAAAATACCTACATACCTTCATATATTTTCATTTTAGTTGTAAAAGTTAAAAAATAAAGCCCAAGCAAGGAGGCCAAAAGTGCATAAAAAAAGTTCGTGAAGTACGACGATGAAAATTTGCAGATTTATTTCTTTTTAAGTTTTCTTTTTCAGCCTTTTCTGAAATTAATGAATATTTATTTATTTTATTTATTTATTTATTTATTTATTTCATTTTTCGTGATTGCCTACAATCTGTAAGATATAAAATCTTATAAAATAGAGGTAAGCTAATTTTACAGAATTGAGCCAAAAATGTTACTTTAATTAATAAAATTGAAAACAAATTAATTATATGAGATATCTAAATATATACATAAGTTCAATTAATATCGTATAATAGCAAATTTAAATTCAAATTGAAAAATGAGCTTTTAGAACTTTTTTAATGCTTGTTGCACTTTGGTTTTCTTTTAAGTTACGCGGCAATGAGTTCCAAAGACGGACGGAATTTACAAAAAATTGTCGCTCCGATGTTAGATATGAGAACCGAGGAACGATTAACTGATGAGATCTGTGCGAGGATCCAATTCTAAGATGTTTAATGACCTACTTTTCAGCTTCTTTTAAACTTTAGTAAGGTTGTTGGGCATGGAAAAAGGAGAACGTTATACAAGTTTGATCCTCTATAAGAAGTTTAAACGAAGCTTTACCGAAGCTCTACCGAAGCTTTGAGATTTGACATATAGCTTTGGAACAGCTTGTATAGTTCTTTAATACATGTCTTATCGAAATTAAAAAAACAACTACAAAAACAAAAAAGAATTCTTTTTTAACTGGTTTTTATTTGATTTTAAATCATGAATTTTATTTTTTTATTTGAAATTATATATATTATTCCATTAGTTTTAAGTCTATCTACTAATAATAATTTTAAAATTATATAATTTTTTTACCACACCCAGGAATCGAACTTCGTATCTGCTTGGTGGCAGTCCGCTACTCTACCCACTCGGCTATCCCAGTATATTCATTAATGAAGTCAAAAACTTAATCAGTTCAAATAGCAAAAATGTCAAAACAAAAAATGTCCGAGCTAAATTATTCAATGTCAAAACCAAAAAGTGTCCCAGCTAGATTATTCAATATCAAAACCAAAATCAAATTCTTTCTTTAAAACTTTTATAAATTCATTAAACAGGCCTTTTCGAAAACAAGCTTTTTTCGTTTAAGTTTCTTTAACAGTATTTAAACAACTTATTAGAAGTTGTTAAACAAGTTCGAACTTGTATAAGCAATTAAATTCTGAAGCAAGCTCAATACAAGCTGTATAAAAAGTAGTACCTGCGAGATCTCAAATTATAGAAGCTGTTGTGCTAGTTGGGTTGTGTAACCCAAAGTGTACGAAGTGCACCATATACTTTGCCAACAATTCCATTAATGTGGTTATCCCAGGTCAGAAAGCGGTTAAAAGTCACACCGAGATTTTTTGCTGTTAAAACGTATTCGATTGGAGCATTGCTCAGAACAATCGGTGGAAAGTACGTGAGATCAATAGATCTTCTAGAAATGACAAGACACTTAGATTTTTTAGGGTTTAAAACAAGACCATTTGACTGCGACCAATTTACCACTTTTTCTAAGTCCTCATTGACACAAAATGCTCCATGCTCAATAAGTCCCAGTGGGCAGCTAAAATATAACTGAATGTCATCAGCGTACATGTGAGATGAACAATTTGCAAGTGAAGATGGAAGTTCATTTACATATATTGAAAATAAAAGGGGTCCGAGAATGGATCCCTGGGGCACACCAGTAACATTTGGTAAAAAACTAGATAGTCTATCTCCAACTTGCACTGCTTGTCTTCTGTTAGTGAGGTAAGAAAAAATTAATTTTGTAGCACCGGATGAAAAATTAAAATTTTGCATAAGTTTTTTACACAAATTGACATGATTGACAGTGTCAAAAGCCTTTGAAAAGTCAAGCAAAACCAAGAAAGTAATCTGATCTTTGTCCAAAGCTTGCCTCAGGTCTTCAGTTACATTTAAAAGTGCAGTTATACAACTGTGTTTTTTACGAAAACCAGATTGCTTTGGACTAAGCAATGAGTTGGCAGCGAGATAAGCATTTACCCGTGACCACGAAGTTTGCAAGTTCTTCGAAACGTCGGGACGAAGAAATAATTTAATATTTCTTATAAATACGCGGTGAGTTTCGTAAAATATTTAATTAAAATTAAAAAGGTAATACAATTGACAAAATCATACACAAAAAAGAAGGATGAACATCATCGAGCCCAACAGCCTTTGACTTAATAGAAAGAAAACTTTCGACCACATCATCACTTATTACTGCGAAAAAACCAAAGCCATGTTCATCGCGGTGATCGGTAAACGAAAAGGAATTTTCGACGCTGATTTGGGGGGTCTGCCCAAATGGAGTGGACACAAATATTTTATTGAGGATGTTACAATCAATATCCTCAGCTGGTCTGATTTTTGTCTTACCTATCCCAATTTTATGAATGTTTTTCCAAAGCTGATTTAATATTTATTAATAAAAAAGAGAAATATTTATAAACAAATAAATTTTTCCATTTACTTATTTAATAATTTGCCGCCAATATTATTAATTTTTCTCAACAACTTGTTGACTTGACAAATGTTTTTTTTTTTGCTGTCAAATGACAGTGCAAATCGTGCGTTATAATTTAACCGTGCGTTTATAGTTCAGTTTCCCAACTATAAAATTAACGTAGCGTTAACCCTTAACCTGACTATTAAATTGGTTATTGGTATGGAGAAATATTTAAAGCTCAGTTAAATATTTAACTGAGTTTTAAATTTGATTATTAGTAAGGCCCATTATTTTTCTCTAATTTTTTTTCTCATCTCTTATACGTAATTTTCTGTTTCTTTTCTCTCTTTCCCAACTTTAATTAAGATCACCCAAAATAAAATAAACTAATGACATCATTAAATTTAATTTAAAAATAAAAAAACATTGCATAAAGTAAGGAGTATTTTCTATCAGAAAGTGAAAAACTAATTGACTAGCAATTCTCTAAAGAGCACCTAAAAGCACCCAATTTTTGTGCATTGATGGTATAAGGAATATAGCGTCGGCATAAAGCCAAAACCGCGAATCTGCATTTTTTGCCATTTTCACATTAAAGCGTCATTTACCTTGTTATTCTATTCACTGATTCAACCCCTATCCTCGATCTGTTGCCTAGAAGCCTGAACTATCAATTTTCGTTGCACGAGTTTTCATAAGATTGCATGAGCTTCCAAGACTTTGAAGCCGTTTTTTTTCAAAACTACAATTTTGCAGATTCGTGGTTTTGGCGTTGTGCCCACGAAGTAAACTAACTCATAAGTTTCAATTCATCGCAGAATAACGGGGAATACTAAAACAAAATCATTAAAGTTCAAATAACAACTTAATAAAAATAACAAGTTTTTATATACGTGTTCTAAGCCCGACTTGAAATAAAAAACACCATCTAATAAATATTTCCAAAACGTTAATAATATTGTTAATAAATAACTGAAGAAGAACTCTCCATTTAAAATTTTTTAGATTTCTATCACAACATTTCGATAGGAATCGCATATTGAATAACACTACTAACCAAAGTACTTCGCATCGTTAAAAGCAGAAACTCAATGGGTGCGTTAACTTACGCATAGATACCCTATCCAAGATACCAAATTATCCGATACGTTTGTGAACACGAATTAGGTGTTCATCAAATTTTCCATAAGATACACGAGAATCCAGAAATTGTATTGGTTTTTTCACCACGATTTCTCCTTCGACTTTGTGTTCATACACAAAAAGTTGCAAGTGTGTGAGTGCAACCCCGTTTTTCTCGGTCGGAGCACAGTACAAATAAAAAAGTAATATATTCTGAACTGACATTGGTCGCCAGATTGTCAAAACATGACACTTTGGCGACCATATTCAGCTACCGAATTCTTAAATGTTTAAAATACCGACGAAAAACGCACAAGAACCGATAAACCACGCACACCACTAATTTTTAAACAATTATTTACCATTTTCCGCGATGAAACACGAAGAAAATTTGTTATTTTTTTTCAATTTATAATATTTTTAAATGACATTTTATAAATTAAAGCAAAAACAAATTTCCTGTTTACTGCGATTGAAATATAAAAAATTAAAGGCCGACCTGACAGATTGGTGCCCATTTCTGACAAACAAATTTTGACAACGCTCGGAATATATTACCTTATTATGCGTACTGTGGGTCGGAGTATCTTTTCTGAACTCCGTTTTCTTGCTTGAAGGGTTGAAACATAAAATAAAAAAAAAAAATACAATCACTCACAAAATCATTGGGCCAAGTCTTTATCTTGATTTTAATGTGGAAAAATAAAGAAGGATATTAATGTGTTGAAAAATACATAGAAATTTGTTTATTCTTTAAAGCTGAAACACAATCACGCTTTGCCGTCGATTTTGACAACTGCGAAAAGTTCAACTATAGGAAATCTGTGTATCCTCACACAATGACGCTTTTCTTACGTACGCTTTTTTGACAAACGTAAGGAAACGTAAGAAAGCGAGCAAAAGTTCAACCAGACTGAACTTTTGCTCGCTTTCTGACATTTAACAGACATAGTTACAGTCACCCACATTATAATTGCGCCAAATGTGAATAAAAAAAAATAAATTATTGCAAAACTATGTGTGTTTTTTAATTTCTCTATATAGATTTTGCACAAAAAAACGACATCGAGATATTTTAAATCAAAACAATTTACGTAATATTAAAAACAAAAAAAAATTTATTGATGTTTTAGACTGAGTTTTATTGTTAAAAACAATATATTTTGATTGGTTTTGATTTTATAACTTAGGATTAAAGAATAAACAAATTTCTATGCATTTTTTAAACACATTAATATCCTTTTTCATTTTTCCACAATTAAATCAAGATAAAGACTTGGCCCAATAATTTTGTGAGTGACTGTGTTTTTTTTATTTGACAGCAGATTTTATGTTGCAATCAGCTGTTCAAAGTCAAAGTGACAGAAGCGCGCTTTGAGGATTTCTCAACGTAACGCAACGAAGCGACGCCCTAAAGCGTGATTGTGTTTCAGCTTTTAATCTTACGGCCATATTATTCACTAGTTAAAAAAATACATCTGGATGTAAGGAAATTGAAATGTCAAAAATAAATCCAAATTCATGATATTCACTATCACGCAAAGAAAAAAATAGTCATTTTTAACTATTTTTCAACTTTTTTCATAGTTAAAATCGGGATAACTATTTTCGATTTTGATTTATTTATGACATTGGACAATTTTACATCCAGATGCATTTTTTAAACTAATGAATAATATGGCCGTTATAGTTATAAAAGCAAAACCAATCAAAATAAATTCTTTTTTAAAGAGAACTTACAAAACTCAGTCTTGCACATCATTAAAATACTTAAATTTTTTTGATTTAAAATATCTCGAGTCCGAGCTCGATAACGAAACGGGCTCCACGGCGCGTGGCTCTAATTAGTATGGAAATTATAATCACCGCGGAGCCGATTGCAAATGTGTTGGTGTGGTGAAATTCTCCATTCCGAGAAAATGGACCCGAGCTCGTAGCCGAGTCGGAGCATAAAAAGTACCAGAAAAGGAATCGAAAAAAGGAACGACCGACGATTGGTATTTGAAGCCATTTGCAACCAAAAAGAGACCACGTTTTTTTTCTATTTTTCACTAAATTTTTTTATATTAGGTGTGTTTTTTATTACAACTGGTCTTAACTGGACAAAAAAAAAAACGCAGTCGGGGCTAAACAACTTACATTTTAAATACAACAACACTTTAGCCCCGTGGGCTTAGTTGTTTAGCCCGGAGATTTCTCTGGGCTTAACTTTTTGAACAGTTTTAAATCTGTGCTACCAAACTATTTTTTTCAGAAACTGTTTAGAATTTGTTTACAAACGTGAAAACTCACGTTTGGAATGATAAAATGTATTTAACTAGGTTTACTAGCATACATTGGGCAGGTTCAGAAATGTTAGGCACTAAATATTTAGGTAATTTCTCGGTCTCTGATTGGTCAGCTGTCAAAAAAAATCTTTCCAATTTAGGTAATTTTATTGGAAAGCCAACTGGAAAGTTAGGCAAGAAAATTTTCCCTAAAAATTTAGGAAAGCTTTTTTTGTCAACATGACAGCAGATTGTTTTTAATTTAAGAATCAATTTAGCAATATTAAATTTATTTGTGTAAAAAACGAATAAAAAGTGCATTATCGGTTATAATTAATATTATTTATTCATTAAAGTTAATTGAAATTTGGTTTCTTCCCTATGCGATCGGTAAAATACTTAAGTGAATTTCAAAATTTGACAATAGCATCATATCCAAACTAATTTAGTCAATTTACTCAAATTTCCGTTCAGAAAGTGACGTTGCCTAAATATCTAGTCCCTAATAATTCCTGAACGTGCCCATTATTGTATTTTTTTTGTAAAACAAACATGAAAATAAAGAAAAAACTCGAAAGCGAAAAATATGATAACTCTAAATATTTGTTGTGTCTTGTGTTTTCGGAAAATTCAATATACAGTGCTGCCAAGATTTCAGGTTAAGCCCCGATGCGTTTTTTTTGTCCAGTTAAGCCTGGTGGTAATAAAAAACACACCTATTATATTATTTATTATAGCCATTTTCTGTTGATACAGCAACTGGAATGGCATTGCATTCAATTCGATAAATTGTTGAAATGAATTGTAGCTGTTAAATGTTGGTGGATTGGTTTGCCGGAGAAGAATGTTTCCAAAAAAAGATTAATTATTATTGATTAGTAAATTGCTTAAATACAGTAGCGAGCAAAAAAAATGCAAACGAAAAAGGTGAAAAGAGTTTTACATGATAACTAAGTCATTTTACATCGTTATGCTACCAAATTTGGCACACAATATTGAAAATGTTTTATTTTCACGAAACAGAGTCGATTTGTGGAATATCTTACTTCAAGACAATTATTTGGTCAAAAGTCTGCCTAAAGATGCGTTTTTAGCCGAGCAAAAAAATGCAAATGTGTAAAAAACAATAAAGTATAATGATTTATTCATATTTTTTGTTTATGTTTTTGGTTTTTTAGGTTCATATTTTATTAATATTTTGTTGGGAACCCTTTATTTGAAACAAAGGCGCGGATTTTTTTGGTATTGAGTCTATTAAAGACTATCATAAATTTTATGGTATTTGTTCACATTCTGATCAAATTTGCTCCATCAGAACTGTGCATTTTGAATGCTTTCGGTTTCTAATCACCCGATCTACAAGATCCTACAAATTTTCTGTGGTATTGGGGTCTGAAGATCGCGTTAGACACTTCAGAACAGCGAAATTGGTCATTTTCAAAAAGCTTTTTTCTAACCGGCTGGTGTTTTTGGGGTCATTATCTAGTGTAAACAAGCTGTTTTCGGGGATATTGGACTAAAAATGTGGAACATATGGTTTTCCACAATGTCCTTGCACATTTCTGCATTCATCCGATTTATTCTTTTCATTTGGCACAAGTGACACACTTCTCGAGAAAACAAACCCTAAACAAAAATTTACTATTAATTTCTTTTCATGAGTATTTTATACTTACCCCACACCTCCTCCGTGTTTAATAGCAGGAACTTGATAAATAGGGTTATATCAGCAATGCATAGCTTTTTTTATTTCAATTAAAGTTAATAATTGGGCCTATTCTGCCAAATCTTTTATTCTGCTATGAATTTTCTGTTATGAATGATAAACGATCTCAAAGATAAAAGATTTTTTATAATTGGTATTCAGGAGTTCGAACTTTTATAAAATTCAGTTTTGAAACTTCGAAAAGGAAAATCTGCTATATTTGTTTATAGCAAACTGCAAACTGATCTTAAATCTTTTATCATCTGTCATTCCCAAAGAAAAAAAAAAACCAATCGAAATGTGGAAAGTAAAGTGAATTGAATTTTCTCGTAGATCATCCAGCAAAATTGTGTTTCTTCCTATAAAATTTAAGTAAATAATTAGATTCGCGTGCATCTTGCATTTCGCAAAATATTTAGAATCTGGAGCAGATACCTCACCGCTACAAAACCAACCCTATTACATGGACATTGGATAAAGTGCTCAGTGAAGATTGCAATAATTTAAATGCAATTGTTACTTTTTGAAAAAAGTCAAAAAGTGAAAATATTCAAACTGAAAAAATTAAAGATAATGATGCAGAAACCTTATTTTTTGCTTTAAGAAACAATTTTTGTAGTTTTTTCCAAAAACAAATAGCGCTAGAAAAAAATAAAAAATTGTTACTTTTGTAAATTTACCACTTTTTAGGTCATTGTAGTTAAGGCTTTAACTTCCCTATTTTTTGTAAAATATGTGTTTTCATTTTATTTATGAAATAAATTATAATTTAAATAAACATGGTGTTTCTTAGTTTCATTTATATCAAGTGAAAAATTTGTTCCAAGGAGGTGGTAGTTCTTGGAGATGAAATAGGATTGCAATGTCGAGTCGAGGCGAGGACGACCGTTCCTTTTGGCAGTTGCTTGATTGAAGACGGAATAGTGGGTGAAGTGATCTTGGTGTTTGGTTGATGCTTTTAGTTTTGCATTAGATTTGTCACTAACTTGTCGTATCTGAATTAACTTTGTTTTTTTTTTTTTTTAATTGCTTGATGGTATTATACGAATAAAAAAACTAACCTCCGTCTCAGTTATTTATAAAACAAAGCTAAATATAAAAAAACACCTACTTTTATTGAAAATTTGCTACTTTCATGAAATCTTTTATGATAAAAGCAACAAAAATCTGTCTTTTATTCTTTTATAATTCATAAAAGATTTCATAACAGATTAAGGCTTGCTGAATACCAAAAATGAGATTCGTAAAAGAATTTTTGACAGTTCGAACTTCGTTAAAGATTTTATAAAAGATTTCATAGCAGATTGTGTATGCCGAATACTAAATATGAAAATCATAAAAGATTTTTTGACAGATTAGATTTTTGTTTGGAAATTCATATAAGAATAACTGAATAGCAGAATAAAAGATCTCGCCGAATAGGCCCAAATATTGTTATTAATATTTATGACGAGTCACGAGCACGGCACGTGACACGCGAGGAATTGCAACAAATAAATAACAAAATGGCGTTTTCTCATTTTCTTGCCTTCCCTTCAAGCAAGAAAACTGAGTTCAGATATTATTGCTCCATTTAGAAACGCCAAATCTGAGATTAGACAAGTTTACACTCACACATTTACAAGACATTGTGTATGAACACAAAGTCGAAGAAGAAGCGTGATCAAAAGTGCGAAAAGGAGAATTGAAGAAAGAAAGCCAAGGGCAAGAAAATGACAAAGCGCCAAAAAGTTATTTATTGCAGATTGCAGTGTCTGGCGTGTTGTAGTCGTGGCTTGTCATCAAGAGCCCTGTTCCTTCGGCTTCGGAGGTGGTGGTCTACTAATAGTAGATGTTTTGGTTAATCCCTTCAAGCAAGAAAACGGAGTTCTGTTTGATTTCACCATGATTTGTTTATAAAATTATTATAAATAATATGGGAAAGTTTTAATCCAAAAAAAGGAATGCATTGTTGAAATGTTGCAAAATGTGCTTCCGCAGCTATTATTGCACCGTTTAAAAAATTACCAAATAATAAATATCGACCCAAGTCTTGACTCCGTAATTAACAAAAAACAGAAATCCAAGTAATTGTCCTGTTACAAATAGATTAATTAAATTGTTTCAAGTCAATATTAAAAGAACTTACAAATTGGTAAAACGATGAACAATCAATAGTAAATTTTCTTTTTAAAAATGAATGCGTCTTGATAAATTCAATCTGAAATTTAAGGCAACAATGAAAAAAATTTAGAAAAATGTAAAAAAGTATGAAACAAAAAGTCAATGAAATAGAGATGAAATTATGAAAGTATTTTAAAGGAAAATAAAGCAAAGTTGAAAATTTTAAAAGTGAAAAAGCGGCTTGATGACGGTCCGGGGGCCGTCTGAAAACTACGTTGAGCAAATAAGATCCAGAACAGCAAGCCTTCCATCTGATCTTTTATTTTGACTGTACCATTAGCCAATTTAACGTCAGCAATTCTCACAATACTATCTGGACCAGGGTAAACTTTCAATACACGGCCCAATTGCCAAACTGACCTAACATCGTTGGGCTCAACGAGGATAACGATATCACCGACTTCTACTTGTTTCGTATTTTTGTACCACTTGCTTCGCCTCGTAATGTCAGGCAAATATTCTTTATACCAACGAGCAACAAGTTGAGACATCAAATGTTGAGCCATCAAATGTTGAGACCGCCTGCTGTACCTAGAGTCTGCTATAAGCATCGTTCTCAGTAAAAATTCCTGGAGGTGTTATGTTTCTATCTTCTTGTCCAAAAAGCATCGTATTTGGGGTAAGCGGGGTTGGATCTTCTGGGTCAACTGGAAGATGTGTTAAGGGACGATGATTTATCTGACTCTGATCTTCTAATAGGGCGTTTCGTAAAACATCTTCACGAGGAATCATATCTTTTAAGATGGCATTGACACATTTCTTGCTTGATTGGATCAGCCGTTCCCATGCTCCTCCCATCCATGGAGAATATGCAGCAATGAATCGCTATAAGATTCCTTCGTACTTTGCCGCATATTCACTTAATTGGATTTCCATGTCTTTAGTATCCTTATTCAATTAATTTTCGGTACCAACAAAATTGAGCCCATTGTCGCTACAAAAATTGTATCACTACTCGGCTTATAATAAATCGGCTCACAGCCATCGTGCATTGATCTAAGCTTAGATCGTGGAGTAACTCAATTTGTACAGCTCTGAAAGTAAGACAAGTAAATATCATGCCGTACCTTTTTACTGTTCCACGTCCAAATTTCACCAACAGAGTTCCAAAACAGTCGACACCGACATGTGTAAAAGGTCTTGAATCGAATGCCAAGCGAGGTTCGGGCAACTGACCCATCAGCGGTACTACATGCTTGGCTTTACGACGTTTGCACTCAAAACATTTAGATTTTACTCTGTCTACAGCTCTCCGGAGGAAAATTATCCAAGAACGTTCGCGAATGTCAGAGATTATAGTTGAAGTACCAATGTGAAGATTTTTTTCGTAATGATGTTGTATAAGCAAATCTACCAACGGATGATTATTCGGAAGTATAGCTGGATTTCGTGTAGCATATAATAAGTTTGCCTTTTGCGCTCGAGAACTCATTCGAATTGTTCCATCTTTGTCTAAAAATGGCGATAATCTTAGAATAGAACTATTCGAATCAACTTTTCCATTCTATGAAATCATGAGCAAAAGCTTCAGATTGAATTTTTCGAAAAAGCCAATTTTCAGCGCGATAATATTAAATTGGTGTTATAAACTTTTCACACAGAAGAAGCCCATTTTGCTTTGAACCTTGCACTAAGATCATTAAAAACGTCAAACGAAGCCAATTCTGGTCTTGTGTGGAGTAAAATTGTACTTAATTCAGGTTGCATTAAATTTGAATTCGGTCTTAGTTGAGTTACAGGCCATTCCGAAAAAGGAAGCCTTAAAAAATCTGGACCTTCGAACCATCTTGTATGTTGATTTCCCATAGAGTCTTCAAACCATTTAGTCCCATCGTCAGCAACATTGTCAGTTGTGCCAACGTGAAACTACTGACGAGGGGAAGTTGAATCAAGAATCTCTCCAATTCGGGAAGCAACGAAAGATGGGAACTTATAGTGAGTGGAGTCAATCCATGACAAAACGGTATTTGAATCTGATAGATAGATCTCTTCATGAATATTAATTGTATGAGAGGCCTTTATTGTGGATGTCAGACGCACTCCAAGAACTGCAGCCTGTAGTTCCAATCGGGGAACCGAGAGTTTTTTCACTGGAGCGATCTTAGCTATAGCCATAACTTGTGAAATCTCTACCTTGCCATTATAATCAAAGCGAAGATAAGCTACTGCAGCAAAAGCTTTTTCGGAAGTATCAACAAAAGTAATAAGGCTTACCTTGAAGTCATCAGTAGTTCGTTCATTCATTCATTTGGCATTGATATTAGTCTCGGGCATTTCATCAAAAATTAAACGGCTTTTGGATTGAACTGAAACCAGATCAAAATGCATGGACTTGCAGATACGAACAGCATCTTTGGTGACTGAAATTGCTTCTTCGACTGAGTCATGGCTGTTGAAGTAGTAATCGACGTAAGTCCTCTTAGTAAGTCCATCCCCAGTTTTTGGGCATTCTTCTTTAAACAAATTGGCATGGTGATTTTTAACGAACTAAGCACATGTTGGTGAACACCTGGGTCCAAACATTATGTACAACGTAGGTTTTCTTAAAGTGTCACCATCTACTGGTCTTCTTCAACGATTTTAATCTCATGGAACATTTTTTTAACATCAGCATTCACAGCAATTGCTCTCTCTCGAAATTTAAAAAGACCAGCATGCAACGGCACGAGATTGTCTGGTCCCTTCAAGAGAAAAGTGTTGAGTGAAACACCATTAACCTTCGCAGCTACATCAGCAATACATCATGGTTTAATTGGAATCTTATTTGTATTCTCGACGATGAAAGTTGGAGCATACCAAATTCGAGGCCAATTTTTTGCCAATTCATCTTCTGAAGCAATTCTGGCATATCCTTTTTCTACAAGGCCGCGCATGTAATTATTTTTCCATTCCAGAAGGTGTGGTTTCTTTTTCAAGGTTTTCTCTAGTCCCACGAGTCTCTTTTAAGCCATCAGGTAGTTGTCAGGATAGTCTAAGAGCCGAGAGCAGATTTCTTGCGTATGAGGTAACCGATTCATATGAATGTCAGAGGTAGTCTGGGTCATTGTGATGACGAATACCTTAGTCTGCCTGCATTTATTTGGGGCGTTGTCGAGAAAAAGCGCATCAAAAGTACCATTTTTTATATGACGATATGACGAAAATAAGAAAATCACCCTTTGACTTGCTTCAAAAAAACCACAATAACTCTTAAACCGAAGGTTTAATCGAAAAAACTTATTTAACATATTCTGTAGGAAATTAATAAGATTTCTATACAATTTTTTCTGCTAGGTCCAATAATACGCGAGTTATGTGAAAAAGTAAAATAAATAAATTTTCAGAAAAACAGCATTTTCGGGAGCGTCCGCCGGGGATTTGGTCCCACTCAAAATGTCTGCCATGGGGGTTTTTGTTACACCACACCAAATTCTTCTGTAGTAAAATGTCGCTTGACTAGATCATGTAAACTTTCATCCTGTTTAATTGCGTCATGGAACAAGAATTTCATTGTAGGCCTGGATACTTGATGAGTACAAAAAACATTAGCTTCAGTAGAAGTTGAATTTGCATTGCCATAAGCAATCCAACCAAGAAGTGTTTTAACAGCACAAGGTTCTTTATCCTTTCCATGACGCTGTCCTTTAAGCCAAAGGAAATTAGCTTGATCCAGTACAATCAAAATTTTAGGCTTCGTATTTACAAGATCTTTCAATGGAAGTCCACGGAGATGAGGATACATACCTACCCATCAAATAAGATACATTGATTGATTGACTAGGAAAGTCTAAATCCTTGACTGTATATACGTTTTTCAAACAATGACTTTTTTTCTTGTTGACACCAGACACTTCCAGAATGGTCCGCGAAGAATTCTCTGAACGTACACCTTTAGTCCATTGCAGAGTCAGTTCTTCAGGTTCACCTTGAAGTCCCAGTTCATCAAAAAAATCCTTCTCGAGCATTGTGAAAGATGAACCATCATCAAGAAATGCGAATGTGTCAACAAAAATGTTATCTCGACCATGAAGTCTAATTCCCTTCAAGCAAGAAAACTGAGTTCAGAAAAGACACTCCGACCTCAAAACGAGAAAAACGGGGTTGCACTCACACACTTGCAACTTTTTGTGTATGAACACAAAGTCGAAGGAGAAATCGTGGTGAAAAAACCAATACATATAAAATCGGCTCCGCGGTGATTATAATTTCCATACTAATTTGAGCCGCCGTGAGACCCGTTTCGTAGTCGAGGTCGGACTCAGGCGGAGCGGATTCGGACCGAGGTCGGACTCGTTTGCTTGAAGGGTTGGAACTATTTTGAACATAACTGATGTGTTCGATCGGACATGTGAAGATTGAATATGCGGTGGAGGAACAAATTGTGCAGCAGCTGTGCTCAACACCGAATCCAAATCTCTTGATTGATGCACAAAGGGGTGATGACGACCAGAACACCCCCTTGTACCGCAAGTTTTCTTCTTAGCACAAACTTTCCAGTCGTGTTTCAAAGAATCCAAACAAGTAAAGCAAAAAACAAACGAGAGTCTTTGCTCCTCCAATAATGCTTTAAAACTAGCACACTGGTGAAGAGGATGTTGTTTTTATTGCACTTCTTACACAGTTCGGGTTGAGAAGCAGAGTCCGAAGTTTGTGCTTGGTGAGTTAAAACCTGACGAGATGATTTCGCTGAAGCTTGATTCCTTTTGGATTCAGCATGACCAGAACTGAGTGGCCTTATCAAATAAGGTGGCAAATCAACAACTTTCTCATTGAGAAACTCGGCAAACTGAACAAAATTGGCATTGTGAATACCAGGTCTCTTCCTCTGCCACTCTTTGTATAAACCTGCACCAAGCTTAGAGGCTAGATTGGTCATCACGTATCCATTATTAACATCTTCTTCTCTGTTCATGGATCTGACATCAGCAACATAACCATTCACCTTCACCGCCCACAATCGAATCTTCGGATCGCTCTTCGATGACAGTTTTGGAAGATTCAACAAATCTGTTGTCAAATCGTGAACGAGGACATCATATCGACCGAAAATGACACGAAGAGAATTCATAATTGCGTCAGCATCCGATGAATATTTCAACCGATTGCACACCATTTGGTATGGTACGCTTCCCCTTTCAAAGTCTTACGGAGTCGAGCAACATTCTCCTTGTCACTGAATTTTCCCTCGACAGTTGTAGATTTGAATACTTCTTCAAAATATGGCAATTTACGTCTATTCTCGCCAAAAAATGATGGTAGTTCCTGAACGTTATTACGATTGAGAAAAGTGAGAAGGCTCGCCATATCATTTCCTTGAATTGAAGTATCAGGGTAACTTTCTCTTTTTTGATTCAGGTGATGATAAAATAGGAGTAGATTCTGGAGGTTGAGAAACGTTGTTCAACATTGATTGATGGTTTGCTTGAGTTTTCTTTAATATTTCCCAACGTTCATCATTACCACACTGATCTGAGACACTAACATTCTTGACATTTTCAGGGGTGGATGTAACTGCTTACCCACAAAGATTCAGATAGCCTAAGTTTTACGTTTTCGAGTTCAGCTCGTAGGACTATAAGATCATTGTCACGTTGAGTAACAGTCGCTTGAGCGACTACAGCAGCTTCCACAAACATGTCCATTTGATTCCATTCGTCTGGGGACGGTTGGTTCGGGTCTTATGGTGTCTCAGAATTATCTGAAACATCTTCTTCGGTCTTGCAGTCACTTTCTTCACAATACCATGGAGTACTCGTATCGTACAGATTGGGATTGAAATCATGGCAAGAATAGTGCCACCAACGATGGCACTTTTCGCAACTAACCATAAAATCATCATCCGCTTTATTGCAATTCTGAGAAGAGCAACAATTCTGAGAAGAGCAACTTTGTTTAGGATCCGCCATGATAAATAGTCAAAAATCAAATTCTTTGCAATTTAAAAAAAGTAAAATTATTGCACCGTTTAAAAAATTCCCAAATAATAAATACAGAAATCCAAGTAATTGTCCTGGTTATTATTCGATTTTATTTTCTATTAAAGTTACAAATAGATTAATTAAATTGTTTCAAGTCAATATTAAAAGAACTTAAAAATTGGTAAAACGATGAACAATCAATAATAAATTTCTTTCTTAAAAATTAATGCGTCTTGATAAACCCAATTTGAAATTTAAGGCAACAATGGAAATAATTTAGAAAAATTTAAAAAAGTATGAAACAAAAAGTCAATGAAATAGAGATGAAATTATGAGAGTATTTTAAAGTAAAATAAAGCAAAGTGTTTTATATGAAAATTTTAAAAATGAAAAAGCTGCTTGATGACAGCAGCAATTTTTTTAAATTAACAACATTCAACAAAGAAAATTTGTAGAATTTCATCATTAATTACTCTTGCCTCTGGCCTGTACCTCTAGAAAATAATTGAAAAAAATTAGTTTGTGAAAGTATAATAAAATGAAAAAAATTCAGTGAAAAAAAAATAAATCTTGTTTTTTTTCGCAAATTCGAAACGTCATTCCTTTTTTGTTCCTTTTTCCTATGACAGATTGGCCTCAATCTGATTTATTGGCAAATGTATTTAATAACGAGTTGCTGGAAGAAAGGATGCTCCCGAGGCTTGTACTTGTTTCGGTGGTTGATAATAAGCTCTTCGAGGACTCATTAACAAATTCTCGTCGTGGTTTCGTTTACTAAAGGTTAGTGCTTATGTTCTAAGATTTGTGACAAATGTAAGAACTAAAAAACCTGATCGAGTGAAAAATGGACTGAAATACGCAGAAATCCGAGATGCCAAACTATCGATTTTGAAGTATATTCAGTGGAACGCTTATCCAGATGATATTCAACATCTAATTTCAACAAATCAGCTTCCTTCAAAATCTCAATTATTGCGATATTCAGCCTTTCTCGATAATGATGGATTGCTTCGAGTGGGGGGGACGAATTAAATCAGCTTGTGTTTCATTTAATATAAAACACCCTTTCATTCTACCTAAAAATAACCTAGTTTCTAATCTCATCATTACAGATATTCACCAGCGGTACATGCACTCAGGGGTATCTGAAACTTTCGCCTTTGTCCGACAAGAATTTTGGATAATGGGCAGCCGAAACATCATTCGAAAAACTATCCATCAATGCCATCAATGTTTTATGCAGAGAAGAATTACTAGCCAACAGATAATGGGAGATTTGCCATCTTATCGCATACAACCGAACCGGCCATTCACTAATACAGGCTTAGATTATGCTGGCCCACTGACGATAAGGTTATCCCGCTGTCGCAATGCTAAAACATCCAAAGCATACATAGCATTTTTTGTGTGCATGACTACGAAGGCTATACATTTGGAGTTGGTGAATGATCTCACCACAGATGCCTTCATTGCAGCTTTTCGCAGATTTGTCTCTCGCCGGGGCAAATGCTCTATTGTATACAGCGACAATGGGACAAATTTCCAAGGCGCTAGGCGGTGCCTTACTGAGATGCACAAACTGGTTATGGAGCAATCTCACAATGATGTTATCACTGACGCTCTCGCCAAGGATGGTATAGCTTGGCACTTCATCCCTCCGTCAAGTCCACACTTTGGCGGATTGTGGGAGGCGGGCGTTAAGTCAGTTAAACTGCACTTACGTCGTGTTATCGGAAAATCAATTTTAACTTTTGAAGAATTATGTACCCTTTTGTGTCAAGTAGAAGCTATTCTTAATTCTCGTCCTTTGTGTTCTATGTCCGACTGTAATTTAAACCCTCTAACCCCAGCTCACTTTCTTGTAGGTCAACCAATGAAAGCTGTTATAGAGCCGAGCCATTTGGATACCCCCATCAACAGACTATCCCATTGGAATCATATCCAAAACATGGTCCAGGGATTCTGGAAGAGATGGCACACAGAATACCTGACAACGCTCCAAGAGCGACCAAAGTGGCAACGAAGTACACCAAACTTCAAATCTGGGGACTTAGTGGTAATCAAAGAACCAAATTTACCACCCACTAAATGGATTTTGGGCAGAGTCGTTTCTGTTCATCCGGGGACAGACCAACAAGTACGAGTCGTTACCGTAAAAACAGCAGCCGGAACATTTATCCGCCTTATAGCGAAACTTGCGCTCTTACCGACATCCTGAAACTGGTTCCAGGGGGGCCGGGATGTTTAAGCCTTAAAATTGTTTAATATTTGTTGTAATAATGTTGCCTTTGTTCATAATTTAAATTATCCTTATTTTGTTTTTTGTTGCTTTTGTTACATTATACTCTTTTGTTTTATTCTTGTTTACAATACTGTAATATATTTTCTGCATGATTTATAATATTTATTTGTAATGGTAAAAGGTGTGGTGAGTTCCTTTAAATTACTTTCTCGCTGCAAATTTCTGCATAATCTCTGCAACAACAGCGATGATAAGAGATTATGCAGTCATGAACAAGATTTTTCTTATCACTCGTTCATTTGAATCGAGACCACACCATGAACCACACCTTTGGCCAGCAGCTCAACCGTATATTGGATAAGTACCAATAAAATTATTTGTACATTGATTAAACCTGGTATATTTATTTGTGTGATTTATAAATGATTTTTTTTTTGATGATTTTTGTTTGTGGTACGATCTCAAACAGTAGCCATAAACACTTGGTGGTAGCACCTTCAAGATGTTGGGCGCTTTCATAAATGCATGGTTGCGCAAGTCTGACGAATGCAAAGCTTTCATTAATTCAAATGTCAAATGTCAGGTGTTCATAAATGTAAAAAGCAAATATTTGCAGCGCAAATGTGCAAATGAAAAAATTCTCATGCGCAATGAATTTAAACTTAAAGAAAGAAGGAACACGACGTAAAAGATGATACAGCTTTTCTTTGTTTCTCTATTCTGTCAAAATTAATTGGAAATTCAAAGTTCAAGTCAAAATAACAAAAATAGCTGCGAATTTCTTGGATATAATAAATGTAGTAATTGAAAATATAATACCGATGAGTTTTCTTTGAGTTTTATTTTTTTTTAATATAAGTTTAACATTCTATTTTACTTTGAACAACTTCGTAAAAATATTCGTATTTGTATTTAATATAATTTTAACATTCTATTTTACTTTAAATAACTTCGCAAAAATATTCTATTTTACTTTCAATAACTTCGCAAAAATATTCTATTTTACTTTCAATAACTTCGCAAAAATATTCTCCTGACCGCCGTCCGTCGTCACGTCTTCAGAATTCGTTATGAACTGCCTGTATCTTCTTTTCTATATCCATTCCAACACCCCTAGACTGTTGAGTAGGCGGTACCAGGCTAATGCCCTGGTGGCCCAACTCATTACGTATACTCCAGTCGCGATACCTCCAACGATGATTACGATACGACCCAGTCGTCTTGGCATGTTTGTTCTGATGACTCTTGTTGTTTTTCCGTTTGTTTTTATGTCCAGCTTAAATTAGGGCATCGACTGGCTGAGCCATCTATATTGAGTTGAATCACTCATCGGCTCTTGACTTCATGGGTATCATTTTCGGTATGGAATGTGTTTGTTCATGACGACGACGATCTGGAAATATAATCTTACTTGACTTTATTTTATAATATTAACTTAATAGCTACTTATCTTATTGTGGAATGTGCTTGATCCCACATAAATTTGTAAATAGGTATTGACAAAAATGTTTAAAAACATTTTTTTTTTCTGAAAGGATGGAATTAAAACTACATATTGTTAATTTTGGAGAAGAGGCTGAATTGTAAGTTAGAAATTTTGACAAATGACGTAAATCAGAAAAAGTAAAGAAAAAAGTAAATTCAAGTAAAGAAAAAGTAAATTCAAGTAAAATACATGCGCAAATAGTTTTTCTGACATACCTAAGTCTGATCGCAAATGACCGCATGTAAACAAAGCAATCATGCAATTATGAAAGCACCCGTTGTTGTTGTTCAAAGATTATAAATAATTTTGTATTTTTGTAGAAAATTGTCTTCTCCAGCAACCTAACCACCACCAACATATAATGTATTTATATCGCTGAAACTAAATCCGGAGTCCGTTTTACTCTATGACTCGATCACGTCAAGTTTTCTAGATAAACCCAAAAAGAGTTCACAGGCTCGAACATCTTTTTTGAGGTTATCTGGAAAACCTGACGTTATAAGGCAAAATAGACTTTGAATCTGGTTTCAACAACCCAAAAAATTTTGTAGCAAAGAATTCTTTGTGTGGTTGTGACATTTTTTAGGTAATCTCAAAAACCTGACGTGATATTTTTATTTTTACAGTGAGCTTAGGGTCTCAAAAGAATAGCTTTGAAATATTAAGGTGAGAAAACACCCCTTAATATTTAAAAAAAAATATTTAAATTTTTTCATACAAAATGTATGCAAATGACGACCACGAAGAATATTTTCAAGTTCAAGATGTACAAAAGAGAAATGGGTATGGGGGCATGCTGCCCCCCTACAACCACCATGCTTAAGCTCCTTATAGGATTTGAGATGTTGCAAAGATCCCCTCTAAGGATCTATTAGGTTCGTCAAAGGTCGTACTCAAAAACGTTGGCTATTACGCCGTCGTTTGCCTCTATAAGCGAGAACGCTATATCATAGAGCGAGCAGAGAATGAAGAAGTATGCTTAAAAATTAAGCGAGTTGCTCTTGGAAATTAAAACACACTGGTTGGCGTTGGAGAAAAGACAACATTTATTTAAGAATTTCATTTCCCTTTTATACAAAACATAGGTGTTCAATTTCCATTCAACTATTCATTAAATTCCCTAATTCCATGGCTTTCGACAGTTGAATCTCAATCACTTCACACCTTGCATATTGCCACATCAGCATTATTATTCAGAAATCCAAACATATCGTCGCCCTAGTATTTAAGTTCCGTATACGCCATTTTTACATTTTTGGGAAATCGCATTTAAATGTTCGGAAGATTATTGCGAAAGAGGTAACCGCAGGCATTTTTTGATTTTTTAGTATGATATACAGTTAAAATGTATCTTTTATATACATGTTATTGGACATCTGAAATTTTATGACGAACAGATTTTCCATAGACCCCTATTGACCTCCGAGTAACAGGTCACGAGATTTATGCGAAAAACTGATTTCCGTGACCTTTTGACCTCTATAACTTCTAACGCGGACGCGATATCAATGTCGATTTTTCACATCTTCATAACAACGCCCTAACGAAGGTCAGTAGGAATTTTTCCGCAGATTGGGGTAAAAAATGCCTAAAATTACTGGGCTACAATGCACTTGGACTGTATATATATGTATGTGAATGCTTATCCCATTGAATAGATGAGCAACGTATTTTTAATGGATACAAATGAACTTATTTAGGTTGATATGGCACCATGCGTACGTTGGGAGGTTTCAACTATCGAAGGTCAAGATATTAAATGATCACTAGTGCGATCCCTTCACACCACCCTCCTGGGGGAAAAAAGATGAAATAATTTCATAACGCAAGGTTTCCTCAGTGTACAAAAAGGGATTAGTTATGTTTTTGCTTTTTTTTTAATGGAATAACATTGTTTCGTTTTTAAAATTTTGTTCTTTTATTTTGTTTGAGAATTCAAATTACGATGTATTGTTTTTTTTTTCTTTTATATGTAAGTTATGTTCTTTCAATTCTTATATTTTACATATTCGACACTTATCTATATCGCTGGCTGAGAATTATAAGGGTGTATTTCATACAATATACAAAAAATGAGTTTTATACACCAAAATTTTTGTAATTTCAACGGCTTTCAGATAAAATTAAAAAAAAAATTAGAAAAAAATTAATGGCGACGGTACAGGTAAAAAAGACATACAATTTTCATGATTTCACATAAATTTATTAATAAGGTTCTATGTTATTCAAATTGCAATATAGAACCCTTTTACTGATTTTTTTCCAAAAAAAAAAAATACATTACATAGAACTTTTTTGCGCAAATTTTTCAAAATGAAATCTTATGGAAATGATCTTTTTTTTTACTAAAAGACCTTTTGATGTTTTTGCTGGTATTCAACAACAGTGGTGGAATCGTAATAATAATAATTCGTCGTTTTTGACTATCAACTATCGACTATCAAGTTAGCGGATTTCACTCCAGGGCTTTTGCTAAACAGCAAAGAATTTTTGTATCTCGTTCTCTACTCTTTAAACCAAGATATGTACTATCCAACCTTTACTTTTGCAATAATTTATTCGGGTTACCTAACCCAGATATTAATTAAATTAGAGTAATGTTTTTTTGTGTTCCAAGAATTGGAAGTGATTTTTTGATTTTGTTTTCATAATCGAAGTTAAAGAAATACTCAGATTCTTTAACTTAAAACAAAAGAAGTCAAAACTCAAAAAGTACCAAAAAGGTACCTTCGGACAATGTTTCCATAATTTTTGCCCATGCTTAATTTTTTTAACTTTACCTGCAGACGGTTTTCTTAAATACTTTACAATCTTTTGATTTCCACAAACTTGAGTTTTTAATATTGTTAAATTCATAAAAATAAATCGTTAAACGGTATAATTATTACGCCATTTTGACTTCGAAATAAAATTTTAGCATGGGCAAGAATTTAGCATGGGCAAAAATTATGGAAACACCTAATTGTCAAATATCTAAGGATTGAAATAAGATATCGACATAAATTTAATTCAGTTACAAAGGTTAGTGTTTTATATAAAAACTAAATTATTAACGAAGTTTTTAAGTGTAGTATTAGAATTTAAATTTCTATTGAAATGGGTCAGGGGATGTCAAAGTAGCATTTTCTTAAATCCCCCATAAACGACGTCATTATTACAGAAAAGTTCTCAGTTTGAGTGCTCCATAGCTTTTAAGGTTCAAATAGGTTCTAACAAATATAACAAATACAGACAAGTTGTAAAAGAAATTTGTTTTGGCCGAGATTTTACACAATTTAAAAAATCTGAATTTTTGCTAAAATGTGCATTTTTCGGAGCCTTCCCGATTTCGTTTTTTCTATTGATGATTCAAAATAGGGGATCAGATCAGGTTCTAGAGACCACTCAGCATAAGTTATGAGTAGTAGATAGGTAGTGAAATGAAAAAGAGTAAGGCCCATTTTCTTCACTATTGCTCAACTTGAAGCAAACTCCAAAGTTTGCCAGCTTTGAGAGTTGACTTCAACTCGAGAGTAGAAGCAAAAGTTGAACATTTGTTTTCTTCACTATTTTGTTCTCAATTCTCGAGTTTGAAAAACAAAAGTTGGCCAACTTTCAGTTAAACAAAATATCCCTGGGATATTTGTGACATTTTATTCAAATAAATTTAAAATGAATTTTAAATGTCGTTTGTTTTGTTTAATTGTCTAATTTCTGTGTTAAAAATATCGAATTTGTTTTAAAACAAATTAAAAATCGGTGGATAAATTTGTTTTTTTATTTGGTGTTGATTCTTTTTGTCAAAAGATTCTATTTGGTAGCAATAATTTTGAAGCGATATAAAAAAAAAATTACGGGATGTGAAATGATCAATATATTCATAATTTACAACTGTCAGTGATTCGAAAATATATTATAATGTAGGTACATATGTTCATAAATTAACTATAAAGTGCAACAATTGCTGAATTGAATGAAAAAGCGAATAGAATTTAATATTTTTCTTTAAAAAAAATAAAAAAAAAATTAGAGCCATTTTTTTACTAGATATCTATTAGTTTAATTTTCCATTTTTAAAAAGAGGAATCATTACATTATCATACAATTTAAAAGAAAAAAAAATATATGATGTTTTCCTACAAAATCTCAGGTTTGCTAGCCCAACTTTCATTTTTCCGAGAGTTGAGAAAATCTCAAGTTGATAAAATCTAAAGTTGAGAATCGAAAACTGGAACTGTCAACAAAGAAAAACAAAATCTCAAGTTGAGAATAAAAATCCTCAAGTTGACTTCAACTTTTAGTGAAGAAAACGGCTCTAAGTCAATTCAGATGGGTTCTAACGCCTCATAAAATATCGATTTTCGTAAAAAACGAGCAATCTTCAGGAGGCTTCCCGATTTATATTTTTCCATTGTCAAATAAAAAAAAAGTATCAGAATATGTTCAAAAGACCACAAGGCATAAACCATGAGTTGCACGCAGTGATCTGAAAGAAAAGTCCAAAAACACTCCACTCTACTGGGTACTTCCGGTTTTACATGCACGAAGACCCCTTACTAAAATATATGTATCTTCTAAACGACTTGAGATCTCACTCTGAAATTTGGCATGTAGTTTTTAAATTGTATAAGCTTTATTTTAAGACTATTTAAAAAAATATCAAAATGGTCGAAGTTTCTTAAATTTGGATTTGAAGTGCCAACTTCCGGTTTTCTATCGAAAAAATAAATCTATTTCCGGTTTAGATTTCATATTTGAAAAGCACGTCTAATTTTCGTATAATCCATCATTAAAATAATTTTGTTACCCCTTCGTTTAATTTATATAAATTTTTCAAATAAACTCTTCCCACAGTTTTCCAAAACTTTAGAAGCCCATAACTCCGCTATCAGGGCTTAAAATTCAAAATCCTTCCAGATGTATTTTTTAAATCGATTGAGGAATACATATACCAAATATGAACAAATTTGACGACCCACGACATTTTTCGCTGCTGGTTTCACGTGAAATGCCCCCTTAGTACCCAAAAAACAAACATATTAAACAAAAAATTAACTAATTTTTACTTGTATTTAGTTGCTAAGATTGAAATGATTTTTCATTAATTTTATGCGCATTCTAATTAAAATTAAAAGATTAAACTAACTTTCAATTTTTTTTTGGCATACATTTTGCACCGTAGAAGATGATTGTTTTAAGACGATTGTATTTTTGGCAAAAAAGAATGCAAAAATCCGATTGATTTAATACAAATTCTAATTGTTTTTAACATGTCTTTGTTTTCTGTATTCCTAATTCAACAAAACCAGGAATTGGGATTTGTGGTATTTTTTCTGTTATTTAAAATAGAATTTGACTGTTTTGTGCAAAACTTGAATAAATCAAATAATACAGTGAAATAAGGTTAAAAAACGGATAAACCTCGGAATGAATGCTAATAGAAATTTTTTTTGCTGAATATCTTCGTTTTGGCATTCTATAACATACCTCAAAAGTCTAGAAAAATCTCATGTCCGCAAGTCGCGATTTTCAAGGTCAAAGCGCTAAATGAAGATTTTCAAAATTAGCAATAATAGACAATGGTATTATATACACATATGATACATGACTTCGAAATCTAAAATCAAGACAATCTGACGTCTCTGAAAAAAGTTATACCTGTTTTTCATCTGTCAACCCATATCAAGGGGCACGGTAGTGCCCAGCCAAGTTCTCTAGCAACTTTGGCACTACACCCTTATTTACAGGAAACAACTCAGGCCATTTTCGACCCCCCTCTTACTTTTACACCAAAGATACTAGAAATTTCAAACTCGCTTCATTTGTTAAGCTGGTCAAAACAAAACTCCTCACAAAATTTCAGCTTGCTACGATGAGTAGTTTCTGAGATATAGGGCTTCGAAAATCTCAAAAACCGTAACTGACTGACTGACTGACTGACTGACTGACTGATTCACTCACTGACAGATCATCAAAATTATGGAGAACTTCCCGTTATCGTAGAAACTTGAAATTTTACACGGTGATAGGACTCGTGGTGTATACAAAGGAAAAAATCGAAAATTTGAGATTTTCAATTCAGGGGGCGTGGCATCCGCCCATTTCCACTGAATTTTCATCAAATATTATGGAGCACTTCTGATTATCGTAGAATCTTGAAACTTAGTGGAATGGTAGAGCTAGTAGTTTATACAAAGGAAAAAATTTAAAATTTGAGAATTTCAGCCAGGGGGCGTGGCAACCGCCCATTTTCACTGAATTTTCATCAAATATAGAGATTTTCAATTCTACAGCCATACCTTGCAAAAAGTAGTGAAATCACAACAAAAACATTACTGTTAAAAAAAGAGCCAAGTTCTCCTATGTTGAAATTATGCTGGTACAAAAAGTATTGAAATGTAAAAGTGTACCAAGTTCTAAAGTTTGGGTTCAAATTCGTATCAATAAAATTTTGATTGTTTACTTGGCAATTTTTTAAATAACTTTAAAAATCTTTAATTAAAAGAAAAATTGTCAAGAGAACAATCAAAATTTTATTGATACGAATTTGAACCCAAACTTTAGAACTTGGTACACTTTTACATTTCAATACTTTTTGTACCAGCATAATTTCAACATAGGAGAACTTGGCTCTTTTTTTAACAGTAATGTTTTTGTTGTGATTATTATAACAGTAGCTAACTTACTACCGAAAAACACTTAAAAGTTATGGTAGCGGAACCAAATTTTGAAGGTTTTCATATCCATTATCATTAAGAATCAAAACAATGCAATGGAAAAAACATTCATCACAACAAAAACATTACTGTTAAAAAAAGAGCCAAGTTCTCCTATACTGAAATTATGCTGGCACAAAAAGTACTGAAATGTAAAAGTGTACCAAGTTCTAAAGCTTGGCTTTAAATTTGTATCAATAAAATTTTGATTGTTCCCTTGACAATTTTACTTTAAATTACCGATTTTTAAAGCTATTTGAAAAATTGCCAAGTAAACAACCAAAATTTAATTATACAAATTTAAAGCCAAGCTTTAGAACTTGGTACACTTTTACATTTCAGTACTTTTTGTGCCAGCATAATTTCAGTATAGGAGAACTTGGCTCTTTTTTTAACAGTAATGTTTTTGTTGTGATTTCACTTCTTTTTGCAAGGTTTTGCTGTAGAAATTAAAATCACTATAATTGATGAAAATTCAGAGAAAATGGGCGGTTGCCACGCCCCTTGTCTAAAATTCTCAAATTTTAAATTTTTTCTTTTTTATTAAATACCAGATCTACCATTCTATCAAATTTGAAGATTCTACGATAGTTAGAAGTGTTCTACATTATTTGATGAAAATTCAGCAGAAATGGGCGGTTACCACACCCACTGTCCAAAATTCTCAAATTTTAAATTTTTTTCTTTGTATAAACTACCAGCTTTACCATTTTACCAAGTTTCAAGATTCTACGATAATCAGAAGTGCTCTAAAATATATGATGAAAATTAATTGAAAATGGGCGTTTACCACGACCCCTGTCGAAAATTCTCAAATTTAAAATTTTTTTCTTTGTATAAACTACCAGTTATACCATTTTACCAAGTTTCAAGATTCTACGATAATCAGAAGTGCTCTAAAATATTTGATGTAAATTAAGCGAAAATGGGCGATTAAGACGCCCCCTGGCGAAAATTCTCAAATTTTAAATTTTTTTCTTTGTGTAACCTACCAGCTTTACCATTATACCAAATTTAAAGATTCTACGATAATCAGAAGTGCTCTATAATATTTGATAAAAATTCAGCGGAAATGGGCGGTTGCCACGTCCCTTGGTTGAAATTTTCAGATTTAAATTTTTTTCCTTTATATAAACTACCAGCTCTACCATTCTACCAAATTTCAAGATTCTACGATAGTCAGAAGTGCTCTATAATAATTGATGAAAATTCGGCGAAAATGGGCGGTTACCACGCCCCCTGAATTGAAAATCTCAAATTTTCGATTTTTTCCTTTTTATACACCACAAGTCCTATCACCATGTAAAATTTCAAGTTTCTACGATATCGGGAAGTTCTCCATAATTTTGATGATCTGTCAGTGAGTCAGTGAGTCAGTTACGGTTTTTGCGATTTTTGAAGCCCTATATCTCAGAAACTACTCATCGTAGGAAGCTGAAATTTTGTGAGGAATTTGGGTTCGGCCAGGTCAACAAATGTAGCGAATATTCTGGCATCTTTGGTGTGGAAGTTAGAGGGGGGTCGAAAATGGCCTGAGTTGTTTCCTGTAAATAAGGGTGTAGTGCCAAAGTTGCTAGAGAACTTGGCTGGGCACTACCGTGCCCCTTGATATCTATGAAAAAATGGTATTTTTTAAGAAAAGGGGAAATTTTGGGATATGCACTAAAAACATCCTGGTACAATCTTGGATTAAGTGCTAATAGGCTAATTTTTTTGTTTCTATCTTTGTTTGGATATTCTATAACTTATGTCAAAAATCTAAAAAAATCTCATGTCCGCAAGTCTATGTCATTTTAAAAAAATGCTCATAGAATCCTTTTTTGTGGTGAAATTAATAGAGGTATTCACGATCGGGTGCAACAGGCCTAGTAAAAATGTAAAATTTTATTTTTTTACAATAGATCGTGAACGTCCCTTTTCTTATCTATAGTAAATATTGAAGCATGAATGAAATTCATGATGTTTTTTTTTTTAACAGGGTTGTTCCTCCACTGTTGCTTCTTCTTTTTTCCATTTTTTATAATTTAATTCTTTGTTTTGTTCGGGTTAATTAATTTTCACAAATTATTTTACATCAAAAGAAACTAAATTACGGGACATGAGTACTGACAAGCCGACAACCATAATAAACAGAATAAAAAAGACAAAAGTTTATCATAGGCGACGCGACGGTGAGCTGCCATCTGTCAAAAATAATTTTACTCTATTGTATTTTTATTTTGCAATAGGTCTAGGGTATTGCAAAAGTGCAAGACTGTTGTAAAATTTTAATCCGTATATTTTGTTGTTATAGTGTTGTAAGAGTTTACACTTTTGCACTTTTGCAATGATACAAGACCAGTTGCATCGGATCGTGAATACCCCTAATGTTTTTTTCATTGTTTTATGATTTGTTTAGGGTCCTTTATAAGATTGCATTAATACTTTACTGCTATCCCTTCAAGCAAGAAAACGGAGTTCAGAAAAGACACTCCAACCTCCGATCGAGAAAAACGGGGTTGCACCCACACACTTGCAACTTTTTGTGTATGAACACAAAGTCGAAGGAGAAATCGTGGTGAAAAAACCAATACATATTAAATCGGCTCCGCGGTGATTATAATTTCCATACTAATTTGAGCCGCCTTCGGACCCGTTTCTGAGCCGAAGTCGGACTCAGCTCCGTCTGAGGCGGAGCGGATTCGGACCGAGGTCGGACTTGTTTGCTTGAAGGGATATTACTATTTTTTTCGCAAAACTAAGGTGAGTTGACATACAACCCTATAATTCTCAGCCAGCGATATGATAATAGGACATACTAGAAGATTGCAGAACTCAATTTAAATTTTTGTATGTATGGGTTTTTTTTTAATTAATTTTTTTTTAATTAAATATAAAATAATAATTGATAACTATACGTATTTTTTACGTTATTTTTTTTCCAGGTCGCCAACTTACTGGCCTTCCGATACTAACAAAATACCAGACCTTATTGACTTTTTCGTAGCTAGAGGAATCAAACGAAATCACATTAGTGTCGAAGGTAATTATGACCTGTCATCAGATCATACTCCAGTGATTCTAGCACTAAGGGCCAGTTGTACAAACGTGGTTCAGCCTCGGATCAGGAACTTAACCCACCGATTTCGGTGGATTTGCTGCGGGTCAACTGTGGTTCAAGCATGAATGTGGCTATTTCTACTTATATGAACCTTGAACCAGTGCTAAACTTCAGCCTTGCTACCGATTTCAGAAGATAAAAGTTGATGATCCACGGATTAAATATTTGAACAACTGGCCCTAAGTGAATCGGAACGGAAGTAATAGAAAAAAGTAACCCAAAGCTTATAAATAAGAAAACAAACTGGAGTGATTTTAGAGAAAGGCTTTTAAGTTTTATAAATTTAAGATCTCCCATGGATACAATCGAGCAAATTGACCATGAAGTGGAACAATTTATTGCTGATGTGCAACAGGGCGGTGAAAAAAGTACTCCAACATTTTCTAATAGAAGACAAAATGAAATAAAATATCCTTTACAGATAAGAGAGTTGATAATAGAGAAAAGAAGAGCTCGAAGAAAATGGCAAAATACTAGATTCCCAGATGATAAAACAACGTTTGACCGTATAAGCAACAATCTTATAGCCTTTTCACACCAAACCCAAGAACGCGGTTTATGACAAAAAGTTTTTAAAAGCCTGAAAAGCGGTCACACTACAAGTTTACAGGCTTTTGTTTAACGTTTAAAATGTTTTGACATCCAAATGTCAAGTTTTCAATGGGATTTAATTTTTGTTGTTTAAATCAGCTTGCGCTAACACAACTGGTCAAATAAAATGAACTCTGACAATTTAAATATAATTTTATTTATTTGGTCGTTAAATTGTGTAGTTTCATTATAATTTCTTCCGGAGAATAATAAATTGTCCGCCCCTCAAATTCTTTAGACATTTTGTTGTAAATATGAACGTTGTTTCGGCTGCCTTTGAGCTGTGGCTCTAGTCTGCTGTCAGTTCTTTTTTTTGTCTGCTGAATTGTTGCTGAATTCCTCAAAAGGTTTGTTTGGTTATTTCGTTTGGAGTTGAATGTTTTCATTTTCAGGTTTTTGGCGAGTTTCATCAAAAACTTGTGTCTTACGGAAACTTGTGGTTTATGAAAAATGTATGGAAAAACATGTGTTTTTGGTATAGGTTTTTAGGGTTTTTCGCAAAAACCGCGTTTTTGGTTAAAAAAAAACAAATTTACAAATTTAAAAATGATTCACTCAGTACATTCCTAAAGAATTTAACGACTGATGTTTCAAACTATTTTTCGCTATGGAAAGCAGCCAAGCGCCTGAAAAGAACGCAGTTACAAAACTCGCCCTTGAAATCTCAAGATGGGAAATGGATCGGTAAACCGAAAGAAAAAGCTAACCTTTTCGCTGAACATCTTGCGAATGTTTTTAAGCCATACTCATCAAACGTGGCTGAAAATAGCTTACAGTGTGTTGATAAGACAGATGAAAGTGAAATACCAATTGTAAGACTTAAAGAAAAAAAAGTATGTGTTTACATCAACTATCAAATACAAAAATTACGATCTAATTACTGCTCAGGTTATGAAAGAAATACCATTGAAAGCCTTCATAAAACTCCAATATATAATAAATGCATGCCTTAAGCACCTGTATGTCCCACACCATTGGAAAATAGCTGAAGTAATTGTCATACCAAAGCAAGGTAAACCACCTACAGAGGTGACGTCTTACAGACCAATATCGCTTATACCAATTATGACAATAGATTTTGAAAAACTGCTTCTGAAGAGACTTAGCAAAATCCTAGAAGAAAGAAGGTTAATCCCAAACCATCAGTTTGGCTTTAGAAATAAACATCCCACGATAGACCAAGTTCATAGAATAACGGATGTAATAGAAAAAGCATCAGAAGAAAAACAAATATGTTCAGCTATTTTCTTAGATGTTGCTCAAGCTTTTGACAAGGTTTGGCATGAGGGACTTGAGTACAAACTGCAAAGGGATCTTCCCAGGCAGTACTTTGAAATATTAAAATCGTACATCTCAGACCGATTGATTAGAGTAAGGCACGATCAAGAATACTCGGAATTGAAGAAAGTAGAAGCCGGTCCTACCCTGTATTTACTATACACAAGGGATATTCTATTTGGTAATCACACCATAGCGGCTACTTTTGCAGATGATACCGCAATTTTGTTACCCGACTAATGTGTCTCTAAGGCAGCAGTAACTCTACAAAATGCCGTCGACACAGTGAGAGATTGGACCGAAAAATGGCGTGTCAAACTAAATGAAACAAAATCTTCACATAAAAACCTTATAAATAAACAGATAAACAATATTCCAATATTCATTAATAATAATCAAGCTGTACCTTACGCCAATACGGCCAAATACTTTGGAATGACTTTGGATGCAAAGCTAAAGTGGAAAGAGCACGTCCAAAAGAAAAGAGAAGAACTAAACTTGAAACATAGAAAAATGTAATGGTTTCTTGGTAACAACTCTGATTTATCAATCTAAAACAAAATAATGCTGTATAATCAAGTACTAAAGCCTGTTTGGATTTATGGAATCCAATTATGGGGCTGTACAAAGAAAACAAATACCGAAATCATCCAAAAATTCCAAAACAAAGTCCTTCGTGGAATAGTTAATGCATCTTGGTACATAAATACCGATCTACATCATGATTTACAAATGAAGGGCTAAGAGCTGAAGTGAACCAAGTCACAAAAAGTGAATTCGGAGATATAACGAGCTAAAGTAAATACGTTTCCATTGAATCTTATGGTGAAAATTTTTTTCGAACAGATGACAATTTTAATCGAAACACTTTTGGATCAAACTAATGAAAGACGTTCGTAGAGTCAAACCTTGCGCAGATTTTGGCACAAGATTTGAATTTTTTTTCTTTTTTTGACTTGGTCCGTTTCAGCTATGAAACCTCCAAATATAAATGGTTACAGAAGTTGTTAAAAAATACGCTGTATCGCACAACCAGAGTCTTGAATATAAGAAACCATGTTCGAAGATTAAGAAGAACTAAGCCTCATGAGCTTATGTTCTAAAAAAACATGGGAAAGTATTAAAAGTTTAAACCTCCCCCAAAGTGATTTTACAAAGTTAAGAAAGAAAAATCTGATGTCGATCCTTAAAGATTGGTCCTGATTAAGAGGTGGTTTTAGTGGTTAAAAGTCCCACACTACTTGGTGTCGAATACTGCCAAGTGTCTTTTGAAGATTTCCTTCTATCAAAAAAAAAAAGTGTTTGTATATATTATATAATGAATAACTGTATGTAGGGGAAGTGGGGGAAAGACCGCCCACTCAGTGTTTGACTGTCTTAAAAACCAATAAAAAACATCTTTTAAATAGAATAAAGTTTTTATTCATTAAGTTTAATGTCTTTTGCAGTAACTCTCATTATTATAAAAAAAAATAAAAAAGTACTGAACAAAAGATACCTAATACGCTTTGAAAAAACATCAAACAAAAAACCGTCTTGCCCCCACATGGGGGTAAGACCGCCCTATCAAATTTTGTTGGTAGAAAGACCGTTTCTATTGCATTAAATGCAGACTATTTGTAATAATAACACAATTATGCTATATTTTCATAGTTCTCACTCCAGCACAAGCTTTTTGGTACCATTTGGTACACATTTTGCATTTAATCCAACAATACTTTGGATTGGATCTAGAAAACAGTTGCAGGAAAAAGGTACAAATACAGTCTGCAAAGTCCTCTTCATCAGAATCATCAATTTTCTTTTTTCACTTTGTTTAACCTACCAGAGCTTCCAATTTCGCCCATGGGCGGTCTTGTCCCAGTCATATCATATTTATGTTCTGTATAATTTTTTTTAAATCTATCTTTATGACTCCTTCGTTCGCAGAAAATACTTTTTAATATTCACTTTCTATTATAAAAAAAAGTTAAAAATTTTAATTATTTCAGTGTCAAAAATACAACTGACTTTTCACATAGAGTCAAATTTTCTCAAGTGGGCCACATAAAACCGACTTCTCGAATTTGGTGCTTTTTTTGCATATATTGAAAGATTTGCCTGTTAAAAATAATATTCCAAAGTATTTTTGAAAAATTTCAATTTTGTTAAAAGTTATAAACAAATGAAATTTTTCAGGTCTTTTTGTTAAAATGGCTATATCTCAGTAATGAAATCATAAAAATAAATAAAATTTGGTACACATATTACCAATTGTACACCCAACAATTTACTTAAAAAAAAAATTTTCAAAAAAAAAATGATTTATAAATAATTAATTTTGTTATAAGCAATTGCATTTTTTACTAACTTCTGGAGTATGTAGGAAAACCATTTTCTTATATTCGATTTGAAATTTTATGAGCTTTCATTATCTGAAAGAAAATTTTAGTGCAATTCATAAGAAAAAAAGTTATGCATGTTTAAACTTTGCCGCATATTTATTTTTAATAGCACTTGTCAACAAAATTGAACTTTTTTTCTGCCACAAGAACCAAAATATACTTTTCTAGTGGTTTTTGGGGTCTTGAACTCGAATCCGAAGTCAGAAAAATGTGATTGACCTCCGTTTTTGAAATATTACCGTTATAAAAAGCAAAAAAGCGTAATTTTTGCTGTTTTCAAGGTTATGTTTTTATGTGGTATAATTCATTAAAAACAAATTTGTTACGGTGTCTATGAGAACATATTTTATTCTTCCAAAAACTGTTTAAATCTTTTCGATATCTTTTTTATTGGCCGAGATATTTTTAATTAAGTAAGTCTTTGGCTCAAAAACAGCACTGGTCAACAAAATGTATCTCTTTTTTGCCACAAGTACTAAGATACAATGCGCGTCACTTGAATAGAAACAACAATTTTTCTTTAGAAAATAGCGATTGGCGCTTTTTTGAGGTAACTTAGTAGATTTTTGGTTTTGCATTTTCAAAGAGGAACAAGCAATGTTGTAAAAACAAAAAACCCAAAACAGAAACCGTATGGCTACTAGTTGCGTTTTTTCGCATTACTTCACAAAAAACAGTGTTTTTTTTTGCGTCACTTGAATAGAAACAAGCTCTTAAATTAGATAAAAATGATGAAAATTCGTGGAAAACACTAATTTTAGTAAAGCAATATTAAACTTTGACATTATTTGCACATTATAACCAATTATAGGCTATGAGCTACCATTAGGCACCACAGAAAATGTATAAATAGAATTTAACATTGAAAATGCACTTGTACTGTAAACAATCGTGGACCTAATTGGAGAAAGTGATAAAAGTGTTTTCTTATAAATTAAGAAAATGACATTTTCTACAATTTAAGGATTGAATAAGTGAAATAAACTTTCGTTTTCATCCGGAATGCATCTGTTTTGTTTCTATTGCGTTGTTTTTTCTGGAACTATCGTTGTCCAATCTCTGAGACGGTTGTTCTTCCACGTTCTTAAACTTGCCAAGAGCTTCTACCATTATTTCTTTGTAAAAGTTTGCATCTTTTTTCGAAGCGTGAAGCTTCAAATTTGCTATTGCACATCATAAAAACAAAGCGAATTACTATAACATATTTTAGTGCCCTTTGGTGGCGATGCGATAAAAGTTATTCTTTCATAAACCAATGAAATAGGACTAATATTAACATGGTCCATCTGAGTTAGTATGTTTTCCTTTTTAAAAAACCACTCTTTACCTCACTTTTTTTCAGTTCGAATGCAACTATAAAATAGCTAACTTTTTTGTAATCTTAGTAGAACTTAAAATGTTGTTATTTTGCATTTTGAGGCTTTTTTAATGTTGTGCAATTATTTTTTTCTCTGCTCTTGATTTGGGTCTCACCTGTCTTATTTTTTTATTCAATCACTAGTTTACGATATTTTAAAAATATTCTCATCCAAATTTGGTAAAATTTCCAATATCTTTCGCGATTTTGCA